>NC_041371.1:12701018-13016018 GCF_900634415.1 Cottoperca gobio
GACCCTCCACTATAGTTTGTCTTCTTTTGTAATTGGTTAACAATGCTCAAGGCGTATTGCTTCTCTTTTTTGACCGAAGTGGGCCATTCCTATGCAAAGCAAAAAGCTGCTTAGAGTCTTCTCAATCGCATTGACTTGGAGACTGGGACGAGGACAGACGGGAGTGAAAGCATTGGAATTGAGGGGAAATTGTTTCAGCTATTGATTTTTTGCAAAGATGTGAATTGGATACAAGTGAATTACGACGATAAGAAACTTAATGACTAATATAATTATCTAGAATATTTTCTGGTTACTTATTCAAGGAACTCATGGAATCGAATGCACTATCCATGATGATGTATTTATGTAGCTGGATATTAACGTCATTTCTCACCAGCGCAGTCCCATAGTCATACTATGAATCTTCTCCTACTTTCGCTCACCGTTATGCTTCGGTGGGCTTCTGACACACTGGCACATTAATATTACAAATATTCAAATAACTTTATTTAACATTCTGCAGGCTGACAGTGGCAGTGGGAGATTCACAGCCCATTGAGCAAGTGCGCTTCCCTGGGCTAAGTGCCGATTCATCATAGCTGCCTTACTTCTGTCTAATGGCTGCCATCATGGGGCGCGAGCATAAACATGCACATCAACACACATCCTGGGCTCAGTTATTTCACGTGACCATTTTTTAAATGTAAAATGTAGTGTTCCAGGCACATTTATCATTATTAACCCTAGTCTGAAACCTTATAAACCCCAGTAGAGAACCCTTTTCATTGTCATGGACACTTACCTGCTCTCTTATTTCTCTGTGTTAGGGAGATTCAAATCTTTCAAAACTATATATAAACACATATAAACACATATAACCACTAAATGTATTTAATGCTTTAAAATTTGGCTTTGAAAGTTTTCGCTCCACTCAGGATTTCATTACTTCTTTATATGTCTTATCTGAGTGTAAAAGATCTGGCAGACAGTACCCACAAAGGCACGGTTAGCTATTAGTGCCAATTCCAGCCCATTTGGCCATGTCTACTTCCGTTCCACAGAGTTTACTTTATTTGCAGAGAAGCATCAATGTGTATTCAGCAGCACTCACGCACACCAACATCTACTAAGTCACCTTGAAGCACAATTAAGTAAGCACCTGACTCTTCCTGTTCCTAATAGTCGTATGGCAGTGAGGACCAGTGTGATGAAGACAAAAATGGAGTAGTGGAGGGAAGAGACAGAGAAAAGCTGTAAGAAGGATCAGAGAGTGAAAGACTTCTTGTTTCCATGGCTCTCAATGGGCTGAATAGGGGGATGGCAGAGTGCAGTGGTGAAAGAGTGTGACCTAGACAAAGACTCTTTGAATTTAGGGCCCAAATAGAATGTTTGTAATGACCCCAAACACAGATGCGCTGCTCTCTCTGCAACGGCAGAGTCAGTCCCTAATAATGCGAGGGGAATCCAGAGATTTTGTTCACACATAATGGAAACACCCACCACACACAGAGCTGTTCTTATTCCCCATGGAGGGACACATACTACTCCTATTATTTTTCACTATCTCTGTCTTCCCTTTCAGCTGCTGCTTTTCTCTCTAACCTTCAGTTCCTCACAGGCCATGTATTTGGGCACTGGCCTTTTTTTATTGTTATCTCTCACTTGGTCTTTCCCCTAGCTGCTGCACAGAAACTTGTTCAGGAAGGCTCTACTTCGAAAAGACACCTCTTCCAATGTTCCTCGCCAAATCCTTTTCAGTTCTACTTGTCTACTCAATCTCAGTCATGTTTTCAGTCTCCATATGTCTACGCCTCTCCTCTCCTCTCCTCTCCTCCACTCTCCTCTCCTCTCCTCTCCTCTCCTCTCCTCTCCTCTCCTCTCCTCTCCTCTCCTCTCCGCTCCTCTTCTCCACTCTCCTCTCCTCTCCTCTCCTCTCCTCTCCTCTCCTCTCCTCTCCTCTCCTCTCCTCTCCTCCACTCTCCTCTCCTCTCCTCTCCTTTCCTTTCCTCTCCTCTCCTCTCCTCTCCTCTCTCAGTGATGGACACTAGGTGCTGAGGCCAGTGAGGGACACAGGGACAGAGGGAGACAAAGGGCACCTAACATTCAGCAGATGGCTGGGGCACCGCTTAATTTGCCCATGTCACCCTCATTGGCAAAACACAAAAGCCCAGCACTGCAAGGAGCTCCACTTCACCCTCTCATACCAACCGTGACCCCAATCAATCAAATCCCTCAACTTACGCGTTTAAGTTATGATTGCACATTTAATAAAAAATACAAAGACATCATTAATAATTCTATGGAAAAGTGTCAGCTTCTATCTCTGTGTTGTCTTCACAAGGGACAAAAAGTTAAATGTCAAAAGAAACGTCAAAACAAGCATCAAAACAAAAAGCATGTAGAAAACGGTTGTCACTCCCCTTGCACTCTTTTGCCTTTGCAACCCTCCTCTTGTTTTTCTCTCCTCAGTAATGAAACCGGTATGCCTCTCCACAAAGCCCCCCCTCCCTGCGCTAGTCGAGAAAGTACAAACACCCCCCCCCTCTTCATCGCCCATCATTTGTTGATTCTCTGCCTCATCACTGTCCATCAATATTCACTGTTTGGCTAATAACACAGCCAGCCCTGTTTGGTTTGACGGCAGAGGGACACATTTCTCTTCTAGGAAATTGTCTCATCCCTTCCTGGAGGTTATCAGCAGCAGGATGATAGATGTCGATTAGTCAAGGTTATGTTGTGGAATTTGTGGACTGACGATCTAAATAGAATTGAATTACTATTATAGCAGGGCCAATATAACTTTGTTCATTTAACATGCAGTGAGATCTATAGTCGACAAAGCAACCAAGAAAAAGATGGTGGTTTTCTATTACTGCAGTAGATTAAAGGGTCAGTTCCATAATTTACAAAACTCATTAGTGGTATCTAGTCATGCAGAATTGCAAATAGTTTTGCTTTTATGTGACCAGTTTTGAGATATCTATTTTTGGAATTTATGCCTCTCTCGGCCCCTTTTTGAGTAGACTGTAGTTAAAATGAAAACTGTGAATAGTAAAGTCAAAGTTAAGAGTAAGGAAGAAACTGATTTGGAAAATAAATGTTGCTGTTGTTTTTTATTAAATGTCCTGTTTAATAATGTAAGCACCACAAACATCCATTGGGGTGTCAGCAGACATTTCAGACATTATCAGATATTTCAAGACCTTGGCAGATAAATCCAAAACGATCTGTCTCGCTGTAAGAAGAGAACTTTATTTTTTAGATTCTGAATTGTCTAATTGTCTAACAGACAAGCATGTGCTTTAATGGTCTTTGAGGTTGCACAGTTCTTGTAGATGGACTGATCGAACCTGCTCTGCATGCAGTCAGCATGGTGTGATTGGGTTTTTCCAATAAGCCAATCCTGTAAGCCAAAAGTGCATTTCTTCCATGCTTTGTGTTGATTCTGTCAATCCGCATGGGTGCTTGAAATCAATCCCAAGCTCAAAATCTCAGGACTTTGGGTCAAAACTTGTAAGATATTTGTTCTATTTTGTGGGAGGCCTTCACACACAAACAAATCCACACACACACTTTCCATCACCCCAAGATGAACTTTGCGTGTCCAATTACATAACCTAATCATGTTTGCCATAATTGCCGCACACTTAAAGCAAACAGAGTTACAGTTCCACTTTAAGTACACCCTAAGTAGCCCTGATTAAACGTAAAGAATTATGTATGTGTAATCTGTTATGACACCGTGCATTATCCTAAACCAACTCGGCTCCCTACAACTGGGCAGGTCATATCAAACACGACCTCAAAAAATTCACAATATGCAATTACCCGGCAATTAGAAAACTCCTATAATCCGCATCGCACTATGTCATTGTGCACATTTAATTGAATGTTCTCGTTGACAGTAAACACAGCCTGTACTTTCCGGATTCAGGGCATGTGGTTCTGTAGAAACTAGAGGAAATGTCTCTTTTCAGACTGACAGACAGAAAGATCATATGAAGCTCAATCTGGCAGAGCCATCTCTGTGACAAATTATTGATTTTGGCTTTGTTGTCACTTCTCATGCCAAGGACCCCCTGCTATGGCTGTCTTCCGAAAACGCCCACAGGAGAAGACATTGCGTTGATATTGAATTTTGAAAGCAAGATAGGGGAGAGGAGGAGGAGTGTGTGTGTGTGTTGGGAGGGGGGGGGGGAGGCAGTGTGAAAAAAGGCCAAAGAGAAAGAGAGCGACTTGGTAATCCTCTCTTTCAGCACTTTGTGCTTTGTGCTCCATTTGTTTACCGAGTTCCCACACTGGCTGGGGGGCTGCAGCTTTTATCCATAGCAGGACTTGTAGTTAGTTAGATCTGTGTGAATCTTCATAAGGATGCGTGTCCCTGTTTATTTCTGTGTGTGTGCAGTTTAGAGGGGGCGAGAGCTTAGCGTATCCTCATCGGCTGGGGAAACCTGACTATTAATGAAATCTTCAAAGTGAGTGTGGTTTTATAGAGTTCAATCAAACCTGCTAACTTCTCAGTCAGTCTCCTATTTGGCTGCATTTCATAATGAAAACTAATCATGCTTTCACTGTGTGCTGAGTGGGTCTTTGTCAACAGGTTGACTGCTGCCTACGTGTTGCAGTGGACAGTATCTCATGTTAGGAGGTTGGATTGACTGCATCTATTGTGCACCAAATGTTACAGAATGTAAGACACACTATGATGATGCTTAACCAAAGAAATGGAAGACAAGGCTCAGTACAGTAAATGTAAAAACATGATGCTGTTATTTGGTTTATCTATTTCAATCTGCATTTTGAGCAATTCTGGCATTCCAATCCTCACTAACTAAATCAAATTAAATTAGAAAAACAGACTCAGTTCAATTCATGTTTTACACATTGCTGCAGTAACTTCAATGATGTGAAATCCAATGTAATCAATATAATCTGATGACTGACAGATTTTGCTACCTACTGTATTAAAGTGGATAGCCTTTATATTGGGTATACTATTTCCCTTTGTTCCCCCTCTGCTTTAGAGAAGACTTAAAATTGCGACGTTTGCAGACATGGACCGACAATATAAGTCTACTTTGTGGCCATGTAAACAATAGCTATGGATAAGTCAACCATCCCATAGGTACACACTGTGCCGTCACTGGTGCAGTGTATTCTGTATTCAGTACTGTCTCGCTCGTTCTTTAAAAGCAATTTATTCTGTTCACAGTCAAGATATGTAATCTACCCTCAGTTTCCATCTGTGTTGTGCTCCTCCTGGGCTTGGATTATACTTTATGGCTGCTTTTAAAAACATTATATATTCCACCCTAATGTTCCTCAACCAAAAACTTCTGTAATTGGTGAATATATGGATATATATGGAATATGGAAGAGATTTTCTAGAAGTAATGACCTTATTATTAGAAGATGATTATTTAATGCACGGAGAGAAACCTTTATAATTTACCTTTTAATATTGTTTTATGATGTCTATGCACTGGGCTTACGGATACAATAAGTCCTCTCTTGAAGACCAGAGATGTTATCTTAGTGCTGGGCCAGTGTTACTGTAGTGCTAGCCCAGACTGCACAGTGATATGCTTCTCAAAGAGAATGATATCTGATTAGTCCGAGTCCGAATAGAGGCAGAAGCTGACAAACAAATGGATTTGCTGCGTCTAGAATGTTCTCTGGGGGAGCTGGATGGGCTAGGATACAGAGATGCTGCCTTTGTGTTGGAGCCAGCACAAACATAATAAGACCCTTTGGGGAATGAACCAAACTCGAGTGATAGGGACACAAAGGCACACATGCTCATACACTCAGTCAATTTCACAATCTCACTGCCTTTCTCTCCCTCTTTCTTTTTCACTCGACCTATCTTTCTCTCTTACTTCCCTATAAACTGACCTTTATATTACTGGCTACCATGGTTGGCCTATCATTATGTGTTTTGACTTTGCAGGTCTGTTGAGTTTCTTGACACTCGCTAAGTTTATTGTGTCAGCCAAGTGTCATGTCAGACTTTCAAAAACAGGACTCACAGCAGCCTTTTTTATAAGGATATTATTGTGTGTGTGTGTGTGTGTGTGTGTGTGTGTGTGTGTACATGCGTGTGTGCGTACAGGCATGTCTGTGTGTGCTTCACACCCATCACGGCATGAATGGGCCAGCAAATCCTATTCCCTCCCTCCCTTGTTTTCCTTCTGTATCTCATCTTTACTGCCTCTTTAATTCCCTCTCTACCACTGTCCTCCGTCTCTTGTGTTCTGCTATGAGAGCAGACTGAGAGGGACTGCCACAATAGGGGTATTAACCAAATGTGTATTAAGTTTGCCTGACTTGCGCAGTCAATATGATGCTTTTACACCCCTAATGCCATGTGAATAGGGCTGCTGCTCCCTGAGAAACGCCTCCGTGGGCACTTGGAGTGAGGGGCCCTTTTGCTTGCTCTCGTGACCCTGGTCCACGTCGCCTGTGCCGGCCCCAGCTCAGAGCACCCAGTTCTTCATTTTCATAAGCGCTTAATCTGGATTGGAAGCCTTTCCATTGTGGAAATCATTTGAGAGGGGGACTTTGGCCAGACAAAAGGGCTTGTCTTTTCTGGGGCTGGGGCCTCCTTAGCCCAGTTCCTCCCTTGCCATTCTTCCATACAGAGCGCCCAGCAGGAGCAGCTAATTGTTGTATGGAGAGCGAGAGTGATGGGGTGTTGAGTGTATGTCCTGCTTAACACTGCCCCCAGTGGAATATTACAGTGACAAAGAAGAGGATTAATGCAGAGTTGAGAGACAGATAGAAGAGCTACCTTATAGAAAAAAAATAGATTTAGCCACTTCTCACAGTTTATTTATCATATGATCCCGGTCAGAACAGATCCTGTGATGCCATCTGATACTCCATTTTAGTTTGATTCCTCTAGGTTACAGTGCAAAAGACTTTGGAGCTGGAATGTGTAACAAACTCAGAGTGAAGCTTTGAAGTGTAATGCTGTCGCCCTGGGCTACTTAGCTCCAGGGTCAAATGAGATTACACCCTTGATCTGTGTTAGTGTCTTCAGATCTGCAGGATTGCAACGTAGAGGTGTGTGTGTGTCTGTGTGTCTGTGTGTGTGTGTCTGTGTGTGTGTGTGTGTGTGTGTGTGTGTGTGTGTGTGTGTGTGTGTGTGTGTGTGTGTGTGTTTGCGGTTGTGCTTGAGACACCCATATGTTAGTGTGTTTACATGATCTTCTCCTCATAGAAAGGGGTTGTTAACTAATTAGTGTTGTGGCCTGATCTTAGTGCTCTGTTGGTGTGTCTCTCAGGCTGCAAAGCCTATTCTCTCCCTACCTCAGTTTCTCTCTCCCTGCTCACTGCTCCGGAACACCTTAATCCAGTGTGAAAGCAATTGGCCCTCTCAGATCTAATCAATAGAGGGCCAGGGCAGTGAGCCAGGGGGAACATCTCTGGCCCCTGCTCAGCTACAATCAATTTAGAACCATCGATTCAGTGATTGAAATACAAAGAGTAGACGCGCTGGACCGTATAGGCAGGTGCTTTAGTGTTTGGGTGTGCCAACATGTTATATATCTCCCCGTGTGAGTGTTTCTCAGAATTGATGTGTTTTGTTTGTGTGTGTGTGTGTGTGTGTGTGTGTGTGTGTGTGCTGTGTCTGTGAGTTTGTGAGTTTGTGTGCAAATTTCTTTGTGTGTGTATATGGATAGTATGATTTATTTTCAAGCCATCTGTAGTAAAGTGGGAATGGCATTTAATCTAGCCCCTCTGAGACGGAGCCAAGAAGAAAAAAATCACTCCTAATCCAATATTTCCTGCCTAGGGAAGGTGTGTGTGTGTGTGTGTGTGTGTGTGTGTGTGTGCGTGTGCGTGTGCGTGTGCGTGTGAGTGTGTGTGCAACCAAGGGTTCCAGGTGTCATGGTAACCCCATTTATGGATGCTCATGCATGCAGAGTTACGAAGGGCCCTTGCAAAACATTTGCATGACAACAACAATGTGTGCATGTTCGAACGCATGACATCTACAAACACGTGTCTTACTTGTCTTTGCTAGGCTTTGCATGGCTATGTTTGTATTTATGCATATATGAGGTCATTGCATATTATATTTGTCCCTGTTTATGCAGTTATGCTCTGCCATGCGTACATATCTGTGAGTGTATTCATTTGTGAAATGTGTTGCTATGGATTTACAGTACAGGGTTGTGGTGCATACTGCATGTCACTGTGTGTGTGTATATCTGTGTTTTATGGAAGTTCCGGTTGTGCTGAATGTGAATATGCAAGACCATAAATATACCTGTGTCCTCACCTACACTAACAACGCGTTAGTAAATAAAGCGTTCAACATTTGTCCTTGAAACGCTTGTCTTTATAGCAACCGTACGTCCCGTGTGTATATGATGTGAAGTTCTACTTCAAAGAACTGCAATACCACCACGCTTGAACCTGTTTTGTATGCCATAATGTGTGTTAATATGGCAATAGTAGAAGCATTTTGACTATGGCCTATAAAGCTATGAACTTGAAAACCTTTGAAACCTATACTAAACGGGATCAGGGGAGATATTGATATAATGAGTATTAGACACCTGAAATCAGACCACACTGCTTCATATGTCACACACACACACACACACACACACACACACACACACACACACACACACACACACACACACACACACACACACACACTTTTGCTACTGTACCTTGTTAGACCTTACCCTCATGTTAATGGGCTTTTCGCCAAGTATACAGTTAATCCACTTTCCCAGTTGGCCATGTTGTGTTTTGCCCTTAATTCTCTGCTGGACAAGGTATTGATGTCTTTCACAAAGTCCACAATGTCACAAAGACCTAAAGAGGATGTGTCCCACACACTTTTATTATACACTTCACTACACACTAACTTTCTTTTGTTGCTTTTGTCAGTCACGTCCATGCCCCCAGAGCAGGACGGTAGTCCCTTTGTTAAAATTTGCCTTACAATATAAACAAATGAATAATCTTAATACTTCTCCAAACAGCCAGAGTTCTCTGACAAAGTGGCCTGCCAGTGTCCTTTTTAGTTCATTTTAGTTATTGATTTATATGATCATACATTTATATAATTTATAGGGCTAACCCTAACCCTAACCATCACTATAAACTAATGTGAAACCTTTCGCTGTGAGACTGCTGTGATGCACTGTCCATCATTCACTAAATCCAAATGACTGACTTCTGGTCTCCATCAACCCGACAATGCGTGAAGATGTTCATGCAGCGTGAGGAGGTCCCATATGGCTGCACCCCCTTTAGACACACACACACACACACACACACACACACACACACACACACACACACACACACACACACACACACACACACACACACACACACACATAACATAACGCATATGTTTGGCAGTTCCATAGCTCGGGGCATATTGACTAAAGCTGCCTGATAAAGGTCAGTGCTGTCCAGATTTGAACAGGTGGGGTGGGTGCTGTAGTCGACCATCACACACACCGCTTCTGTGTGATAGCGTGTGTCTGTTTGTCGGGAAGGGAAACGGCTTTCTGATAAGGATGTGTAGAGGTCATGCAGATGTACATACGGTATGACATGAATATAGATGTGCTGTGTGCCCGGTTACCTTTAGAGGATGCAGGTACATTGCGTGCCAAGGAATTAGGTCAACTTCTGCTTATTCACTCTATGCAAAAGAATATTTGATGAACACATTCGTTTGTCTTTGTACAGTGTTCAGAATACATTCTCATACACGTCATTCATCCATTGAGCTTTTCTGGTCATGCCTGGGCATGATTTCAACACAATTGTTGTTTTGTATGTGTAGATCACACCCATCCTTAACCATGAATGGAGCTGTCGACGACATTGGACAGGACAGATGCATAGTTCCTCTATTAACCAGCCTTATTTATTTATTTTCTGTCGCCTATTGTCAGTTTTGTTAGCTTGGCCGTCATTTAGTGTGCAATGAGAAATGGCTGCTTTGCACAACACGCATATTGTGGGACTCTGCCACCAACAATTTGACTGGCAAGATGCACTCCTGAGTGCTTTATCACTTTGTTTTGCTCTCACTTTCCCACTTCTCTGTATCTCCCTTTCTCACTCTCTATTTCCCTGATCCTGGTCACTTTCCCTCTCCCACGCTTCACACATAATTTGTGTCTTCTCTTTCAATGCAGAGCTTTTTTATCATTATTTCCCATTAGGCATAATAGCAGCAGGGGCGATGAACAGCGGATATGCCAGTACAGCTGGACGAACATCTCGCTAGTGAATGCTTTAATTGTATTGATGTAGCTGTTTTTGTGATCGTTGGTGTGCAGTGCTGCTCCTCATGACCTCCTCATCACTTTAATGCTCACACCACCCCTTGCCTTTTCTGTTCTCCATCCTCACCTATCCACCTCCAACCGTAATGCAAGCTACAGTCCGATCTAAAATCACTCCTCTTTCTTTTCTTGTCATCCACTTCCAATTCCACTCTACTTCCAACCTCTGGCCTCCTACTATGTCTGGCAGCCTCTTTGCCATGTGTGAAAATGTTAGCATCTGCATGACACGGTGCAGACACTTACTAGTGGGTTATAGGTCGGAGACATGTAACCACACTTCTATGAGGTGATGTTGTTGGGAATGGAGGGGCCTCCCGTGGTTACACTCTCTGAGATCATCGGAGGGAAGAGTAGGCCGTGTTTAGCTGTGTGAATCTGCCATGGGTGCTTGTCTTTGCCAGAATATTTTGGTGTAAACATTGTGTTATGTACGCTCAATTAGGAATCAAATTAGGGAATGGTAAACAGTGAAGGGACCTTTGTTATTCAGTTGTTTTATCATTCTACTCCTCTGCTACCTTCAAATGTGCATAATTACTCATCCCCATTCACAGGCCTCTACACTCATTAGTGGGGCCTCAACCCTGAGCCAAGGGGCTGGGTATTTTAGGATACATGGGTATTTGAAAGCAATTGTTAATCCTTGCTCGAACAATTCTCAAAGAATTAGACATTAAATGGGATGGTAAGGAATGGTGTGTTCTTGAGATTTTTATATATATTTAGGATGGGGGTAGTTTCCAGTGTTGGCCTCAGATTTTCTAAATGTATTATATAATGTTGTATTAAAGCTGGGCCATGGAATGAATAATACAACTGTAAAACTTGCTCTCTAAGATCACACAATTGTTTAATGGCATTACCTTTGCTAATGTTACCATGAATAAATAGATCATTGTGCCTATTACAATTAATTGTAATTGTTATAACAGTATTTTCTTATGAAATACATTCACTATTTGTATAGATGTATCTGAGACTGTTTGACTGTAGGACAACTAAGACAAATCAATCGGGGATTTTTAAAAGTTTTTTTTTAGTTCATAGGAAAGAAACAAGCAGCCAGTAAAAAAATAAAATAAAAATCAATCAACTGGAGAGATCTTGTTGGCTCAGGGAGTGTTTATGTCAAAATCCTTGTTACTCCAACTGACTCTTATTACATTGTTTCAAAAGTGTATTTTATATTCAATCAATATTACAGACACATTGCCTTAATAGAATAGAATCGAATAAACTTTATCGTCCGGCCGAGCCAGGACAATTGTCAATTGTCTATGGACTAACGCTGGAAAATCTGAACACAAAACACGTCCAAAAGATAAAAAACATCATATAATCAGCAGAACACTCATATTTAGGTTTACTGTAGTTTGCTGAACACATTAATTGCATTGGGGATAAAAGAGTGCCAAACAACTAAGCCGTAAGCCTGAGCTTTATAGAGATATACATACAAATGGGAAAGTTTCTAAAATTAGAATTACTCATTTTTTATTTACTAACAGCTGTATTATTTGTTTTGTAGTTAGCTGCTACTCAAAGCTACTAACAGTAATTTTTTAAAAATTGGATCAAATAAAACAATAAAGAAACTGAATTATAGAAAACAACAACAAAAGCCTATCAAAAAGCTGTCCGTTCTCTTTGAATACAAATGGCAAAACAACAATCTCATTTACATGAAGAGATTTCCGTTTCCGTCTTTTTTTTGTTGATTTCTGTAATGACTGACATAGATTACTGTGGATTCTCTACAAGGTCCATAGATGTAAACTTGTGGCTTGAAGCTGCACCTTGAATATTTGTTCACATCCACTTTCATTTTCAATTACACCCTTTGTGAAGAAATAACAAAAACAAAAAAATCTAATTTGGCAGCAGAGCGTATGCATTATGCATTAGGCAAAGCTACACAAGTAAAGGGGTACAAATGACTTGGCTGATAAACGTCCAACTCGATTTGATCACTTCTTTGTTTTTCTATATTTTTTTAATCCAGTCTCTAATTGTATACAGAAGGCAAAGATACATTTCTGCATGAGCAAGCCTTTTCTCGCTGTCCTTAGTTATTTCCCAGTATAATTATTTATTGTTTAAAATCTACGCTTACCATCAGGTTAAGCTTTGCACGTGACGGAACTATGAGCAGTAAAACAAAAAAAAAGGTTTGAAGGCCGTAAATGTAATAGACAATGTTGAGCAGAACAAAAGCAAAGGAGCAAAAAGAGCAAGAGTGGGCATCTTTGGCTAACTGCTATAGATTAATTGATCTAGCCATGAAGTTAATGAGCTAGATCCTTTTTAAAAGAGACAAGTGCTGAGACAGAGGAAGCTAATGGTCTCTCACAACTTGGAGTAGTAAGAAAGAGAAGTATTTATCTTGGAACATATACTTTATTCCCCGTGTGACAGAATCGCAAGCTAATTGACGGCCTATAACTGCTGATTTTATGACCTCATTCTGATCATCCTTCTTTGCAAGTCACGATCCAAAGACAACTCAACGCGGCAGAAAACAATTGATTTCTGATTATAATCCCCAGATAGCTGAATAGTCATTTTCTGTGAAAGTTGACAAACAGGATTTAATTTGACAATACAGTTTCTCACCATCACATTAATGTGTTTAAATTGATAATGTAAGAGGCTTTCGTGATTACAATTTGCTAGCTGAGTGAAGTAAGATTGATCATATCTGTACTGCAATCATATTGCAATCATATTGCAATCAAACAGTGGCAATAACATGCTACTTGCCCATATAAATTGACTGATTTCACCCCTCATCAAGTAACTCTTCATCTCTGTCTGTCTTACCCTTCGCCTTTTTTTCTCTGTGACTTGGCAGTGGGCAATGAGCCTGGTCGGTCCCCTGTTAGGTTCTGATTACAGTGTAGATTGTAGTGCAAGCACATGTTACTGCCTGCTGAGCGGCGATATGTTTCAGATGCCATTTTTTCTCTGCTACCTCGCCAGCCAGGGATGGGTTGGCACAGTGGAGTCTCCTGGAATACCAATGCCTCCTCGTTGACTCTATGTCTTTCTCCTGCTCCTCTCTGACCAGTCCTATATCTGAAAGATATGCTCAATGCCTTGGCACAGAACTGCATCTTCTTGGGAAATAAAATTGATCTGAGCTATTGTGCCATGCTCAACGCAGAACGGCAAACTGCCAAAGCAACACTCGGTTATGACAAGTCTTTGTGGAGCTAAGAGATTATATAGCTCTCATGATCTGTATCATGCTCATATTGCACACATACACAGACATACATAAACATGCTTGCGACGCAGACACGCGACTCATGCATGCGCTTTCAGAAAGCCAGATTTCCCAGTCGGCTGGTCTGTCATTGGCCGGCTGTTCAAAGGAAAAGTGTGGGCCAAAAAATTACTGGCTGTGAGGTTACCATGGTAACAGCCTGCCCAGGGGCGCGTGCTGTCTGCTAAATTGTGTGCTAGTTTGTTAAGGCTCACACACTCACACACACACACACACACACACACACACACACACACACACACACACACACACACACACACACACACACACACACACACACACACACACACACCTTTAATTTCAACAGAATGTGTATTCCTACATTCATTGTCTAGCAGACACCTGCTCTGTCCATTGGCATTAACAGTCGAGTCAGACTGTTGGATTTCACATTTTGAGAAATCTCACACGGGCCTATTTATTGTCTTTATCTGGACACTCTCATCTTCTAGTTATTTTACTGCTGCACTGCCCTCTATTGAATCCAGTCAGACATGGATTTTGTTCTACAATCATGCTCACATTGAGGACTACAGTGCTGAACTGTTAATATTAACCAAATATTAGGACAATAATGGGTGTCAAAAATTGATCAATGGAAGCGATTTGTTGTTTCTTCTCATTTTTCTCCTCCCTATATTATATCTTTAGTGCCTACTCAGCAATATAGTACTGTGTGTAGTTTTCAAAGGTAGCCTAATTGGAGGATATCTCAGCTTTCTCAGGGGGGTTTAAGTATTGTTCACTGGGGTTTCTGCAGCGTCAGACATTGCTGTTTTAGCTCAGTTGAGAGGACAGGTATGTCAAGATGATCAGTGTTTGGTGAAGAAGACAAAAGCAGCTGAAGGTTTAGAAGAGTTGTATGTGTGTGGATTTACGTGTGTGTGTGTGTGTGTGTGTGTGTGTGTGTGTGTGTGTGTGTGTGTGTGTGTGTTGGGGTGAGTTTCTATGTATGTATGAGGGTGGTTGTTGGTGTCGGTGCATGCTTTAGCTCGGAAGAGAGGCTCTGACAGGTCCAGAATGGACAGATGATTAATGATCAGGGGGAGTGTTCTGTGGGAGGAACTCTTCAGCACCACAGCTCTTAACAAAAGCAGATGAGGTATGTTACAAGTGCTGCACTCTTTCAACCATCCCTTTATCCCTGAACCTCTCTGGCCCTCTTTTATTCTGCCTCACATTCTCTCTTTTTGTGAGATTAGAAGGTGATGACAGGCGGTAGTGGAGCCGTACACTGACCAGACTTGCCAAGTGATGTCACCACAATGAACCCTGGATGCCTTCAAGTAAAGAAGAAATGACCGCACTTGTGAGAAGTTACATGCATTTTAGACCCAGATATTGGTCTGAAATTGTTTCATGAGACCTTGTGTTGTGTTGGCAGTCTTTGATAAATATGCAAAATTGTTCTTAACTCAGTTTCAATGAATTAATAAATCATAACCCTAAAAGGCATTTTATCCCAACTTTTAATATCCTGCAGGCATTTTCTAATAATCCTGACATGCCTTTGTTTCGAGACATGCCTCCGTCTCAAATTATTGTATTGTGTTTTTGAATGACCTTGTGGAGAAATGAAGCACCTGGGTTGGAAAAACAGCTCATTACGTGAATTGTGGCTGGAAAATGAACAATGACAGACGAGCGAGACTGAATACCAATAGGCTGCAGCACTGATTGCCTTTTTGTTTTAAGATGTTGGCTGTCCTGCCACATTTTGTGTCCCCTCTGTCAAACAAACATGTTAATTTCACCATCTGAATAATATTGGATAGTGGAATGACTGGTCTTTAACATATCCAAGTTCTCCCATACTACACCGCTCCTCCGCTCCCTTCACTCGCTACCAGTGGCTGCCCAAATCTGCTTTAAGACACTGGTGCTGGCCTACCGGGCTGTGAATGGATCAGGCTCTTTCTACATCCAGGCCATGGTCAAACCATACACCCCGGCCCCGCTCACTTTGCTTTGCATCGGTCAATCGGCTCGCTACTCCCTCACTGCGATTGGGTATAAATAAAACCTGCCTGTTTGCTATCCCGGCTCCAAAATAGTGGAACGAGCTCCCCATTTATATCAGGTCAGCAGAGAGTTTCCACATCTCCCGTCGCAGACTGAAAACCCACCTGTTTCGATGGCACCTTGGTCAATAATAACGTTTTGTTTTTTTCTTGTTTCTCTATGTAGCACTTACATTTGTTTGCTTATTTGAAGCTAATGGTTGAGTTTTTATTCTATCATTTCTGTATGTTGCACTATGCTCATTTGAAGCTAATGTAAGATTCTTATTGTTCGGAGTTGTATCTTATTGTAAGTCGCTATTGACAAAAACATCAGCTAAATGTAATGTAAAAAATATTGTCTGATTTGTCACTTAACCACATCTATACAGACATGCCAACATGTATGTAGAATGTGGTTTGAGTGGGAGAGAGCTGATTTTCTAAGTGACTGAGCAACAAAATAGTGAGAAAGGGGTCAACTGGGGTCTTGACCCGATCATAAGCCTGTCAGTATGAGGGGGTGTATGCATGACTCCAAAGCCTGTAAAGACTGTGATCTATTCCATGTGATGGATGAGGGCCAGGGTTAAGGGTGTATTGGGGGGGGCTACGTTTTGTACTTAAGGGTCACTGATGCTAACTCACAATTTTTGCCCTTCTGTGGGTCGTGCAACCTTTCTGCACAATGTTTTAAAACCTCAGACAAGCAGAGTTGGTATTTCGAAAGCTGAAACTGGTCAAATACAATATAATATATGAAGTTTTGAATTGTATATGACTGTATACATTTGAGGGACAATTTGAATGTGGAATTACATCAGGCAAAAGGCTATTCTCCAAAATAAAATGTTTTAACATGAGTCATAACTTTAAGGTGATTATTTTTGTCAATATTGGAGCGCAGTAGAATATCGTAAAGTGATGAATATCTCATATTACAGAATGGATCTGTTTCCTTTAAATCTCAGATTTGTATCAGTACCTTTCTACATCAACTGCTGCAGATATTTGATTGCATTTCCCACAATTTGCTGCCAAGCCATTTATGGGGGGTTTAAAACCTCATACATACTTCAGAGTGATGCTAAAGGAAAAGTCAGGGGAGGACTTAGTGTGCTGTAACTTTGATTAGGTTTGAGTGAGAAAGCCATTACAAACCCATCTCATAATCCTTTGCATTGGCTTCCTGCAACTCCTAAGTGTACATTTTTATTTTATCTCACACACACACCTGGTGATGCTTGTACAACAAGCAAATATAAGTCTTATTCCACTGCCTTCATAAGTCCCATGTCACCAATTAGATTCTGATGGGCTATATACATTTTTCTCACAGAGCCAGCGTGCTTCCATGTATGATGTATTACCTGGAGTGTGCACTATATTATATGCTCGGCAAATAAATTGCGGAGTCCAACCCCTGAGCACTCACCCCCGACTCTGCATATCAGCCATCGTTAAAACCTCTTCACAGGGACTAGCTCATGTTGCAAATCATCTCATGTAGCACTTGTGCAGGCAAATCAATACATAACTGTTGCGTAGAAAGAAGAATCTTCTCCAAATTAACTTGGAGTTTGGAAATGTCTGGTATACAAAGTCAGTCCACATGTTTGTTTATGAGCTACAGATTCAGGATGAGATTGTTGTCATTATGAGTAATCCAAAGAGGAGGAATACCTGCTGGGAAAATGACTGACAGTAAAGAGATCATCATCTCATCTCTCCTGGTCAGGCTTGCTGTGACATGAGGTCATCTCAGTTAGACTTTGATGAGCAGCGAGCAGCGATCCTGCCATACTTCCGTCAACTCACGGCGGAGTTAGAGACGGAAGGAGAGAAAGAGAGAAAGACAGCCAACCTTAACAAGGATTCAAAGCTGTCAATCAAGACAAGAAAGCAACAAGGGGAGGAAAGGTGGGAGAAGAGCGAGAGCAATTCATTACCAGTGGGACGAACAAAAAAAGATGTGAGGGAAGAGAAGAAGTGAGACGGAGAAGGAGAGAGAACAACGCAGAGAGAATCCTGTAGAGACCACTTGAAAGGGAGGAATGTTTTATTTTTTGCATGCAGCCAGTTCAGCTGTGGGTTATTCTCCCACTGGGGAGAGTAATTGCTTGTTGATCTAATGTTCTATCCCCTCCTGTCCCCGAAAAACCAACACATTTGATGAGTGATGGGTATATGTGCTTTTTTTATTCGTCGGGACAGGAACCCCTGGCCTCCTCCAATCTAAATATTCACAAATCAGGAGAGAAGACTTTGGGCTCAGTTCCAAATTCAACGAAGCATAACGCTACTCGGCCCACCGCTGCCCGCCCTTACGATACCTCAGAGGGTTTGCTAGCATTGTTCGCATCACTTTCTCATTCTCTCTCTCTGTCTCTTGGCCCATTTCATTTCTTCCTCCCTCTCGCTCTGTGAGGCAGATCAGTGAGCAGCTAATTAATGAGTTTAATGCTAAGATTCATGCACATATTATAGGTCAATTAGAGAAAGAGCCGCAGCTCCAAGCTAGGAGTTATAATCTAGACGGACATTCATCCTGTGCTGGGTGTGAAGTGTTTGCGCGTGTGTGTGTGTGTGTGTGTATGTCACTGCCTGTTTGTTTTTGCCTAGCTGTCACTTATCTCCCCTCCTGTAATGCTGATCGCAGCATCTTCAGTTGTCCAAGGAGTGGCATTAAATTATACCAGGTTCTGCACGTATGCTAGTCAAGTGGCGGAAAATGTGGGGTGCGCCATTTCATTAAATGGGGTCAGCAGTAGCTACATGTGTCGCTGTGTAAATCAGTTCAGTGAATGTGTTCTGGAGGTCAGGATAGCATTGATGCCAATATGGGACTGCTTCTCAGGGTGTGTGTTTTTGTGAGTCAGTGTGTACATGAGTGTTTGTGTATATGCATTATTTTCTGCTCACAAGTTTGCCTTGAGGCACTCTTGCAGCGCTGTTATCTCAGACGGCTGATTCAGCACACTCCCTTCCGCTTTTCTCTTCACTTTTGCCCATTTATCGGTGTCCAGGCTAGCTACTGTCTGTCTGTAAACACACAACCCGAGGGCAGAATCCAAATGCACATATTCACCTCACACCCCATTAAACACACACTGAACAACTTATTGTGATCCTTTTTATAAGAGTCAGGGCAATAGATTTGAAGCGTGTGTGTGTGTGTGTGTGTGTGTGTGTGTGTGTGTGTGTGTGTGCGTGCGTGTGTGTGTGGCTCTGTGAATTTTATATAGCAAAGATGATGACACATAAGTTCTCTGCCTCTCTCCTACTGGAAATGAATTTTTGATCTGTGTTTTTATCGTCTTGTAATCTCTGATATCTTCGGAAGTTATTGCTTTATAAAATGGCTCTGCAGCTGGTTTGTGCTTCCCCATATGGCCAGGGAGGCTTTTTAAGAGTCTCAATGTTCCTGTATTAGATGGAGCTCGATATTCTCCTCACACGTCACATGAAATGTGTGTATTACAAGTCAAGAGAGGTCGCAAACTTCGACACCCACACACTGAAAGAGAGGCTAACGATCCCCTATAGAAACACTATTACCTTTATAGTACTCTCTTACAAACCCTGTACAACTTTATATTCCTCGATACATGCATCTGTGGTTTCAAGACAGCACTGTGTTTCGCTCAGGGGGATATCCTTGTGCATTGCAGTAGTGATATGTCTTACAGCTCCTAGGATTGTTTTATAAGCTGTTTGTGATTGTTGTGATCTGGTCATGTATGTGTGTTTGTATGTGATGGTCCGGCTGTGTGTGGACAGTGTTGTGTGACTAGACATGAGGTCAGTCAGTTAGCCTCTGGTGTCTGTCAGTCCCACCAAAGGAGATGGGAGAGCAGCCGCGGTTGGGGGGCAGCAGCGTGAGTTGTGTGTGTGCATGATGCCTCCTCTTTCATTTTCACCTGCTTTCTTTCTCACTCTTTCTGGATCTCTCTATCCGTCACCAACAGCACATCAGAGATGGCTAGTTGAATGGTATGAATGGAAGGGTCATAAAAACAGGATCCTGCCCTTTTTACAGCGTAATAAAAGTGGACTCAGGCTTCCAAAGCCAGCCTCTCAGTGCATATTTTAATGAAGCAGAACATTTTTTAATTACATTTTAAATGCCTGTTGATACAAAGGTCTAAAGGTTTGTCTCACACAGCTCGCATCCCCCACTGTTTGATCCAACAATGAGGGATATGGGACCAACTCCTTCGCCAAATAGCTTTAAACAACTCTCCATTTACCAAGCTCTTCATTGTAATAGAGGGCTCCTAGTCAGATACAATAGAACCATGTTGTGGTGAGAAAATTTAATACGGCTTTAACTGATTTCTTTTGCTTTTAATATCTGACATTGTCTGCAGAGCTTTTTTGTTCT
The DNA here is from genome assembly GCF_900634415.1 of Cottoperca gobio. Classification (NCBI taxonomy): domain Eukaryota; kingdom Metazoa; phylum Chordata; class Actinopteri; order Perciformes; family Bovichtidae; genus Cottoperca; species Cottoperca gobio. The sequence goes on from NC_041371.1 coordinate 12,721,005, forward strand.
TGGTATATATCTTTGCTGTGCATATTCAGAGCAATTCTCCTTTTTACATACTGCGATCACAGTTAAGTCAGTGAGAAAAGGAATATAACTTATGAGTATACCATTCATTACATTTCTCAGCCGCAGTCGAGCCTTTACAATCTTATACTCGGGCAAATAGACGCAGCTGGAGAAACTGTAAGATGCTTGCCCCATTAAATGTATAACCCCTCCCCCCTCTGGAGTTCAGCGGCACCACAGCTTTCTCCCCCATCAGTAAGTCTGCTAAAATATTACACGTTTATGATGGTTATTATAGTCAGTAAATCCTTCTACATAGTTCAGAAACGCCTCTGCTTTTTATTCTTTGGGGATATGAGGGTAAATGGATTAGGTTATTGCCTGGACATTGGCAGCATACACAGTGATATTAACCCCAATAATCTTTGTCCTCCAAAACGGCTTTTAGAATGTAGGGCTCAAACATACAGTATGAAGCCAACCTCCTTTCAAACTAACGCCTTTGCCTCATGTTTAAGTCTTAAAGTTTGTACTTGAATTTACTACTGAGCTCCAGCTGATTGACCACTGACATATTCTGGGCCTCCCAAATATAGTCAGAAGGTTATATTTCTAATCCAAACATAATGGAAAATAAAACAAAAGAACCATTTTTTATGCTACTATCAATCTTATAAAACAGTTGAGTTAAATGATCAGAAGAACTCAAATTGAAAATGTTAAATATTACAACTGTCACTGTTAAGATTGTATTAGCTTTGTATAGCTTTACTTTACACTGGTGTTAAGAGCATGTGCTCTTTTGCTTGTGGAAGGAAAAACAGTGGAGGTGAAAAACAAGACATACCAAGGTGAAATCACTGCATTGCTAGGCTGGACAGCCATTCAGACAGTTCTCCCTTACTGACTGCCTAGGCCACTGATTTAACAAGCTGAACTGGCTGAATATGTGCCAATGACGACCACAACAATGCAGGAATTAGCAATGACGTGCCACAGACATTCAACAATCCAACAGCACCTGATGGCCAACTTTCTACTGGTTCATCAGGTGAGTAGAGTAAGACAGACTGAGTCTACTGGTTTTTGCACATTAGTATAATCTTCATGATTGTAGAGTATTAAAGGAATGGTTCTGCATTTTGTAAAATGTTGTCTTTCTTGCAAATAATTAGATAAGTAGATTGGTCCAATCTCATGTCAAATATGAAGCTATACAGACAGCAGCTGTTTAGTTAATTTTAGTTTAGCATACAGATTAGAGACGGGGGGCAACAGCTGTGTCCAAAGGTAACACAATCCACCTACCAGCAACTCTAAAGCTCACTAATTAACAAGTTATATCTCGTATCTCAAAAACAAAAGTGTAGACATGAAAATGTGTGGTGTTATGGGGGTTACGTGTGGGAATATTTCTAGTTAGTTTCAAATTGGACTTTTTTCTGTCTCAGTCTGTTTTCATCTCTACTTACTATTCTAGCTGACATACTGGACCCAGATGTCTGGCTCATGCAAAGTACTTGGCTCGTGGATTTCTTTTGTTTTTTCATTCATTTTCTGACATTGTTTTTCTATTTTCACAGCATGCCCGCCGGGTACTTTCAAGTCAACCCAGGGTCCAGGTCTGTGTCTACAGTGCCCTCCTAACAGCCGCTCCACAGCTGAGGCCGCCACCATCTGTGTGTGCCGCAACGGTTACTACCGTGGTGATGGTGATCAGCCGGATGAACCCTGCACCAGTAAGTATATCGTACATGACATTACATGCACACTCCAACACTGTCACATGCTTACATTCCTGTAGGACAAGCACCTGTAATAGGAATCCACTTGTGCATTATCCATTGTATTGCACATGTACAGTATATTTTCTATCTGACTTTGTCTTTGTCTCTTTTTCACTTTCATCAAACCAGCACATGTAGTAGCATTTAAATGAGAATGTATCCAAAACTCTAGTTATCATGATAATCACATTTCAGGGTTTCCATCATTGACGTCTTCATCACATCGAGCTTCGTCTCTGTCTGTTTCCTCTCAGTTATCTCCCGCTCTCTATCTCTTTTACTTGCGGTTGTTCTTTCTTTCCGTCTACTATCATCCCCTAAAGTCCTAATTACTCAGGCAGATGCTGCGAAGCTTCGACACTGTCCTGCCGCTATCCGCTGGAGATCCAATAAGGCCTCTCACAGCATCATAGTTATCTTAATATGATGTAAAAGCAATATGTTAAGGCTTCCTGCCGTTCCCTACTGACACACAGTTACACAGAAGGAGAGTACTGTTAGACCCCAAAAAGTTTGTTTACCTCTCTCTCTTCACGGTCACTGAGGAGTGTCTTAATGGTTTATATTCCTCACAACAGCAGATCTAGAAGCATTATTGGTGTGGTTATGTATTCATTTAGTCCTGATTTATTCACATAGACCTGGCTAATTGGCCTCAGCAATGGGCTCAGGACCACACTCCTTTCCTTATCATTTAGCAGCGGTAGCCTTCACAGCTACAATGTATATTAAATGCACCTCTTTTGCCATATTTAATTTTTATATCTCTGAATAATACATACCTTAAAGCTGCAGTCGAACCCCAATGCAGCGTGGCTGTCTGTCTGACTATTCTAATGCTTCCCAAGCGTAGCCATACACACCTTTAGGCTTTGGATGTTCTCGGCGGATGACACCCCTTTTTCACCTTGAGTTTTGTCCGCCCTCCCATGGTATACTACTTAGCTCTCTGGTGAATTAGTGAACGCTCCATCAAGTATAGCATCTGCCTCTACCTTGAGGCCTTGAATTTTCCCCAAGCAATCTCCACAACAGCTCCCCACTGGAGCGTCTTGGTCTGTGTTTAGTTTCAGATTGCAGCCTGTGTTACTTTTTTCTGTTTTCAATCACAGGACTTCTATCTTATCTTCTCTGTCAGTTCTGTTCTTCTTTCCTTTGCTTCACACTTTGTTTTCCTCTCATGCTCAGTACAATGTCAATCCTCTTAATATCTTAATGTTTAGGCCCAGTAAAATAGTTAAATAATGAAAAATAGTCCACTATGAAGTAGGGCTGCACAATATCGTCTCATCCTCGATATCGCAATGTGTGTAATGTCAAGTAAAACAACTTGATACAAAAGGAAAACTTGTACAGTTCTCATTTCCTATGACTAATATACAACATAAGTTTGATAGAACATCCTTTACTCCCATTAAAAGCTTCTTGGATACACACAGTTTGTTGCTAGTGAGTGACATGCAGGTTCTGCATGCACAGCCAACCACCAATCATAATCTTTCTTGATCAATTTATCAAACAACCAAAGCAGGCCCACTAGTCGTTGACCACAGCCTGAAAATGGGCGAGGAACATGTGAAAATGGAAGATTTTGTTTCAAAAAGAAACATAATGTCAGTTGACAATGACAATATTTAAGCTACAGAAGGGATATTGTTGCTGCATTTTTTCATATCGCAATATGTATCGCAAGAAAAGTCTGTTCTGCAGCCAAAGTGCTTTTGTTTCCCACACATGCTTTTAAAATGTCCTATAGATGATTTTAGCTATCAACCAACTGATTAACATAACATCTTAAACCAACTTCAATGCATCCTAAATTTGTGTTGGCAGAAATATTTTGCAACAGCACATTCAAAGCCTTCTCTGATGGTTGCCTCATATAGCAGCAGCTGAATTTCAAGCACAGGGTGCCCTAGATCTCCGCAGGGGGGCACATTGAGATCATCCTAGTAAGAATCTCTTTAATACTGCTGGTCCTGATAAGAGCACTGCTTGAGTAGTTTAAATCAGGCCAATCTGCAGCAGCTGTAGCTTTAGTGCTTCTTGCCACCATCAGAGGTGCGGCTCCCTGTGTGCTCCAGATCAGTCTGATTAGCTTGCTGATGGATTGTCCAGCACCTGGATCTGTCAGCAGGGGGCTTCATGCTCTACCCCCTCCTCCTTTACCCTCAGGGATATACCAAGCCTGAGATGCACTTCAAACTCCCCTCCACCTCCCAGCCCACCTTCATCTCAATCCTCTGTCATGCGCTGACTCCAACCATGCCTGAGGAGAGGAACACCAAGCGTTCTATCTCGCAGCGTGAAGCCCACTCCTCTCAGTTTGGCTACCCAGCATAGTGGGCTTTGGACAGCGGTTTGCATTGCACTGCATACTGGTCCCTACCTCAGGCTCCAGGCCCCAGTCTGACGTACCTCTACCCATGGGCATGCACGTATGAAAAACAATGAATGTGTGTCTGGGGAAGACAGCCAGCTTGAGCATGCTGGGCCAGTGGATTTCTCTATATATGCGAGTCAGAGAAGAAGAATGACACACTGAGTGGTAACAGAGGGGAGTCGGGCGGTGAAACCAGTGCTGATTGGTCAGTAGAGGAGAAGAGATGCAGTGAGGGAGCATCCTGGTGTGAGGAATCATAGAGAAGGGAAGGGAATGATTGGAGGGAAGGACTAATGACAGAGATAGAGATAATAAAAAAACTAAAAAACACCAACACTGTGGGAGGGATATGACAAAGATTTAGCATGTAACATTTAAAGGTTTAGTCTGAATGTAGAAATGATGGATTAAAAGAGCCGTCTTGGGAAGTTCAACAAACAGCCCACAATAATGCAGGATATGAGAGAGTCTCAGTCAGAAAAACCTCAATGTTATGTAAAGAATAAAACAAAAACATGCTGTATGTGCATCTTGGAAACCACCACTGCCAGCTACCAACCAATTCATGAGGAAAATCTTTGGAATGTAATTGAATCAACATAAATATAGGGAAAGAGAAGGAACATAGGATGGTTCTGATGGTTTCTACATTCCTGATCCATACCACATTGGCTATATCTTACAGAATAGTCATATCTGTGGCCTGTCCCCTGAAAACCTGCTTGAGCCCTCTCAAACACTGTCTGTGCCTCGTAAAAACAAACAAAACCCATTAAAATTCCTGACTGAAAGGACAGGGTTATCTGCTTTTCCATTCTCCTCAGCAGTCCATTTAGATTTTTTCTACTTCTTTGCTCTCCTATTCACTGTCTCTCCTCTTTCCTTGTTCTGGTTTCAAAGAGAAAGAGGAGGGAGCCGTCAAAGAGCATAAATATTCTGTTCTTTTATCCAAGTTTTTTTCTCCACATGAACTGTGTTGTCAGTTCTGGAGTCAGTTGAGGGTACTTCCCAAGCTGTCAGCTTGCCAGTTTCCTCTCTCATTAAATAGCAAATGGAGCTAAGTCAAGGTAATTGTCTGGCCTTCTCTAATCCCTGGACTGGCTAGGAAGACATAATGCTTCAGACTAGTGTGCACATGCATGCACACATGTTCAAAAATAACACCAGTTTCTCTATTTATCTCAAGCTTTATTGATGCAGTGATTTAACGTTTGGTGTTGCTGTAGAGAATAATGTGGATGTGTATATTATCTTTTAGTATGACAACCTTACGCATATTCATATTGTGTCTTCTCGGACAAGTCATTGTGGATGCACCCACATCTCCAAAGCTGCACTGCATGCTTCCATAACAGTCTATCAATGACTCCCTCAGTCTTTCAGCCAGACAGTATTAGTCCTTATAACATGTTTTATTTCATGTCTCACCAACCCACACAACCCTTCTTTCTTTCTCCCAGCTCCTCTGGCTGTGATCAGTATCTCCACACAGGGACCTTCTGTTGGTCCCTCAAGGCCTGTTTCACGTCACACAAACAAGCAGTTTGAAAGAAGAGAAGCTCTGGTCTCAGACCATTCAAAGGGTAGATGAGTAAACACTATGCAGAAATGTTTGTTTTGGACACTGTGACACGGAGTTAACTGGGATGTGCCCAGCTGGCACCTTTTAAGCCGGCTCACTCTTTTACGATATGTTTTCATTTAGAAATGATCTACCTCTCCTTTTATTTCCTAACCCCACCCGACACACAAAGAAGCCACACTTGTGGCAAGGTACAAGTGCTACAAGCAGGCCATATTAGAGAATTGGCAGCACTTTAGCCAGGTGCAATTTTCCTGATATTAATATTAATATTGCCTTTTTTCTCCATTTGCTTGGTATTTTCATGCCCCTCGCAGCTTTCAAGGTGCAACTGTAAGAGGTTGGTAGGTAGACCTCTGTTTACAGCTCAGTGAAAATTAAAACCATCAGGTTAGAAATATTGTGATGCATTTTTAATTAATATACGATGTGAAAAAGGTTTATCACTGTTCTGAACTTGACTCAATAAACGTATGAAGTTGTTAAAATACCAAAGTATCTCTAGATAGTCATGTAAACTGGATTATTATGGGTTATTGTGAGTTTGTGCAACCATGTAAACAGCTTACACAGACTATTCCTTGACTCACAGTTTTAGCTGCAATGGCATTGTTGTTGCACGTCAACACAAGCAAATCTAATTGAGTACAACATTATTAATGACGCAAACAAACCAAAAGCAGCCATTAAAAACAATATAATATTTTATTATAACTGGACTTTTACCATCTGCACAAATTTCACCTTAAGAAAAAAGCATAAATCATCTGGCTCCCTATTTGCTTTGTTAGTATGTTTATGTGCCTCGTAGATCTGTGCTTTCTTGACAACCATATTGACTTTATTTAGTAAACTAGTATTGTCTTGCCCCTGCGATTGCCACAGCTGTTATAAGGATATAAAACGATTTATGCAATTGCCAATACTGAACATAAAGAACAGATGTATTGACACATCCTCATCGCCCTTGTGCAAATGACCTGATGCTTCACACTGGCTGTTGTGATTGGACCATTATCATAGAGCCCTTACTATGTCTTGTACAAGAGAGCACTGGAGCTGCTTGGAGACGATGTTTTACACCTTTAACGTAAGAGAAAGCAACATGTATGTGAGCACAACCGAATCTGACTGGCACAGCTAAATGAACACATGCTTGAGAGCCTGTTAGTAACGTTCTCAACAAATTAAATCCTGTGGCCAATTAAAACAGCCAAAGGCTGCAGTCTGCAAATCACTGGTTAAGTGGCCGTCACATCTGATTTCTTGTGCCATCCCTGTATATGTGAAGCATGATTGTAATTGGGACGAAGGGCTGTGACGCTTCGTTCACACCTCAACCTGACAAAAAAAATACAAATCTTTCACTGTTGTAAGAATACATTGATACAGACAGTGCAGGCATGAATACAAAGAAACAGATAGTTCAGGCAGGTGTGTTTGTGTCACATGCATTTTCCACATGAGCAGATGTGCATTTCCTTTCCTCGACGATGCAAGTTTGGGGGCGAGTGCATGTATGTGATGGATTATACAGAGGATACAAGTGGCGTGAGTAACATATGAAGTGTCTATTGTGCAGTTCCCAAGGGCAAAAGCTAAAGTGCTGCCAATTTTCTAATATGGTCTGTAACACACACCCTTTTTCCCTCCACGTACAATACGTCTGGAAGCATCCAAGGACCAAATGATGTCCCATTTGACCACGTATCTTGAGCACTAGCTGTCCTTTCAGCCTGACCATGATAATCACACTATGAAGGTCACACCCTTCCTGTCACTGACCTCTCTGTTGTTGAGGCGCTGAGCTGAGGTCTCAGCAGTAACAGTGCCGTTCCCTCACCCGTGTGTGTTCTGTCGCTTTGTCCCAGCTCCCCAGGGCTATCCCACATGGCTCTGCAGCAACAATGATTAATTGTGTCTGTGTTGACTGAAGTAACTATCTGCCCTAAGCCCACAGAAATGGGAAACTCAAGTGCTGTTTCATAGTAAGCTTAACAATCTATATGTGTGCTTGTTGTCATAACTTTCTCATGGGTAAAAAAGAGAAGAGGAAAGGAAACACAGAATGTTAGAGAGCTGAGTAATTCTTCAAAGGGTTTCTAAAATTGAGAGGATTTTTAGTTTCACAGTAGTCATGGATTTAGAAGTGGGTCAGTTAAACTCCTCTTTTAATGATAAAGGTCAGGCTTTATCGAGGATAAATTGGTACCAGATCAGCTCTGCAGAGCAGCCTCACTTAACCTAAGGAGCACTGACTAAGGGCTTTGGCGAGCTTCTGCTTTATCGGCAGTGTTTGGTATCTGAGAAGAAAGAGCAGCTGCAGGGTTACTAAATCTCAGCTAAACAAAATTCTACACTGCCATCTTAGCAGATTTGAACTCCCAAAGAATTGTGCGCCAATAGCGGGAGGATGAACAAGCCCCTTTTCTGCACCCTAATATTAAGCCACCACTCAAGCAAAACAATTGTTTTATTATTTCTTGATTTCTTTCTGAATATCGTCTTTGAGGTTCTGCAGGCTATGAGGGAGTGAATGGGAGCGTGAATCTCCAGAGCCGCTTGGATAAGAATACTCCATGCAACACTGCGTTTTGCTAAATAACCAATGTTTGATAGACACAAACGTTTCGCTGTATGATCTCTCTGGGTGTGAATGGAATAAATTAGCATTCCAATTGTGCTGAAGATGGAGGAAAAGGAGAAAAAGACAAGTTGCTCTTTGACAACAACCCTTTCTTACAGGGTTCTAAATTGACCAAACACCAGGCGGATTTATGAAACAGTTTTTCTTGACAAGCAATGCGCTTTATAGATCATGACAGCTTGGCATAGAACAAAAGTTTTCTGATATAAAATGGGTTTAGTTGTAAAGGTAAACAAACATTTGGCGTACATATTTTCGCTGTGTGTCTACAGGTGTCCCATCCAGCCCAAGGAATGTGATCTCCATTGTGAACGAAACCTCTGTGATCCTCGAGTGGCATTCTCCCAGGGAGACGGGCGGTCGCGATGACGTCGTCTACAACATAGTGTGCAAGAAGTGCCGTGCCGACCGGCGCTCTTGCTCCCACTGCGACGACAATGTGGACTTCGTCCCACGACAGCTGGGTCTGACTGACACCAGGGTGTTCATCAGCAATCTATGGGCTCACACCCTCTACAGCTTTGAGATACAAGCTGTCAATGGAGTCAGCAATAAGAGCCCGTACCCCGCCCAGCATGTCTCCATAGACATCACCACCAACCAGGCTGGTAAGTAGGCTGCTTCTGGCAAGGTGTGGTGATGATGATGTGGTGGTGGCATTGATGATGATAATGATGATTTTTCACCATTTGCAATGTCATCATCATGTAACGTTCACTAGTATAATTGTTTTTTTAAACGTTCCTTTCTGTAAGCAAAAACCCTAAGTAGTTTAATTTCAGTTAATATTTGTGAAATGGCAAATACTACTATTAATATAATTAAGTTAATCATTTCACATCAAAAGACCATCATCTTGCACAATTTGCATTTCGGTGTCTTACTTCACGGCATACTGTATACTGACTTCACGGCTGCTTATATTTCACGTCGCTCCACCGTGAATAATGACTTTAAGGCTTGAAGCGCGAGGCCAGCTGGTTTTATGAAAGTTATACATAACAGCTTTCTTTTTAAACCTGCCTTCCCTGAATCAAAGTAATGGTTTTCCTTTTTGAAATCACAATGGAGGAGTTCAAGCTCAGACTCAAGACACCGCATGTTCCATTTTGTAGCAGGACAAGCGCAATTCACTGCACCATCCCTCTTTCCTTTTTACTTTATTTACACATCAAATCCTATGATGGAAACAGCCCGAGTTTGCATTTCTCTTGCTTTTTAACATTGTTAAAAGTAGTCATCCATCCAAAAACAACCTAAGTCAATTATAAAACCTTTCTTTTTAGGTTTACATCTGGAGGTTACAGGCTGGTTGCTTCACAGACTTTGTTGTTTTCCTTTTGGTTTGTTTAATGAGACTTTGTTTTGATAGCAATGTCGCACATCAAGTCAGTACTTGTCTTTTCACGGAAGGCTACACCAGAGTTAAAACCTGTGTGTAAATCTTTAGATACTGACACTGCTCTCTAAATAAACAAGAACAACAAGAGACTTATTCTTACTTAATTGTTCCCCTTTCACAAATTTGAGTTACACTAAGCAATCTGCAAATCATGTCTTTGTTGCAATGTTCTTAGCTTAGCTGACAATAGACACGTTGAACTACATGTTTCACCTTTGGTGTTGTATAACAGTTATCCAGATTCATCACTGTTCAATACTTTAATGTCAGACTGAAGGAGACCAAACCAAGATAGATACACAGACAGCTGCTGTTTTCAGGCTCTCCCGCCCTCCCTCCCTCCCTCTGTCCTCTCTCTCCTTGTCTGTCCCCCTGTATGTTTGGATTTGTGTGCATGTGTGCGTCCTCTGACTTTGCCTGTGATGGATCTGAGCCCAGCAAATGAAAATGAAAATGACCTTCATCCCGTCATCTTTCTCTCTCTTGTTTCTCCCTGTCTGTCTCTCTGTATGTTGGTGTGTGCTCCTCTTCTTAACTGACCCTGTGAAGGGACCTGAGCCCAGCCAATGGAAATGACAGGTCGAGGATATTGTCTTTGCCGGTCCTTTCCATTTTTTCATGCTCTTATAGATCTTTGACTTGCACACAGAATCACCTATCAAGGGACAAGTGTTGACCAAGTGAAACATTTAAATGAGGCTCTCTTCATTTTTCGGTGTTTCTGTGGATGAGGCGGACCATGAAAATCACAGCATGAGCTTGTGGGACCTAATAGCAGACATGAAGTGGAGTTACAGTGTGGTGAAGGAGATTGTTGGTTGAGTTCATACTGACATGGATCCCATAAGGAAAGAGTTACAAGTGTGTCAGCTTGGAGCTCTGGAACCTTTTGTTATGTTTTCTCGTCTGGTGTAACAATGAAATACCTAATGCCAAATTAATCTGACATCATTGATGCACATTTCCACTTTAATTGTCGAATGAACTCATTTCATATTTATCTCAAAGGGAAATAGATTTCTTTATCCAGGTCCCTTTTGTATAGGAGTACATTTTGAAATTAAATTTGGCCCAGTTGGTTGAGTGCTTACAGTATTTGATTACGATGACTCTCAAAGAATGTAATGACCAACTGAACTTGTCTTTGTCTGAGATTGAGCCAGGGGAGAAGTGGGAGGGAAGACAGAGCTGGATGGAGAAAGGGAGCACTTTTTTTGACCAGACTGCTAGACTGTGACAGTGAAGGAGAGGAAAATGAGGGAGTAAATAGGTCTGATTACTAGGGTGGCCTAATGGTGCTGGCTGTCCCCATTTGACAGGCTAATAGCACACTTGACAGATAGATGTAGAAGAAGCAATGCCGAGGCCTATTGTTGAAGTCTGCTGCAGTAATGAGGTGTCTGCCAGTAATCATCCAGGCCTATGTCCAGCTCCATGTGGCCCTTTGTGGCCAGGTAATTGCACTGTTCCTAGTTTCGACAGGTGGTTTCATTGGTAGGCCACTGAAGAAGCAGAAAGATTCAGAAGGGAATTATTTTGATAATGCGCTTCAAAAACCAAAAGCAGAGACGCTCTTCAGGGCTTTATGTTTGTGCTTGAAACCCTCTTGTTCGTTCACTTGGTATCTTTGCGCCCTGCGCCCCTCGCATGATGCAAGGTTGGCAGAGGTGGCGTAACAAAACAACATGTAAATGAAATAGGGAAGTGTTTGTATTCTGAGCCCCAATGCAATACCATTCATTGTACACACATCGGGGTCTTCGCGCCAATCCTACCCAATCTATTGTAATTGTTGCTAATGGGTTGTAATGTGAAAGCAAAACAACTGTAATCCAAATGAACACGCACTCTGCTGAGCGTTGGTACCCATACTGTATAAAAAGGCAAACTCTTCCTCCAACTCATTATTAAACCCTTTTGAAACGTACTTGATTTCTTCAGCATCAGAATGACAACTTCAGCACTTACCTGTCAGACAAAAGCAAAAGGATGGCACTGTTTGAACGAAACAGACGAACAATGCACAACCCTAATTGCACATGAAGTCCTCTCTATGCCGAGCCAGGACTGGCAGTAGAATAGACAGATTTTGTTTTTAATGTGACATGGTCATGTTTATGCACATCTGGGAATACACAGGTGCACAGATATCCAGGATCTGGAGAGCTACTGATTTAAATTCTGTTTAATTAAAGAAGCCATGCCATGGAAGTGTGTGCGTACAAGCTTGGATGTGCTTCCGCTTAATATGAAAGTAAATTGCAACTGCATTTATTTATGCACTCATTTTATGTGAGTCGTGGACCAGTGATTGAAGTTGTCCCTATGACCGTGTCATAAAAACAAGGGCCTGCAATATCAATCACATGCAGTACATCTCTCTTATTAATTTACAGCTCTTATACTGACTGACTTTTACACAAGCATTTGCAAATAGCACACTAAAACCCACGCCTGCAGTCTCATGCCAAGCAAGAGCAAAGCCTAACTTAAAGTTTGTATAGTTACAAAGTCCTATAGTTCCTTCTGGTTGAAAGAATGAGGCCTTTATACTGAAATAAGTCTGTCTTGCTTCTAGCTCAAAATCACATCATCAGGTCTGGGATTTGAGGGATAAATAGACCCTTCCCATGAGATGTAGACTGTTGACAAGAGTAATGGTATATTATTACCCTTCTAGTACTATAAGAATGTCAATCTATGAAAGAAAAGATAGGTGAAGTGGTCCTTTAAGTGCGATTACTCAGGAAAGAAAAAGTTTGTGCTCGTCTCAATGGCGTGTTTGACTTTTCAACTTGACATGGCTTTAGTGTGGACTGTTGTGAGGTGAAGAAAAAACCAAGAGACCACCTAGAAAACAGTAAGGCAGCAGTATCAGAGGTTTTATGACATAAGCCGTAAGGAGACAAAGCTGAGAGGAGGAAAGTGGACAAGGAGGAGAGAAGGGAGTAATGGAGGTGGGGTGGGAAGTTGAAGGGATTTAGTGTGATTCACCGAAGAGGCCATTTAACTGCCCTCGATCCCAACGTGTGTCTGGGAGGAAGGACTGATCAATAGTGTCATTTGGGAGTTCATTCACAGCCTATGCTCTCCAGGAGATACACACACACACACACACACACACACACACACACACACACACACACACACACACACACACACACACATACAGAAAACAAAGGTTATATATTGGCCCCCCTCTTGGGTTAAGATTCACGCCTGGCCTGAATTAGTCATATTTATCTATGTTAGCTATTGAAAAGTAGCCATTTTATGTCTCTTTGTGGAATAGTGTGGTTTATTTTAGGGTTACGAGACTCTCTGTGCTTCTAGTGAATTTATTAAATTGATTAATTGCCACAAAGATAAATGTATGTTAGTCACGTTGTGGGTGACAGAAGTACTTGTGGTAAAAACTACAGACTTGGCAGCCATGTACTTTTGTTTTTTATAAGTAATCCATCCTGGACACTTAACTTACATCCACCACTGCTTCAGATGAGGAGGGTATTTTTCATCCTTTACACATTTTACAACTCATTTCTACTCTGTTATGCGGGGGTGGTTGGAAAAAAGTCCATAAATCTCATGACTAGTGCTATCTTTTTAAACTAATGCCTGATGCTCAAGAGCCTTTTGATCTTACTGGCACAGCCTTCTTGACCTAGATTATGTGCCAACAGTCCCTCCGACCACAGCATGCCATGTATATCTACAAACAATCCTTCTCCACTTAGCTGCTCTGTTTGGAGAGCTATTCCCTCAGAAATGCAAACATCGCTATCCTCAGCCTTCTATGGGCAAGTCCTACCGGGTGGGTTGTATTTAAGATACTAAGATACTAACAATATGTTGGACTGAAATCCAAACAACCAGATGGATTAAAGAGATCTGTGCTCTGTGGGGTTCTAAAATCGGATGAGATGTTAGGCAAACATATCCGTGGAGAGTATTCAAGACACTACTCATTATGTTTTTACAGTTTACAGCCTACAGACATTCCTTTTGTTTTTTTGGGGGGGGGGTTACCTTTTACCTTGTTCCTTCCCTATCACTATTGCTTCTGTGTATCAGAGCTACAGTGTCAAAAGATTACATCATCTTAGACGGTTCTTCAGGCTCTCTCCGGGTGCCATTTTTATTTCATTTGATGCCTGTTCTCATAAATGTTGATCCTGTCCCTGGACTCAGAAAGAGAGGTATCAGCTGCAGGCAAAAATACAAGTGTGGGCTTGAATGCTACTAAGCGTTTTTTGTCAATTCTGAAGTCTGTATTCGGTGATGCTAGGAAGTGAGTGTGTTTGTGTCAATGTGGAAGAATACTCAATGTTTATACATAGAGCTCGGTTCAGTATCCTTTACGTATAATGTCATTTTGAAAATATTTCGAACCATGTTTCCTTGACAGAAATCCATGGTGCTGAACTGATCCCTCTTTATGATGTTTGAGAGAGGCCCATTACCATGTAGTCACGGCTGGCTTGGCCGTCTGAGCCTCTGCTAATAGGGAGGGTAGTAGTTAAACCTATGCATTTGATAGAGGCACAGCACATGACTATAGGCTACTCTCCTCATCTGAGACACTGAGCCCCTATTAGAAGGCTGCATGGTTCAATTGTGTGCCAGCATCTTAAAGCACAAACCACAAACACACTACAGAGAGAAAACGATTCAGCTTGGTTGTGAATGTGGCCATATGTATTTGTGCATTTGTTTTTTTCTGTACACTGTAGTTGAATGGGAATTTGGTACAAGATCAGCTGACCAATTAAAGTGCAACTTTCTGTCCAATCATTTCACGGAGAGTAACTGAGGCAGAGCAGGATCTTCCAGCTGGGAATTCAGATTTGAAAGCTGTGCTGCATGAGGAGCACATACACCCATCTTTCCCAGGAATCTCCCAATGAGAGGACACAGTGAAAGAGGAGAGAGAGAGGGAGAGAGAGAGGGAGAGAGAGAGAGAGAGAGAGAGAGAGAGAGAGAGAGAGAGAGAGAGGAGAGAGAGAGAGAGAGAGAGAGAGAGAGAGAGAGAGGGAGAGAGAGAGAGAGGGAGAGAGAGAGAGAGAGAGGAGGAGAGGGAGAGGGAGAGAGAGAGGGGGAGGGAGGGGGAGGGAGAGAGGGAGAGGGAGGGAGAGAGGGGGAGAGAGGGAGGGAGGGAGAGAGGGGGAGAGAGGGGGGGAGAGAGGGAGGGAGGGAGAGAGGGGAAGGAGGGAGGGAGGGAGAGAGAGGGAGAGGGAGGGAGGGAGAGAGGGGGAGAGAGAGGGAGGGAGAGAGGGAGGGAGGGAGAGAGGGGGAGGAGAGAGGGAGGGAGAGAGGAGGGAGGGAGAGCGAGGGGGAGAGGGGGAGGGAGAGGGAGGGAGGGGAGAGAGGGGGAGAGGGGGAGAGTCGCGGAGAGAGGAGGGAGGGAGGGAGAGAGAGAGAGAGAGGAAGGGAGGAGAGAGAGAGAGAGCGGGAGGGAGAGAGAGAGAGGGGGAGGGGAGAGGAGAGGGGAGGGAGAGAGAGGAGGAGGGAGAGGGAGAGGGAGAGAGAGAGAGCATTTATCCTCATTAGGGGTGGAACTTGTAATACTAACATTGTGGTTACAGAATAATTGTAGTAACTATTTAAAAGGGAAATTCAGTTCAATTTGTTAATCACTGGGAGTACTTCTCAGCCAGTGAAAACAGTTGTTATAATGTGTTCAGCAGATTTTTCTATAGTCTGAAAAAAGTCATCATGGTTCATCTGGACTGGAGTCTACCAATGTTTTTAACAGAAAGCCTGCACTTGGGGCGTAGAGTTTGAAAGATGTGGGCATTTACCTGACAGCCGGTGTCCAGTGAAGACACACTTTTGAGTTGCATTATGGGAAACATAGGAATAGTTTTTGGAGGTTACCCATACGAGGGACTAACGTATATCCCTTCCTCAGTTTTGACCATTCTTTATCATTTGTCTCTAGTGAGTCTCCCAACTTCATGGAAGTACAATACTAAATCACTGGAGTGCTCTTTTAAGATGTAGAACAGCACATTTGATATGCTTACACCTCACCATATGAATTATGGTGACTGCCCACTGGAGTAACAATAATGAAAACAGAGGCTCAGGTCTGTGCCAGACATGTAAAATGATGCTCCAATGTAGATTAATCGTACAAAGGTAAAGAAGCTTTTCATTCTTTCATCACTCTCTTTCAAATCCTCTCTCACCTTTTTGCTCTCCCTCTATGTGTCTCCGTTCCTTTTCTCTCACTTTCTCTCTGTCTCAGCCAGACACTGGGAGGCTTTGACTTTGATTAATGGTGAGCCAAGCTCTGCATTAAAAGCCAGGGGCAGCAAGTTGGGCCAGATAAAAGTGGAGCAAGGGATGGGAAGGATTGAGGGAGGAGAGAAGAGTGCAGGACACAGTCACCAATCACTGTCAGCATCATTGTCCCTGGGTGACGGTGGTGGACGCTGTTGGAGGGGACAGCGGTTCTTCATTGGGCTGAACCTCACCCTCATAGAGGCACAACACATTGTGTCTGACAGGCACTTCACACATAGGCTACTAGGACACACAGACACACATACATGTGCACACGCTCTTTATCCCCCTCTCTTGCTTTTCCTCTCAAAAACACAGTCACTGTCTGTCCAGTGGGACACGTCAGTGAGAAATTTTTCTTTTTCTTTAGGGAGTGAAGTGAGAAATTGTTTTGTGAAAATATAATTTATAATAAGATATTCAGAACCTACATTTTCTAGCATAACAATCAGACTACAATTGCCTTTGTGTTAAAGTTAATTAAGTTTGACATTATGTTTAATGTCAACGATGGTTGCTTTTGCATGAACCGATCAGTATTAACTATCATTGCCATTGTTGTCTTTTTCAGTTGTTGGTAGCACTCAGAAGGAGAAGTGAACATGTTGATCAAATACCTCTTGATAATTATGCAAATCTAAGTTGTTGGTTGAAAAGAAAAAACAGTTGCAATGATGTAAGAGTGGCTCTTGCACATGAAGATGATGTCTCAATCCCATCTACAAAGCCCTGATTGGCGCGGTTGTTTCTCCAAATGGAGGTAAAAGCCATCAATACGCACAACACCATATTTGAATCGCTGAACAAGCCAAAGATGTGGGTGGTGCTGCAGAGGTCTCAACCCAGGCTATATACCTTGGCACACATTCAGACACTAGACGCTTAGCACTTGAAAACATGCATAAACAATTACCCATGGTAAAAGTTTATGTTTTTCTGTCTGTACGCCTGAATGCATGAATTAAGTTGGGACTAGGAGTCAGGGCTGTAGAAATACTTCTCCTCCTCAGCCCCTTTTTCCACTGCAGGAATTTCTGTGCAGAGTGCCCCTCCCCTGGGTCTGTCAGGAACTGTGTGTGCCTGTAGCCGGTAATTGATAATGCGGCCCAGGCAGCCCTAGCCCTGGTCAGTGAAGCATGAACCAGCCTGAGAGGCAGAGAGGCTGAAGTGCACCGAGGTGAAGCTTAGCCCTCACACTCTCTGTCTCGGGTATGAAAGAGAGGGAGGGAGGGAGGGAAGGCAGGACGTGAGTGCCAAGGGAGGCAGACGTAACATAACCCATTCACACTGACAGGATAAACAGAGCTTATTCATTTCTTTATATTTACATTTTAGGTAACTATCTGACACTCAAATCAAGAAATACTCACCCTCGTCAAAAGTGCAGAACACTACAGAACACAATTTACAAGCAACCACATGGCGGTAAAAGGTCAGGGGCTTTTCTCCTTCTAGAACTCCTGTGACCATCGAAGCGTTATGCAAGGGTGAAGTACGAAGAGACGCTAGAGAAATAGAATAAGCATTAAGGAGTCTGATAAAAAGGATCATTTAGTTAAGAGAGGGTGATATTTACTGCCTTTTGAATGGAGGAGTGATTCAGAAATATGGTGAGTGGAGACCAGGTGGAGCAATGACTAGGCCTCAGCTGGAGCAGGCCGAGAGCCAAGAGGCTGATAGGCACAAAATGTAGAGCATGGGCTTGTGTGGGGCTGCATTTATGCCTGCAGACATGGGGGTGGAGATTCCTTTCCAGCACTGTATACAAACACCAAGGCTTTGAACTTAATCTGAGCAGCCGCACAGGGAATTTTAATCAAACTTACTTGTATGTTCACAAATTGGATTGATGAGTAAATTTGATTGGATCCATCTTTAAACTGTGAAACTAAATTATAGTTTATTTTAGCACCTTGGAGGAGTCTGTGATCATACAGTAGATTCTGGGACACATTTACATGGCATTGAATAGCTTGATGGGCACATAAAAGCTAAGCAATTTGTATTTTTGTTTAATATTTGTGACACTTTTATGAACTTGATACAAATCTGTCTCTATCTTAGATGGATTTATTCAGACTAAGGATTTTACTCAAAGCCCCCAACAATCACATTTTAATTAAGAAAAACGTCTTTTACTGTAATCTGCTTCTTCAGGACTGTGTGCGAGTGATTTGATCCGTTTTCATTGACGGTGCTGGTTACACAAGCAAACAACTGTGCAACTGCCATCTAATTCTGATTCAAATGTTGCTCTGCCGTGATTGGTGCATGCTACAATGCGGCATCATATTTTCCAACCGAGCCACTTCAAAACAGGTAAGAGCACAGAAAAAATACAGAAATCGCTGAAGTGCTATAACTAAAACTGCTCTGATTAGTGTGAAGTTTGCAGGGCCTTTAAACCTACTGAAAAATCCTATGCTACACAGGAAATAGTGCATTTTTTAAACTATCCAGCAGCAATAGTGGTTTGTTTAGAATAAACAGTGGCAAAAACATGGCACTTAGCATGACTGGTGAAAAGACAAAATACCTCCAGAACCTTTAACTTGATTAACAGGGATCTAAATGATTTGAACTGTGCATATTTTTGAACTTCCCTTACCTGCTACTGGCCAAGCCAGCACTGTCTGTGACATTTAGGAACTTGTCAGTTTGCCCTAGATTACATATATTAGCATATCAAATAGAAATAGAAAAAGTGAATATCAGCACCAGGGAAATGTACTTTTTCCTCACAGAGGAGAAAGTCAGGGGTATTAAACTACGCTACTGTCAGCAGTGAGAGGATATTCGTGGAATTGTAAATGTCAACAGTGAGGAAATCTGTCAAGGTATCGTAGCAAAAAGACAGCGGGATGGACTCTGCAATGGCATGTGAAATCTGTTCTGATGGTAAATTAGGCTCGATTTCAGTTTATTTAAATGTATTTTATTTCAGGTCTGTAGTTCATATTTATATCACATAAGAAAGAAAACAAACAGGGTGTGGTACTTGTGACTGAGGCTTTTAGAATGCTACAGTTTAAAAAAGCACACATACAGTATAGTTTTATTATGGATGATGTCTTCCTCATGTCCAATAACATCATCTCTGAGCAGCATGTTAAGAGCGATGAGGAGCAGGGATGATGGAGGGATGATAGTGCAGAGGACAAAAACGATGGAATGAGCAGGAAATTGCCAAGTGCCTGGGTTAATTGACAGCCCGTGTGTGTGCATTCAGGTGAACTGGGGCCGAAGGACAGCATAGTCTGTGCAGCTGGACCAAAACAATCACAATATTGGACCAATTTGATTCCAAAGGGCTTCGTTTACCGAATAACGTGTGGTACATACACAGATGTTTTTGTCACGTGTTTGTATTGGCGAGATACCGTCTCTATGTGAGTATAGTTTTATAGTATATAGAAATGTAGGGGTCCCTGTTTTGTTCATAATGCAGTACTTTTGCCTGTGAAGTGGCAGTTTTATTGGATGCAAGCATATTTTTTTATTTCATGGCATACCATGATATGATTTACACTGAAATCAGCTATTGCTGCTAACTGTAAAACTCTATACTACAACACAATCAATTTTGTAAATGTTTTGTCAGGTTATGTCTAGAAAGGCAAATCAGATGAACCTCCTTTGTTTGTGTTACATTGGCACAATTCATTTTATCATACATTCATGAAGTCTAACTGAATGGCTCCTGAATGAGAGTGATTCAATATAACCTTCTACATGCTCTGATGAATACATTACTGATGTAACATGCATTATACTAAGAAATTATATTTATGCCTACTATGTTTATTTACTTGTGCACAATCAGGGTATTATACAAGCCTAGTTAAGCTATTATATGACTGCATCACTTAAAAAAATGCAATTACAGTACATAAGTAAATTATATTCAGTCATACCATTGTATAATACCAAATTACTTGTTTTCTTTCCTGCCATAACCGCATTCTACAAAAAACTATGGCAGTATATATCACATCATCTTGTCCATTTTTGAGAATTTAAAAAAGCTTTGGAACCTAATTACTGCATCCTGTGGATGCCATACTTGGTGCTCCTATATTCTGCCTAAGTAGCTCAAATTACTCAGCCCAACAGCAGACTAAATCCAACACGATTGATTGCTGGACTCACGCCAGACTC
The DNA here is from genome assembly GCF_900634415.1 of Cottoperca gobio. Taxonomy (NCBI): domain Eukaryota; kingdom Metazoa; phylum Chordata; class Actinopteri; order Perciformes; family Bovichtidae; genus Cottoperca; species Cottoperca gobio. Next base: position 12,741,252 of record NC_041371.1, read on the forward strand.
GTGGTGACTGACCATTCTGGCGCAAAGGTAGCCAGAGTCCTGCTAACTGGAGCTGACACTCAGCCCAAGTCCACACCCTTAAATCTTTGCCAAATCTGGCAGAATTTCTTTGGTCAAAGCCAGCACATATTTGGTCCTGCAGTGCCAGAATATGGCTGAGTGAAGCTCTAATCAGCCTGACTCAGCTTGCTACCTGGGTACTGATTAGAGCGAAAGTTTTTCTTAACTTGGATTCTGTACTCTATATGTGACATCATTCCTGAAAGTCTTAGTTTGGATAATGTACCAACTATAATTAGCTGTCATAAAAGTTATGTGAATATTAGATAGATAATAAAGTGTTTGTCCCATAGCTGGCTTAATATACCAATGTATGAATCTAAATTAAAGAATCAATATGGCTACGAAAGACCACAGTTCCACATGTTCAAATTTTAGGTGAAAATGAACTTTTGGAAAGCGGCGCTGCATTCATAATCTTAACTTTCACCCTGTGCCCGACAGAATACTGCTGAGCATTTTCCTTAACCAAAAGTTTGGGTTGAGATATGTCTGTAATAATCCATTTTATTGTAGAAATGTATTGATTTTGTGTTACTCTTTCTGTGTCCTACAGCTCCCTCAATAGTCCCCATAATGCACCAAATCAGCTCCACCATGAATAGCTTCACACTGTCATGGCCACAACCAGAACAGCCCAATGGCATCATCCTGGACTATGAGCTGCGCTACTATGAGAAGGTAAGATAAGTGTGTGTGGAAATGCATCAATTTACATGTTTATGTCTTATAGCGTGTACAGTATACTGTAAGAATATGTTTGTACGTGTGAAGTGCTAGCTCTTTCATGTGTTGTCTCCTACTCTGCACTCTCCACCAAAAATGTAAGCTCTCCCGGATATGTGTGAGTAAAGTCCCCTGGGTTGATGATATGTTCTTTCACTGTGTCCACCCCATCTCTCCCTCTGTTCTTTGGATTCTGCTGCTGATGAAGTGAATAGGTTGACCTCTGCTCCAGGCCCACTCTTCACTGTGCAGCAACCTGTACCGCTGTGAAAATGCATTGCGTCTGGGGGGAGTCACATCGACCCGTCTGCTCACACACAATACGTCTGCTTTATTAAGTCGCCAGCCCTACCCCACAGCGCCTATGCTGCTCCAGTATTGACCTGTAGGATTTTCCCAAGGCCTTGGACATAATGATACCCAGAGATCGGAGACTCCAGCTTTTTGTTTGGGCTCTTGTTTGTCCTCCTAAATGCTGATCGATAGTTATAGCAAGGTTGATCATGCACATTTCTTTCTCCCGGTCTTTGTCATCTCAACCTCCTACTTTTACGAGACTTAGTGCACCTTCACCCGGGCTCTGCTCTCCAAATAAAAGACAAAAAGACAAATCAATAGAGTTTTATAAATGTTTTTCTTTTTCTGTTGAGTTATTTATTTCACTCAAACTAATTTTGGATAAGGTTCGTGGATCAATATTCACTGCTGAACCTTAGAATAGTGTTTGTCACTTTTAGCATTTTCTATCCGAGGGAACAACGGTCATGTTTTTCAATTATGTTTGCAGTTGGAAACTCAGTTATCCAATATTAGCTACATTGGTTGCTGTTTCCCCCTCTGGCATTGCACAGGTCATGAAATTGAATCCGATTGCCATAGCCCTGAGAAACCTTATCTGTCAGACAGCTTAGTGTCGTGTAAATAACACTTATACAGACTCCCATTAGCTCATGAATATCAATGAAACCTAATCCTATTGATGTTTATGTAGCATGTCTTCACACAAATAGATGAGCACAGCGTAATCACAAATTAGTGAATTAACAAGGACAAGATTCCTAATTGCACTCCGATGATTCAGGTGACAGAGAGGTTGCGCTCTGAGCTGTCTACCTCTGTCTTATTGTACCTTCACATCCCCCTGTACTAACATGTACAACCATGCGAGTGCGAGTAACACACAGTAGGTAAGACACAGTGATTGCTTTGCTACAGTCTAGGCTGTGGAGAGGAGATTGCCACATTGGTGGTCCTCCCTTGACACTCTGTATTTTGGATCTGACGAGGCTTTTTATAGGCTCTAAACAGACTTTTCCTCAGCCAGCCACTGCTGTCCAAAGTGACACTGCTGATGTGTTTTTGTGCCTGATTAAGCACCAACCCTTAGAAAAACAAACAGATGGTGGCAAATCAAATGCTATGTGTGTATTTTCCATTCCAGTTAAGATTTACTACACACCTGCAAGATGAAAACTTGGCTTACATTTTCAGTGTCACACAAGTTGGCTTGGGTTATTTACATGCTTGTTGCATATGGAGGAGCAGGGAATTAAATTTCATTCTATCGAGGTCAGTCCTGCCAGCTCTCCATTGATTCTCTGAATGCTTGAGAGGTCCAGACAATCTGGAAGTTTCACGCAGCCGTAAAGTGATGATGTAGACTTTTAGTCATATTATGGAGGGATGTCTATCATGTCTACCACACACTCACAGCTTTACATAGTGCTATGGGTAACTTATAGGCTGGATAATAGTCATAAAAATATAAAAATGGCCTCGCTATACTCACCTTCTTTTTTTTATGCATTTCACCAATGCTTGCATTAATCTGAGAGTAGTCACACTGTTGGTTCTGGAGTTGATTGTCTCAGCGTGCCATGCACAGTCAGCTAGTCCTTAACACAGCGGAGAGCTGTCTCTCTGTACGCTCCATCCCCTATACCCATTTACAAGAGCGACTCCTCCAGCAGCATGACATTGTCACTACCTCAGGGTAATCGTAAAAGAGCATTAACTTCATTTTTTTGTTTTACAACCTTTACTTAATGTTGTAGTTTTAGCCATGTTAACATATTTCTCACAACTAATTGTTGTAGACACTGGAACACATTTATGAATAAGTCATTTTATGTTTATCTCAAGATTATTTTTGTGGATGGATATATTGAGAACAACTGGATGCCATTTTCCAAGATCATACCCCTATTCATTCAAATGAAGATTGTTCAATAGGCGCATTCATGGCGTACACATGCATGACACGAACATATTACATTCTTACAGCTTTCTTTGACCAGTGTTCATCACGCTTCCTGCAATTACAACTGTGGCCTCAAGCTTCTTAGCCTGATGCTGTTCCTTGACTCAACTTTACAGTTGTGATTGAAAAATAAAACAACCAAAAACCTTTTCAGTAAGGCTACCTTGGTGTCATGTTATTTAAAGGGCCAGTGTAGTATTTAGGGGGATCTATTAGCAGAAATAGAATATAACATGTTTTCATTAGTGTATTAGTGAAACTAAGAATTATTGTCTTTTAGTTACCTTAGGAATGAGCCCTTCGTATCTACATAGGGAGCGAGTCCCTGCAATACTTGCAGACATAATTTTACAACTGTTGAAAGTTACCACGCGGCAACATATTATCTATCTTTGCGGCAATTGCGAGGTAAACAGCAGAAATATGCTGCAGTACAGTGGCAGTTTAGGAAGTAGTCACATGAAGGAAAGGGTTGGTAATGACTCAAAATGACTGCATTTTGACAGTTTCACCTGAAAGCTGTAGTGAGTGCTGAAGGCTGTTCTCTCAACAGGCTTCACTCCCTTCTTCAACCCACCTTCTCATTACACAGTAAGTGGTCCTGGGACCCTGTAAATTGGGAAGCAAGATGAAATGAATTAAATGTTTTTTCAGAGAGAAAGTGGAATCTCATGCTCCCGGTCTCTCCATTTTTCTCATACCCTTTTTCCTCTGGTTGCCTGAAAATTTGGGGAGGGTGGAAATAACTCAGCATAGCAGAGGTCAGGCCTTCCATTAAGGCAGGAGCAGAGCTGCCACTGGCTCTGGTTACAGATGGCTCTGTGTGTGTTGGTGTCAGAGAGAGAGAGTGTGTGTGTGTGTGTGTGTGTGTGTGTGTGTGTGTGTGTGTGTGTGTGTGTGTGTGTGTGTGTGTGTGTGTGTGTGTGAGAGCTTGTGTCAGTGTTTGTGTGTGAGTGTCAGCAGTAGTTCAGGTGTATCCATTCTGGATGACAGCAGTACTGTCATGCAACAATGTGAGAAATTCAAGCGCAAGTACAAGTTTACAACATGTCACCAGGATCTGCAGCCTACTGACCGCAGCACCATCTGCATTTTTGGCACTTTGAAATCCCTCTTGTACTTTAAATACAATTAGCAATTCCTCAGAAGAGAGGCCAAGAGAAAAAGTATTTATTATTCTTTTCTCCTCTCCCTGCCAGCCTTCAGAGTCGACCACAACACGTTGGTAGACACACACAGATGTTGTACAGACACGTTTAGATTTTTAATGGAACCTGTGAAAAGCAGAAATCACTTGGTCCCCGAGCAAAGGTATTCACATTTCCTCCTTCAGACTCCCTTCTTCGCTCCCTCTTTGTTTGCCTCCCACCCCGCTCACTCAGGCCTCCTTGTTAGTCTCCAGGTGATTAGAATCCATACAAAGAGTCATCTCAAAAGGAATTGGCTGCAAAGAACAAGACAAAAAAACTGAAAGCGCTAAAGTAAATACATTTCCCTGCAAATTATACTGTAGATAAGATGATCCTTTTCACTTCTCTTTTTAGCATTATCTGTAGTGTTTAGCAGCTGGCTGTGCAGAATCTGAATGAGAGGAAAATCTTTTTGTTGCCGTATAGTGACATCGTTTGATTTTGCAATACTTTAATTTATATATTTCCAAAAACGATTAGGAGCCTTAAATGGTCTTTAATATCAGATTTTATCATCATTGTATTTCCATGCAAAATAATTACCATTTTCTTTTTAGATTAGAATTCATGAGGTAATGGTGATTATTTGCAGTTGGTAATAAAACCCATCTATTCTATTCCATTTAAATTGTTAGCCAATATTTCTTCCCCCTTCTTTTTTTAACCGTAGGCAATACATTTTAATTTTAACATTAATGGGAGAGAGTCATTTCTTTCATTTCCAATTTCCAAACATAATATTAGAATGTTCTCCCTCAAACCACCCCACCACCCCTTCCCTTTTTGAGTGTGAGTGTGAGTGTGTGTGTGTGTGTGTGTGTGAGTGTGAGTGTGAGAGAGAGAGCCTGTGAAGAGGACACATGGTATCCACAATGTTTGCCTTTGTGCCAGGTGGCCATGCTGTCCATTTTGGGTGGTTGGCATTTTTTGAAAAACAGACCCACACATGCACGCACACACGCACGCATATGAGGGTTTGACGCTATCGCACACACACACACACACACACACACACACACACATCTTATCATGTCAGGTTATTTTTATAGTCCAATATCACATACAAAGTCTTGGTGGCCTTTACAAGCCATTAGCAGTAATGTCTTTTGACTGGAAAACACACTCCAAAAACCCTCAGAATATAAGTGGGAACTGGCAGAAAGTGGCAGAAAGGAAATTCAAGGACAGATCTCCCCTCTGCAGTCTGCTGGCAGCCAGGGCAATTGGTAGGAAATTGGCATTTACAAAAAATGAATTAAAAGTTTTAAAAGAAGAAAGTGTTGGACCTCCAGCGATATGGTTATAATAGATCCAGTACTAATGTAGTACATCTAGTCAATTTAGTCAAACCTTTAAAATGGGACCAATTAAAGCTTGGGGAGGCCGTTTAATTTTTGATGTTTTTGGTCAAAAATGACATGACATGACTTTCAGCATATTGTAATCCAAGTGGTTCCCCAGGGTCCCCCTCTCTGTCCTAAGCCCCACCTACATAATTCATACAGTAACCTGTACAAGTACTAGTCATTCATTTAATTTATTCGTGATTGTGATCTCGATGTAGTTATATAGCGCAGTTCTATTGAAATTGCTGAAAATGAAACCAAATGGAGAGAAAATGTTGCTAATAGTTTAGTCTGCCACTAATCGTACGCGTGACGGTTGTTTTGCAGCAGTGAGCTCACGCAGATGTTTAAACTACTTCTCTCCATCTCTAAAAATGCTTTGTTGCTTTGCAGTGTGGTCACTTGTTGCCAATGCTGGAATAGCACATTTTTCTGCAGCATATTCCACCATAGAATCAGGCTTTCACCCAAGGGACGTAAACGTGCGTCTGCATTTGTAGAACAGCCAATAAAAATAACCTCTCTCTAAAATGACCTATGATTGGCTAAAATCTGAAAATAGAGCCAAGAGGAGGTGCAGAAGTCTAGTTTTCTCTCAAACCGCTTTAATTCAAATACACTGAAAAGTTATAATGTCATTTTTTCCCCAATGACGCCAATAATATATTGTCCTACAGCTTTAAATATGTCCACATCAGCCCAGTATCAGTTCTCAATGTGGTTCCAAGTAGGTCTAGTTTAAGTAGGTTATTGCATATCTTGACACGGTAACCAAATAACAATGTATACTTTACAAAGACCATTCTTGTTAAGTTTGTCTGAATGCTGTAGAGATTAAACTCCCTGTGGCGCTCCTTGTCTGTCACCCCTGGCAGTGCTTTTGATTGGCTGCTCTGCCATCTGCCTTCCCACCTGCAACTTTCTCTTTATTTAGCAAGTTAGGGTGTAGCCCTCATAATCCCCATTTGACTGGCAGCAGGAGAGGACCTCTCGTGGCTGGAAGTCCCTCCTGGCATGGCCTTTTATTGGCTATCCCCTAGTCTGCTTGAGTGCCAAATGCCAGCTCATTTTTAAGTGGCAGATGTGGGTGTGTGTGTTGCACATAATCCCTATTTGACTGGCAGCATGAAAGGGCCATTCCTAGCTTTTGCTCCCTCAAGGGATTCTCCCCCATGGGCAGTTTGCCATCTGTCTGCTCACCTGTCCTCTATTCAACAGATGGGGGTGTGGTCCTAAGAAATGCAGGAAGACTGATAGCAGGAGTACGCAATTCCTGACCCCAAGTGGGTCCTGTGTGTACTCAACCATGTCTTATACCAGATGAATAGGTGACTATGGTTCTAGTCTCTCATGGGACTTCATGTCAGCCCTTTCAAATGCACAAGCTGCCTCTTTTAAAGTCAAATTTCAGAATTGTACTTTTATGCAGCACGCTGGAGAGATGACAGATTGTGTGATATGATGGACAAAAGGTCTGCGAGATGATTAAACTCTCTAACCCAGTTACATCTAGCTTTCCATTTATAAACATCTTATTCATTTCACAGACAGAATGAAAGCCTGTTGGTGCGATGCTCTCCCATCCCAAGCCCAAACATTTGTCTTCATCAAGCCCAGAGTGTCCAATAAGAGCTAATGTGATTGCACAAATCATTATGTGGGGTTGCTCCGTCTGCTCAATGACGGAGCAACCAGAATGATTCAATTACACCAATCAGATTGGATAATGATTTCGATGTGGGTTTCTTCTGCCTCGAGTTTCTTATCACTTCCTGCCATCATCTTTCTCCTTCTCCTCGCCCCCCCCCCCCCCCCTTGCTTCATCCTTGCCTATCTATCTTTTCCACTCCACACTGTTGTCAACTCAGATTTGCTGCTCATATTTTCTCAAAGCAGTCATACACATATTACTAGTGTATTTACAAAGTTCACAAACATATTTTACCGTGACAGGGAATTGTGCCCCTTGACTTTCAACTGCCCCCTCCCTCTCTACAGTATGTCTGCATCTAGCTATCAGCAGCCTGCAGTGGTGGGTGAAGTGTAGGTGCAGTCTTATTTTCTGGCTGTCATATTCACTCTGGGTTATGGGAAGGTGACAGGCCTAAGTAATTACTGATCCCCGTATCAGATACCTCCAGCAAGCCCCAAACTACACTGCAGCAGACTGCCTGACTGGCTCTCTTGAGCCTGGAGAGAGAGAGAAGAGATGCATGACCTGGACTGCAGGTCCCACGGTCATTTACATAATGGATGGCTATATGTATGCCTGCATACATACATGCATGTGAAAATAAAACTTTTACGAGGATCCAAACAGATATTCAAATGTAAAAAAACGGCGCATACGAAAGAACGTTTTCAGTGGGTGGAACTGTCCTGCCATCATATTTAAAAAGCAAGCTACTTCAGACAAGAAAACAAGAGGATGCAATGTTCAAACTACTTGCAGTAATTAAACTGCCTCATAAAGTACATCTGAGGAGACAAATATGCAATGCTATTCTATTAGAAGTAGCTATTGTTCTTTGTAATTTGCAAGAAATGATTGCCTTTAATTACCATGTTGTGTATGTGTGTGTTTCTGTATGACTGGGAATGATAAGAGTGTTTGTGTGAGTGGGGTGCCTGTGTGTGTGTGTGTGTGTGTGTGTGTGTGTGTGTGTGTGTGTGTGTGTGTGTGTGTGTTTTAATGTGTGTATGCTTGCTGCAATGTGGTGTATTAGATGTCAGGGTTAGGACAAACAGACCAAAGCCTTATTAAAAACTGAAAAAACAAAAAATGTTACCTCTTGCTTTTTAAATTGGCCCTTAAGACATCATTTTAAAGAGAGCTTCACTACCTTTAACTGTTCTGTTCTTTATTTCCTGTTGTTATATCCTTCTCTGCTATCTACTGTTTTCACCTGTCCTCTGTCAGTGCCGTTTATCAAAAGCAGACTACATTTCCTGTAACTCTGCTTTACAACAACTACAATAAACAGCCTAAACTGTTTCCTCACAACTTTCTCCATGCTATTTTCTGAATATATGAAGCCTGACAAGTCTGTTTGTTGTCTCACAGTTAAACTACCACTGGATCTTGTTTTGCCAGAGTTTTATATTTTAACTATGAAGGTAAACATTTTGACGCTGACATCTTCTCTGTAACCCATCTCTAACCTGCTCTCCGTGTGTTTGTTGCTCCTTTTAGGACCATGCAGAGATTAACTCTACCATCCTGCGGAGCCAAACTAACACTGCACGTGTGGAGGGCCTGAGGCCGGGTACAGTGTACGTCGTACAGGTGCGGGCACGGACTGTCGCTGGCTTTGGCAAATACAGCAGCAAGATGTGCTTCCAAACAATCACAGATGGTAAGGATCGCCGAGCCAGGAGAAACAGCTCTCTCTCTCTGTGTCACTCTCTCTGTCTCAAACATGCACACACACACACACACACACACACACACACACACACACACACACACACACACACACACACACACACACACACACACACACACACACACACACACACACACACACACACACACCATCTCTTTTGAAAGCTCTTGTCGCTCTTTGTCTGTTGTTGCATTATTATTAGTAGGTGAGATAGAGGGGTAACCGTAATGTTTGATTGCACTTCTATTTCTACATTTATGTTAATTTCCTTCAGATTTGAGTGTGTGTGTGTGGGTGCTTTGAATATGTAGAACGCTGAGTTTATTTTGTTTGTGCAACTAACTGTGTTTGATCCAAAATGCTTAGCTAATTGGTTTTTCACCCGGCCCTTCTGTTGCTGGAGAGCCATCCCAGAATGCATCGCTGTGATTAGTAGTTGATGAGATTAATTTTTTGCCATGGGGGGGGCTGGATTGTTGGAAAGGGAAGATGCTGAAGAAGAGCTGCAACACCTGCTGCACTGGCAAGGTTGTGGAACTATAATAAACTTGCAGAGTTTATTAGTGTAGGTGCAAGGAGGTGTGTGTGCAGGGTGAGTGGTGTTGGCGTTGAACATCACTTCTCCATGTAGTGCTTTTTTATAGACTTGCCAGGCAGTAAAACTAGAGCTAAAATTAACACAGCACGATTCAGTCTGGATGGATTTAGCATTTGAATGGATAACATTTACAAGATTTGCCAAAGAGCTGCCTCATTGTGCCCTGCTTGACTACTAGCATACTATGCACATGTGGCCATATCTCATGATGTATCAAAGACAGGAGTGACATTTCCACATTGTATTGCGTTAATGAAGATGATAACGATGAATAAGATGGTGATGATCTTGAGGGAGGGGAAGATGGGAAGGATAATAATGATGATGAAGGTGATCATTGTGGCTATTTACTTGCGCAGAGCAGATGTAGTGGCGCAGTCATGGCCCCTTTGCATCACCCTCACGGTCACAAATTATCTCCCCCTCAAACCCATACGCATGGACATGCACGTGTCTCACGCTCACTCACACAAGCACTGTCTACGGTTCATCCGTTGGCTCGCTGCCATAGCACGACATTCGTCAAGGCAATTAGCAGCAGACGCTAGAGAACTGCTGACAATCAAACCCACGGCTCCACCTCCTGCCCCTCTGCCAGTTTCCTCTTTCCCCTGTCAAGCCGCTCCACTGTCTCGTGAAGACACCACCGCGCCACCAAACCGTGGCTCTCCCTCCATGTCTTTTCTCAAAACACATAATCCCTTTTGTCTTCGTTTTCATACACCTGCACAAGGTGTCCTTTTGCCACCTCTACACACACACACACAAACACACATACGTGCAAGCAGTGCAGACTTGATTGGCAGGTGGGATGAAAAAGAAGTGATTGGTCAATCAGTAGGGTTACTGATGTCACAGTTCTCCAATAGGCTGAGACCCCACTAACTAACTGATTGTAATAGGAACCTATTTACGACTGGATCAGGTATCTCCGTTATTTCTGGCTGTCACCATCACCATTCTCATATAGATGAAGGGGAGATTTATCTAGACGTATATGCATCAAAAGAGAACAGGAAGACTGCCCTGGAAGCTTGAGAAGCCGGAACATCAGTCACACGGTTTGTTAGAAACGTACTTGATAAATGTGCAAGTTAAAAAAGTGAGCAATTCCTGTCACATTGAGTTCCCTCATATATCCCAGCTCTCTGCCTGCTTCGAAGATGCATTAGTTCTTCCTTTATCACTTTAATCCAATAGGCCCATTCTACACGGGGGATTGGATTTAGAAGCAGCTGATTTGCCTCCAGCATGCTAAATCGTGCATTGCTTTAACTACAGTCTTGTGAAAGTGGCGTGAAGACAGACACACAAAAAGACAACTGAGGATTCTGTTGTGTAGAGTTTTTAGACAGGCATATATATAAGCCGTCCTCCGAACTACCACCAGCCTGCCCCGGCTATGTACATAAAACATGTTTGGGCTGCTTGTGTGATTGGCAGTAGACGACTTCCTTTTCAACACCTAAGAAAAACATTCCACACCGTGCACTTTCTTGTCCGCATGTTTCTGACAGGTATTGCAGCAGAGAAGGGTGAGAAGCCCCCCTATCTCTTTTTCACCATCACTTTTATGCTTCTCTGTCACTCTCCTGGTTTATCAAACACAACCTGTCACTCAGCCTTGCTAAAGCTCACCGGATTTCAGTCAGCACAGCTCAGCAGAGAGATCTATATGTATTCTTTATACAACAGTGCACCCATTCTAACCTTTCTGCAATGCCTTTTCTTCTCCCTCTACCTCCCCAAACATACACTCACATACACACCTCCAAATAAACACGGTCATGCTCCTTAATTAAGCTCTACCTAAGGAGTTCTCACAGTCTGTCCATCTGCCTTTTTCTTTGTGTGACACAGATGACTTCAAGTCTGAGCTGAGAGAACAGCTTCCTCTGATTGCGGGATCAGCGGCAGCAGGAGTGGTCTTTATTGTTTCCCTTGTTGCTATCTCCATCGTGTGCAGCAGGTAAACACATCTTCCCTTCTTCTAACTTTTGCAATACATGTAGAAACTGCTGCAAAGTTAGTGACTTAATTGCCATGAATTTAGCTTCCTTCTCAAGTTGTTCTCCTCAAGAATAAAACAGGGAACAATTGAACCCACTTTTGCCATTGTAATGACAATATATAGCGTGCTGTGGAACTCCAGCAAATATGGGGGTGGACATAATAACATTAACCCCATGCTATCCAACACAGAATCCCTGCATGCTCCCCCATTTGCTAATAACTATTGAAAGACAGATGGCAACACTGCTTGAAGATGGATTTCCATCTCATTGTGATGGATTGCGCAGTTTCTTAATCAGAATGTAACCATACAAAATATGACTACTTTGCATATACTGCATTATGTCAAAGTAAAATTCAAAAGTGATATATCTGGAGAATGTATCTTAAAATGACTGACATGTTTTGATACTGAAATTCATCCGGTAAAATAGGTTTTTGAAACATTAGAGATATAGTCACATCCCCAGGTCATGCTGTGGAATACACAGTATGTGAGGTACTTACATAAACCCAAAGAGCATTTAGTTTTATAAATCTATTTGAAGGAAAGGAAAGCTAAGTTGACATATTCTAAATGGAATACTCAATTCCATAGAGAACCTAACAACTCCTACTTTGCCCTGTTAAGTTACTTAAGTCAAGGCAATTTAATTTTGCAGCAGTTTGTCACATTCCTATCTTGCTCCGCTTTAAATATATGAAAGTCAAATTTTCTGCAGTGCTGTGTGCAACTTTGAGCAAGTAAAGTGTTCATCAAACGGGCCAGGCTCTTTTGATGCTGAGGCAGAGGAGACAGATGAAAAGCAGAGAGATCCTATCAAGGTCTAATTAAAAATCAGCTCATTTTCATAAACTTCATTTGCCATTGCTAACCCTCTGCAACTGATTCAATTTCAGCCACGTCATTTTCAAGCCATACAGAAAAACATGAAGAGTAATAAGGCCTCGTTTACACTTCTTTTCATCCTGTCATCTCTCTCTTCTCCCTCTCTCTCTTTTTCTCTCTCTTCTCTCTCAATATCCATTGCTCCCTCAGGAAAAGGGCGTACACCAAGGAAGCTGTGTACAGTGACAAGTTGCAACATTACAGCACAGGAAGAGGTAAGTCCACCATAATACTTACAGCTCCTATAAACTAGTGGTTTGTCGGTCCTAAATGTTTTGTTTGTACGTTAATTTGCTGGGATTTTCAAAACCTACTTGGCAGATTTTAGCCGCCATATGGCTATTTATGAAGCATTTACCATTTTGGCTCCTAACTACTGAAGTGAGAGACTTTTCCTGGATTCTATGGTTCAAAATCAACAGATCAGTAAAGCCCACGCACATTTCTGCCTGAGCATAACAATATTTTTCACCACTCCCACTGCAAATATCATCCAATCTTTAACACATTTGATACATAAAATACTTGGAAGAATCACAATAATAATTATAAAAAAAAAATATTAATTTATCTTTTGATACATGCCGATTTGGTTAAGAGATAATTGCAGATATGGTGTATTTGACATTAGATGACAATGTTCTCTACTACTTTTGTAATACTGCAGGTCTATAGATACATTTAAATGGCCATAACTTGCAAGTCATGAGTCCTACTCCTAGAATATAGTGCCATTCGTCCTTGCACAAACCCTTTATGTTCGCACACAGGATTTAGGTATTCTAAACTCAAAATAAATAAATCTCCAGTTTAAAACTCTCCAAAAATTTCCTAATGTAAAAATAAGAAATTTGGAGGATTGTGCTGCCTGGGTGGAGATATGTCTTTTCTGAGCGTTCTCACATATTATATTGATATTTGCTACACCTCGATATATACATGTACGTAAAGCATGTACTCTTACATAATGCATTAATGAAAAGGAGGTAAGGTAAAAAGAGAAATCACCTGAGGTAGCAGGCGTCTGTTGATGTAAATGACATTTTCCTTTCTTTACGCAATTTCACTGACTGACAGTCATCTCTCAGGGCTGTATGATAGCTATGATTGAGTCATGTTTAAAGCCCTCCCCTGGCACCGACTGATGAGGGGAAGGAGCCTGGAGGGATACACACATAACCTCCCACACGCACACACACAGGGTCGCAAGCTTGCACACAAAAGGGTGTGTATGAGATGTGTACCTCAAATGAAAAACCCACTGCCGACCTAGCAGTCTGAAAAGGGGCTCACTCGAGGGGATAGAGTTTTGTTGAGCCTGACACAGCAAAGCGTTTCAACACAGTTACTTTGTGTCAAAGCTTCAGCAGTGGCAGCCAGGGGCTCGTTAAACCTGCTGTGGGCAGAAGTGTCAGTTTTGTCACAGGCTATCTTTTGGAAAACCAAATGCAATTAACACGAGTGGTGAGAATAAACAAAAGATCAGAGACGCTCGCAGCCCTAATCATCAAATAAGCAATTTGAAGTGGAGAAGAAATAAAACGCTGATAAGGGATCCTATTCATAAGTTTATTTCTTCAACCTTCACACCGCCAACACTCATGAAGTAATCCCCCATCCCATGATGCACTGTTGTCTTCCATTCTCTAAAGATTTGACTGGCAGTTTTGTAATTACAGTATTCAACGAAACAATTAAATAGCGCAGCTCAGCCGATTGTTTTGGGTGAATCTCCCAAAATGTGTTGCCTGGTTTTAACCAGCTGCTAACAGTTCCAGCTGTTGCCACACACGTCAGGTGATGTCTCCTCATTCCCGGCCCACCTAATGTGACAGGCGTCAAGAGGGATGCTCCTCATACTGTAAAATCAGTATATGCAGCAAGCCTGGTTATAAAAATGAGACCTCTAACATTACACCTAACACTGGGTTGGATGTCATGACAGGCCGATTGGGACACACACATGAACACACACATCATTCCCACAGATGAACCAAGTGCTTGTGTGGCTTGGATGATTTTTGTTTTAATTTCACACATCAGCGCATCATCAGCGTTCATCCCAACATAACATATACACCTCAGCGTGTCAAAGTATTTACAATTTTTGTAAGTGCATCTATTCCCTTTTACTCTTTCCCACACATCAACAACCTGTCAACACCAGCTAATTAACAGACAGACATTTCTAAGCGCTACATGTTACTGCATATGACTAATAACACATCTTTAAAACACTAATGTTCAAACCCAGTTTGTCGCTTTGTAGCTTCAGCTGTTGTTTGTGCTTCAGCATCTGGTGCTCACACTGAATGAGAATGGGAAGCCCATTTAACAGATCCAGTTATTGTTAGATGCCAAATATGTTTGTACATAGTTGTTTCTTTTTTTTCTTGCCACTGCATACCGGATTTATACATGTGAAGTCAATGCGTTAGCTAAGGCATGAACACGATTGGTAAGCATCTGCTGTACAATATATATATATATATATATATATATATATATATATATATATATATATATATATATATATATATGTGTCATTGCCCTTTATCATTCTTAATATTAAAGGTCAAGACTTGCAGAATGCCTGATAAACCCAAACTAACATCTATACAATGTGTAGATCCCCTCTGTGATTCCCAGGCTAATAAGCTGCAGTGTGTCTCACAAATGATTTTCTGACATCAAACGAAGGATAATTAGTTTGTGTTTAGGAAATAAACTCAACTCATTATATTCACAGAGCCAGTGTGCATGTCAGACCAACATGAAATAGGACTGTATTCACTATAGGCGTACAGTGTCCTGCAATTGTGTATGTTAAGTTCTCAAAGTAGATAATCACATAAAACATATAATTGCAAATATTGTCAGGCAAAAGGAATTACAAAAAAATGATGTTTCTTCGGTATGAAAGAATTCATTAAACTTAAAAAGAGGAGCATTTATGAAGATACGGTTTCATTTACTGACATTGCTGTTTGTCTTTAAGCAATGAGTAAATTATGTGTAGTAGGATCAGTAATTTGATTGTACACATAGCCAGTAATGGATTAAAGTAAGCATTACTGCCGTACGGTTGATTTGTGGATACATTAGGGCCATTCAGTAAACGAGCAGGGCAGACTAATAACGGGCTAAATGGTGTACATTGATGAAAATAACATGGTTACGTGCAGTGCAGTAAACTGTAAATTATAATTCCGGTCAACTTAATACCCTTAACTATTTTTGCAATTGTGTCATAGCCTAGGGATTTTGTTTAGATTTATAATCCAAATTGAGTTTTTATCCATTTTTCCGTGCGGCCATCTAATTGAAAAAGGTATGAAGTATGTGTTTTATTCCCATGAGTCAGTGCAGCAGCCATGCATTTTCTCCCGACAGCCTTGTTTCATATCTTGGGTAAAAAATAGACCTGACGTTTGGATTCTTTTGCTTCATACACTTAAATGAAGGAACTATGAAATATTAAAGAATCTATTTTTTATCTGATGTCCATAAAAGGATGAGTCCAGTTAACCAGTGCTGTACCAAATGGAGGGAGAGAGATACACTGTTTGTATTTAAAAGTATACATGAACATGGGCTCTGGACTGTGTATTAGAAAGTAATGGATGTACGTACTGTTTGCGTACATGGGCGTGCGTGCATGTGTGCATGAGATTTAGATTTAGAGGCCATATGTTCATTGTTGTATATGCTCCCTGCTGAGATTTTGAGTCACAACCAGTGTTGCTGCTGGGAGAGCAGCTTGGCGACACTTGTAAATAGAACGACTTTATGGAATGCAAAGCTGTAAACCCTCTGATGGATTAACTTGAATCCAATCTGTATGGAATCTCTAATGAGCAATTACATTCACACAGACAGGGTTCAAGGCAATTAGTGCAGTAACTAGAATCAGCTTTTAGTCAAGAGCGAGGTGAGGCACCTTGCTCCCTCCAAGACCAGACCTTATCTTCCTTATGTCTCCTGAGACCCATACCTTTCTCTATGTGGCTTATGCAAATAGACAGGCACAAATTGACTTGATGGAGATGGGTTTATTCCAATCATGGCTGCCAAGGTTTTGACTAAACAGCTCTGAGAAAAAGGACTGCCCTTGGGTGTCACTGTAGAAATTATGATTTGACGTCTGCTTGCTCGCCGTAATGTCCGTCTTGTGGCAACGGGTATTGAATTCGTGTTTTTCGACACTCTTTCCCACCCCGCCTGCTGACACTGAAAACCTCATCCGTTTGCAGATATCTCCAGTCTGTGAACTGAGTCACCTATTGCAGAACAGCATAAAGAGCTAGTTGATAGCACAGAGGTTTTATCTCTTTATAAGCTCCTATAGGGAAAGGCTGTGGGGAAATTGGTTCTACCACTATCAAATAGGAGAGTGCTAGAGTAAGGGATAAGAGGGTAAAAAAAATACCCTCATCCCTTCATCTTTCTCTTTCTGCTCTGTTTCCTCATTCCATGTACTGAATCATCAAACTACACTTTTACGTTGTCGGCTCTAGTTGTAACTGAGGCCATTCCTGTAATAATTCTACTATATTATTTAATGTTTGCAATATTTGATCAAATTCATATACTATAGTGCTCTTACCTGTCTCTGAGAAGGACTGTAGAGCAACTTGAGTTATCATCATTTACAACTGTTAAGAGCTTGTAGTGATTGTAACTAATACTGTGTCACACTGTGCTTTAGGATACGACTTGAAATCAATTGCTTTCATCAATCGTTAATACTAACATTAGCCAAAGAAAAACAAAACAAAGAAAAGTGTCTTCTTCTGGAAAGCTCATTGAGCACTTTGGTTGTTCTAGAACTCTCTTTGCGAGCCGACATGTCTAACTGCCCCTCCCCACTGGGCTGCCCGACCCACTTCTCAGGCTCCCCTGGGATGAAGATCTACATCGATCCCTTTACCTACGAAGACCCCAACGAAGCTGTGCGGGAATTCGCCAAGGAGATTGACGTCTCCACTGTCAAGATCGAGGAGGTCATCGGTGCAGGTACTGTATGTAGAATGGGTGCTATGGAACAATGTGTTTATGTGTGTGTGTCTGTGTTCGCCTATGTGTGCGTGTGTATGCAAGGTTAACGTGAATTGCTATATTTGCATGTATTTCTGTCTGTTACATGTGTCTGTGTGCTCGAGAGCAAACAAATTAAACCTGCATCTGTTCAAGGTCATAAAGCACAGCCCTTTTGGCGGCCACATCAGATGGGAACATGTCAAGGGCCCATGTCAAGAGCACTAGCAGCATATAGGCCAGTTACTCTGGGACCTAATGGCATTAGAAATAACTCAAGCCTTGAGGCCTAGTCCCTGCGCTTCTCTGTTTTTGGAGCCTATTAGTGTCTCTGTAACATGTTTTACCTTGCCTCTTCCATTGAACTTACATGTACAAAATGGTAGAGAACTGTGTTTAGTTTTCTGTCCGGGTTTCCTTGTCTTTTTATTTATTGTTAAAATGTCTGTTAAACTTGGGGCTAATTGCTTTGAAGGAAATTCTGAGCATCTGGAGGCGACACTAACTTCAGCTTAGTGTGTCTTCAATATGTCTGTTCCTTGGGACTGGACACACCTTTTTTTTACATCAGGAAGGGCATGCTGATACCATATGTGTTGGTACATATTGTAGAGAGGCTAAAATACCCCTGATAATGAGACTGGGCATGGATTAGCTCCTGCGGCCCGGCCTACTCAGCAAGCTAGGTGTGAGGAAGTGACAGAGATAGGATAGGGGTAAGGATTCAAGGGGACTTACTAATTAAAGATTTCCGTTTTTGTTGATTTCGCTGCATGGTGTCTCTGCAGGACACCTAGGTGGTGATAATTAATCAAACAGGTTCCAGATATTTACCAGATAGTGCTGGCCTGTTATTCCTTGATTGGGGAATACGAAGACGCTTGGCCGGCTTTTAGGATGAATGAATAGTGTGAGTCAGAGGAGCCATACTGTTAAGAATATCATGATGGAGCAACACTAGAGGAGTATTGGACAACACTCAGCATGCTTGATATAGACTTAATGAAGATCAATCTTTTCTGCCAAGGGACATGAGATGTAAATAAGCTTGATAAATGAATATATTTAGATCTCATTCATCAACTACTCTACTTGATCACTTTTTGATCAAACAAAAGATAAAGAAAAAATACAATAAGTTCTTGTTTGTGACAGGTACCACTCTCTCTATCTCCCCTCTAGGTGAATTTGGGGAGGTGTACAAGGGCCGTTTGAAGCTGCCTGGTAAGAGGGAGATCTATGTAGCCATCAAGACCCTGAAGGCAGGCTACGTGGACAAGCAGAGGCGGGACTTCCTGTCTGAGGCTTCAATCATGGGCCAATTCGATCACCCAAACATTATCCGTCTGGAGGGTGTAGTCACAAAGAGCCGTCCGGTCATGATCGTCACAGAGTTTATGGAGAATGGTGCCCTTGATTCATTCCTCAGGGTGAGTAATTTTTGTGGACACATACATATAGGCTACTATGTCATACAAAGTTGGAATCGGTTATATTGTCATATTGTCAAGTCATATTCAGGAGTTAAATAGAAACCTTTCATTATGGAACTGAGAAGCTAATTGGAAATTAATTGTTAAACAGTCCAATAAAATGAGTCCATGCTAAGAATCCCTTCTAATACAAATTAGAATGAGCCTTCTAAATCTATCGTGTGCCAACAGAGAATATGTTTCATGACAATGAACATAATTTCAATCATTCTTAATTTGAAAATGTCCATTAGCTAACTCTATCAGCCTTTAATTTCTCTATTAGTGCCTGGAGCGTTTAATGGACTCTTCACTCCTTCTTTTATAGTCAGGATTGAGCAGACATACAGCTTAATCAATATTCAACTCGCTTTTTTCCTCCTTCAATCTCATGGATTGGTGTTCTATTCCACTTTGATCTAGGGTTGGTTTAAAGGGGCTCTTTGAAGTTGGCTTTGCTAACCGCCACATCCGACTTGTGTTTCCATCGATCTCCCTTACCCTCTTATTTGTTACCGTGTTTCGGGGTTCAAAGCTTGCTCTTCAGAGCATCCACACAGTGGTAGGGGTGCCATGCTTGGATGTTGAAGAGATGGATGTCTGCATGTCTAAATGGAACAATGCTCTAACACCGACAATGACCGGCTTCAGGAATCCATTTTGCTTATGTAATAGAAGTCTAATTTTCCATCTGGATATTTAGAGGATACGAAAGGCAAAACAAATAGTGCAGGATGTAGATTTAGTAATAGCAAATGTAAACAACAAATTACTAAAAATGAGGGGAATAAAAAATAAAAAATAACCTGAATAAGTGAACATTAGTACTTGCTTTGAAAAAAAAGCTCCAACCTTAAATAGATGGGACAAGCAGGTAGATTAGCCTACTTTTTTCTTATGTAAATGTCAGGTGTGACAACGCATTTTCCCCCATTGCCACTGTATGAGCATGTGCCCTCTGTTTTTTTAATAATTATATACCTCAAAGCCTTAATTCTGAGTCCCACTGGGCAGCCTTTTCTAAGACATTAGAAAAAAGAACAAGCATTTCATTTGTTTCGCACTCAGATTTTCTAATAGAAATATTGAAAATGTATTTAAAATAAGAACATTCAAGCCTGGAATTATCAGTCAACACCGTATCTATGATTCAGTGAAGAACCAACATAATTAGTTAATTATCATTAAAAACCATTATATTAGCATTTGCTGACATCTCTCTATCCTCCAGCTAATGTGCCAAAGATAATATCTAAATAATCGCTTGTATTTGTTTTCTCTCCGTCCTCTAGCAAAATGATGGTCAGTTCACGGTGATCCAGTTGGTGGGGATGATGCGTGGGATCTCAGCTGGGATGAAATATCTCTCCGAAATGAACTACGTCCACCGTGACCTGGCTGCACGAAACATTCTGGTCAACAGCAACCTGGTGTGTAAAGTGTCTGACTTTGGCCTGTCACGCTACCTACAGGATGACACCTCTGATCCCAGCTACACCAGCTCTCTAGTGAGTACTTGCGGTGTTCAACTTTTGAATTTTAAGGGAGGTAACCTCTCTTTTACTAATCTGCCTTTTATCTGCATGTAATGCATCTTTGAAGTGTCCAGTCAATTTGTTATTGATACATATGAAACATCCTAACAGCCATCACCTATCAGTCTAATCAGTGTTGCTTCTATGTAACACTTTATTTTTGAAGGTCTTGGCAACCTTTCACCTTTTCAGGGCCTTTCATTTTACATTAGCTGTCCGTCTTCCTCGTCCTCCTTCCTCCTCTTTCCTACACTCTGCAAGTCACGGACTGGAGGGCTGTCACATCTTCATTAGTGAAGAGACAAGCCTCCTCTGGGAAGGCTCCTCTCTCGTTGACATGCCCAGAGTGCAGAGAAACCAAAGGGCATTGCGGCCTCTCAAACTGACAGCTACCACCCCCTTCCCCCCATCTCCCTCTTCTCTCTCACTCCTCATTCATTATTACTGGGGCATCATGGGAGGCTTTGGCTCCTCATTAACTCCTCCACACTACAGATCTGTAATTATTAGCAGCCATCGTTAGTTCATCTTTTGCCTCTCCTCTTTCTAATTCAAAACACACTCTTACACCCTCGCAAACACACTGCACAGGTCATTAGGACTCCCAGCATGCCTGAGTTTATGCGTGGGTTTTTATTTGAGTGGCTTTGTGTGATCAAGCATATAAGCGATGATGTGTACATGCACATGTATGTGTCTGAGCAGGTGGGTGTGTCTATTACCGCCTCATTGACTTTGGTGCAAATTAGCTTAATTTACTGCTAATGTAACGTGCGTTTTTCTATCTGCATTTTGTAGACAGTAAGGTCTTGTGCTAACATACTGGACAGTAGAGGAAAAAGGTCATGGTTCTATATTATTTAACCTAATGGTGTTTTTTTTTTATTTGACGTAAATGGTAAGTTAATAAACATACTATATACTGTAAATATGCTTAGAGCTTTGATTCTCTGCCCGAACCTGATTGGGCTGTCGTTTCTAAAGATTCCCTCAGGCTTGAATGGGGTCAGGTTTGTGCCTATTTCCCAGTGTTATTTTTTTCGCTCTCATTAAAAAAGGGAAAGATGTTATACAATCTCTATTTAATATATATGGCATTCACATATCACAGTGGGCATTCATGTTTTCAATCGGACTCTGGCCCAAATTTGATGCTATAGTACGGGAGAGAAACTATGTAACCATACCCTTTTTATTTTGCAAGTCACTGAACCATGCCCTGTTTTTTAACGTTTCCTCCTCTTCTTTTGGGTCACCAGCCTCCAGTGGCCCTTTCACTTGTTTCCTAAAACCGCATTGGGAGCTCTCTCTGAAAGTGATGAATGTGAATTTTCAGCATTGAGGTAGCACTGTATATATTATGAATAAATAGGATTATATTATGCTTTAAAAATAGCCTGTTTAAGAATTACTTTCGGAGGTATTTCGACGCATTCAAAACATGGAGATCAAAAGCATACAGTTAAACCCAGGTATGAAAAGAGAGTAGGCAAAGAAACAAAACACACGATGTAATTTAAATCTATTTTGTTTCCTCTTTTGTGGCTGAGCTCAGGTAGAAAACGCACACGGTTAGAATTATTACTTTAGGTTGTTTGCAAAATCAGAGGAGCACAGCATACACTGTAAACAATTGGCAGGAGTAGGTTGCCCAGGTGTGAACAGGAAGTGTCATAAGGGCCAGAGGAGACATGACCTTACATTGGTGTGGCTGAGAGCTAATTGCTCCCCAGGAATAGCTTGCTTTGTATGGGTGACCCTCTGGGTAAACCTTGCTGAATGGGTCTTATTTAGCTACAAAGAGGAGCAGCATCTCTGTTGTCTGCCCCGCTGAGCTTGCTAATAAAACAGGGTGTAAAAGGAGAGGATTGGATTATAGATTGCAGTTGGCATTTTGATGTTGTTTAATGCAAACAAAGTCTCCTTGAGGGCATTATCTGGAGAGTCAATAGAACAGGTGAGGTTTGAAGTCTGAACCTGGGGAGCTGTTTTGATGGTAACACACTAAGGTTTTTTTGATGGCGTGTGTCTTTTAATGATTGAGATTTTAAAAAGAGCACATCAAAGCTTTGGCTGTGCTTCCATTTCATACTGAGTGCTGCCTTATTATCACAAGAATCCAGATGATATCTTCAGTTTCATGACTATTTTTGTTCCTTCCAAATCAGGAGAGCAGTTTTATTCATATCACATAATGAGAGTCTGTCAATATGCCTGTTTAAGTCTTAAATAGAACAAAATGTGATCCTCTAAAATATGAGGACAGCTCATCAGGACTTTGCTGATATTAACACAGACGTCCATGTCCCCTGTGCTCCTGATCCCTAATCCCCTGTATCCAGGGAAAACATGCATGTGCATGTGGGGGGAAGTGTGGGAGTAACAGGTCCTGTCCAAGGTCCTATACTGTAATTAAGCGATGCATGGTGCCCTTCACTCCTTGACTTCTTCAGCTATAACCTGATGCTAACCACTCAGTGAGCAAGGCTGGCGTTGCAGACAAGGCTAAGGGAATCCGGGAAATTAAATTGCGCTGACATGCAGTGATTTACATCGCCATCAACCTCCTCCTCCAGCAAATTAATCACCTCTTTCCCTCTCCTGGTTTTCTAATTTTTCCCCGCAATTCGAGAAACACCAATTACAGTGCCTGTGGTGTGATGCTGGATATATGGTTACGGGGACATGTTGGCAATTGTGTTAACCCTGGATGTGGGTTCATTCTGGAGCAATGTTGTGGAGTTTTCAGACAGAAGGGGGCTGTCTTCCCTCTGTGTTGGCTGCTAACCAAAGTCGTGATTAATTAGGCTCACAGGACAATGCTTGGACTGCACTGGTCTTGCAAAGGTGATGTGTACTAATTAATATAAAAACTTTAAAGACTGTGTGTTTCATTGCAGCTGTGCCTTTCTTGTATATGCGTCACTGCCTGATTATATGTACATGGTTGCTTGGTTTAAGAAGTAGCCCATGGGAGCATGATCACAAGTCCAGGTGAGATGTGACTGACCCTGCTTACCTGACAAAGAAGAGGATTGATTCGGCAAACCGAGAAGACTTTCACATTACTCTCTTTATTCACCAATCCGTCTATCTAAGGAGCCATCCATCCATGCATCCATTTATCTATCTTTCCTTTTTTCCCCGGCTGTCCACTTCTTTCCCATTTTTAATGCTTTTTCCGCAACACAAAGGCGCATCAAAACGTCATACTCAGTGTAGATGCGACGAATGATGCGTCAAACTGTTTGCGGTGGTGATGCGTCATATGTTTTACTGTGTGTTTTGGTTCATGGCTGAGTGAAAGTCAGAGATCAGGACATGGTCACTGGGATTTAATGCACAGTTTGTGGATAAGATAAGTGGTCGATTGGAAGTGAGTGTCTGGATATGTTTTCAAAATATAAACGTGTGAGAATAGAGTGTCAAGTCTATCACAGCTTAGGCAAGTGCTGTTACCCTTTCAACCAAGGTCTAATGCCCACAGGGCCATAGTGAGGAGGGCTGGTATGGATCAGGAATTTCTGCTTGTGCCTCAGCTGATGATGTGGAAAGACTGTCATTGCCTTGCATGTCACGCGATGTATACTGTATGTTGTGACTGAGTGGGCATTTATGTGGTTAGAAGTGCGTGTGCGCTGTGTTCCTGAGTATACACATATACGTCCCCTAGGTATCTTGGCCTATGTATGTGAATATAATGTAGGTGTGTGTGTGTGTTTGTTTGTTTGTGTCATTGAGGCTGAGAGGGGTTGAAAGGCGAGGTCACACAGAGCCAGTAACAAAGCTCATCCGTCAAATCTCTGTGACCTGAGTGACATTCTCTCAGCTCCGCTCCAGTGCTCACACTATGTGGACCGCGCTGTTGTTTCTGTCATTTGTCTGTTTTTCTATTTGCATCCTCTCTCTCTCTCTCTCTCTCTCTCTCTCTCTCTCTCTCTCTCTCTCTCTCTCTCTCTCTCTCTCTCTCTCTCTCTCTCTCGCTCTCGCTCTCTCTCTCTCTCTCTCTCTCTCTCTCTCTCTCTGGCTTCAGGCCCATGCACTTTTTTGGCTTGTCTTTTCAACTTGTGGTGAATTATTTATGTACTGCAAGTTTAAAGGGACAGAGTCTCTGAGTAAACAAGAAGTGAAATGGGAACATGTCCATATGGACGGGACAAAAGCACTTTTTTAGACTTATAACATTTCTATGCAAACATAAAATACATATTTACATAGACATTAAACCTGTCACAGTTCTGTATAGAAACCAGCAAATGTTTGTGGCTGTTGCTATGACTTTTCTGAGGCTCTGTTGCATCACCATGATGGCCACAACTCATCTGACAGTTGGCCATGTCCACACACCACACCACACCACACAGCAAGGACACCCCCCAAAATCTGCTTATTATCACAGCCAATTTCAGGCCAACAGCAAGTTCATCCTATACAAGGATATATTGTTTATTTATTGCAATTGCATACAAATAAGACAAAATCTAGTTTAAACAGCATTATAATAATACAAATAAATAATAATAATAATAAGTTAACCAAGCCACTAATAGTGCTTGAATTATAAAATGACCAACTGTAAATGCATATCTCACATTTGCTGTCTAGTTCACACTAAATCCCATTTCACTCTAACGCAGTGGTTCTCAACTTTTTTGGGCCAGCGACCCCCCTATCCATTATCCAGGTCCCTTACTGCCCCCCATCGAATAAAATGTAGGCTAATTGTCTCCCCTAAATGTTAATGTTGAATATTATTCTTAGTATTATTATGATGATTATTTTTAGCATTTATTATTTATATTACATTTTTGATTATATTAATTTTGTATTTAAATTCTTATATTATTTTTCTTATTATTAGGCTGCTATATTATGTTATTATACAAACTTAAATTCTCTGAGATTGAAGTTACATAATAACATTTCTAAATAATAATAAATATTATATTATTAAAATAATCTTTTAATGTTTTTTTTACCTTCAATTGCCCTAATATGCTATGTACCCAGGGAGCAAACAAAGCCATGTAAATATAAATTGTATTCAGGAGTGTTAAACAAATGCAATGGTAAGAAGTTTGCGATTCAAACTTCAGTCGGTGTCATAGACTGCAGCCAATCAGAAACGGGTCAGACATTCAAACTTTAACTGGTGTCAAGAGTGCAAATTGTTTCGCATTTCTGAGGCTACTGTGTTCAAGTGTTCCAACAATAAATGAGCAGCCAACAAAGGAAAAGTCTGAGGTGCTGCCCCCCCAAATATATAGCGCCAAATCACAACTCACTTTTATTAAATAAACTAAACGCTTATGTTATTTATCTAATTTATGTGCACGTTTCCGTGTCTACTGCGTTGCTGCTTAGCACATTCACATGCTCTCCTCTGCTATTTTGCCAACACACACATACACACACACACCTGCAGTCAGAGACAGAGCGGAGGAAAGGAGAGGAGAGAACTCCAACGCTCAGAAACTCAGGCGAAAATATCCACGTTTTTTGAATGCACCAGCCAGCTGTTGGTCCAAGTCCCGACCAAAGCGTACGTTTTTACGATTAATTCCAATTAATTCATGGTGTATACTCTCTGAACGCCCCCGTTGAGATTACTCTTTGTAATATAAAAAAAAAACTAGGGCTCTCAAGCGATTTAAAAAAATGAATCTAATAATTTACAAGCTTTGTGATTAATTAATCGCATATATCAATATTTGCTGTGAGAGCTCTGTGCTCCGTGCAGTCGGAGCAAAAGTGAGGGGCATCTAGAAGCACGATTAATCTGCATTAATATTTTTGTCGCGTTATTTTTTCTGTAATTAATTAATCGCAATCAACGCGTTAATTCGACAGCCCTAAAAAAAAAATGTTTTAAGTCAAGGGAGATGTAATTCACTGATTATCTTTGATGATGCACAGAAGTTCGTTATTCTGCCTCCATATTTCCACAAGCCTTTACTGTCACAAATGTGTATGTATTTGTGGCTAGAACATCACACAATTGGATTCATGTTTTCTCCAACTCTCACAGGCTATAGTTTGCAGCTGTAGCTTGATATAGTATCAGTAGCTTGATATAGTATCAGTTTGTTTGGGAAAACAACCTCGGGCTGATACCTCCAAATGTACGAGTTGCTCTGGATGTCATGTGATATGTGGTAGGAACATCAGAGCACTTTTCTCCCCAATGTAATTGTTGGCATTTCCCACAATACCCTGCAGTTTCAAACTCCCTTTTTTATCTTGTGGAGGGTGTAGACTAGTACATACACATGCCAGGTACTTACTTTCATCTGCCAGTTTTATTGGGAGAGCATGAAGAGAGTTTTACGCTCTCCTGCACAGATCCTCCACTTCCCCACCCCCCATAAGTATGAGTCACCACTGCAGTAACCAAGCATGATCCCCATCTGGCTTCCCACCCGAGTGTCCTGCCAAGCTAGAGTCGCTGCTGCTGCTGGGAATAGAACCCCAGTCACACTCATTCATTATTGCAGCAGAAACCTAAACACGCTACCCCTACCTTGGTTTGATTTCTTCTCTTGGTTTTTGTATTTGAAACTAATTAAGATGTTTCCAGGCTAATTTTATTCAGATTGTAGAGTTTCATTTGCTCAGGCTTGTGATAAATGTAACAGCAGAAAATATCCAGGAATGCAAATGAATATGAATATGGAGGAGGTATACTGTAGCTTCTGAAAACAATAAAGTAACACGATCCATACCTTGTCCCTGCATCAAAGAGGGAGCAACCGTCCAAAGCACTCCGCCTTGATTTATACCTTCTGTCGTGTTTGCCAGAGTCAGTATAAGGTGGGCATTGATTTGCCATCTGTGGCTGTTGGACTGCATTTGCATCTGAACAGGATTCACAATGAGGTGGTTTGTGAAATACTAAATCAGTGAAAGAGATAACTTTTCTGTTGGTAAGCCAGGGTCTCCATAATAGCACTATACTGCAGATTTCAGTGTCACAAAAGGGATATTTAATTTGTTGTGAAATCAAAGCAGTAACTTCCAAATATGAAGCTTTTAAAGGTCTTCACAATAAAAGAAGACCATTGCTTTTGTTCTCATTAAAGGGGCCTTCTTATCTACCTTCCCAGTAGCTTTAGCAACATGAGAAACAATATTAGCCTCATCATTAAAGGAAAGATAATGCTTATTGAGGTGTTGTTACAGTTTGATGAGGCTGTCAAAAAACTAATTGCCCACTGTCCTGTGAAGAAGTCTAATGTTAGCATGGTTCTTGGTACTTTCTAGGTTTAGTTGCTAATGATGCTGGGGAATGGAGTGAACAAGAAAGAAAGCGTTTGGAAACATGGCAACCTAGTTGACCATAGTTGAGTCTGGCTTTTTCTGAGAGAAGTCTAGATAGTGCATACACATTAAAATAGAGGAGCACAAAAATATTGCGAACAACCTTAAGATCAACACATCTGCAGGGTAAGGTTGCTATGGCACCTTCTCCGCTGTATGGCATTGTAGGCGTATAGCCGTTACGGTTAAAAAAGGAGTTTCATAGCCTTAACATATATTTAAGCTAGAGGAGCTTTAGCAACCTAAAAAGTGTGAAGGATAAAATAAGCCAATGAATGGCATAACGCGGCCTGTGTATTTAGGTATTGAGATGGAGATGAACACATTCGGTTTGTAAAGCCAACAAGATGTTGAACATTTGCCCAAAGCTATAACAGTGAATTATGTGTGGTGTGCTACTTGTCTAGTATGCACATAGCATACAGTATAACTGTGTCAGAGTCACCACTCAAACGTCTTGTTTTTAAACATTTTGTCCTCGACTCTGGACTGAAGAAATGCAGATTTCTCATTTCCAGTCTTTACTGTATAATATCTAGTTGATTTTATTGAAACAACAACTGTTGCTAGCTAACAAACTTTATTACAATCATTATTAGATTATAGAGGTGTATGTGTAGTGGTACACTGGTAAATTGCATGATTATCTTATTTTTCTCTGTAAATAATAAGGGATACATGAAATGTGTCAATACAATCGTAGAATATCTGTTTCTGTCGTGCTATGTTGTGTTATAATTTATACTGTAACCTGAATGGATTTCAGTTCCTCAAAGCAGTTATTTTTGAAATGGGATCAGAAGGTTCCCGGCGATATGAAGCATATGTATTTTAATCTGGATCACAATTTCATTATTTTTCAGAAGTAAAGCAATTATGGGGGGGCTATTCTGGGTGTATGGTATTTCTTTTCATTCCCTTCAGTTATCTTCCCACGCACTTTTGAGACATTCTCAGAATTTGTTTGTTAGTTAAATCTAAAAAGTCTCAAACTGTCTCCAGCCTAATGTGAGACTGTTTGGGATCTTTTGGAACACAAAATACAATTTTGACAAATACTTTCCCGCAAAACGTTCCTCTAAGTTTTGCATGACTCCATTGTATATGTGGTATATATGGTGGAAGACCTGTGTCCTTCTCTCCACCAGACATTCCCATGGGTGTCTGAGAAACCAGCATCTCTGTCACCAACCCCCCCGCCCCTTTTTTTTCCTTGCTCTATTTTTCCCCCAATCTCTCTGTATCACTCTTCCTTTCCCGGCCTCTCTCCATCTCTCTCACTCTCTTGCTCATTCTATTTGGGCAGACATCCAGGGCAGATCGTTGCTCTCAGGATTTCATAAAGAGGATGTTGATGGAGCACTCTCCCCGGCCTAAATAAATGTGCTCAAGTCCATTTGAGTGTGCATTGTTTGGAAATGGATAACTGAAGTTGGAGGAGAAGAGAGAACGGGGGGAGACCTACATATGTGTCTTCCAGATGATGCAGAAAGTTTATTTGAATCTCTAAATAGCTTCTGTGAAGTGAAAACGCTGAGTAAAAAACAAGACCAAACACTGGACTTTTCTTCTTCAATTGACAGTATGTTTATCTGGGACATGAATGTATGTTAGTGATGACTGTTCGTTGTACTCTGACAGGTATATTTGCTCCAGATTTTACTTCATTCTGCAGCAGCATGTAAGTGACAGTCTACATGAAGGTGTTTGGCACATTGGTGGATGGATAGCTCAAGCAACTGCAAAGACATGACAGGTGTTACATATCCTTGCTATGTGTATCAGTGTCGACACACACACACACACACACACACACACACACACACACACACACACACACACACACACACACACACACATATTATTGGGCCAAGAGACCATAACAGACACCAGTAAGTACACACATTACCTGGCCACCACATGTTTATCCTTCATTTTTTCGGACCTGGCTGTCACAGGAACACACTCGTCTCACCCCTGATGCTTTTCAACCTGACAGTCCCAGCACATCTCTGTTACAGTCGCACTCCAGACGTGTCGTATGCTGTCATAACTGGCCACCACCTGTCACAGTCGGTCACAACCAGGTGGAACCAGTACTGTAATCTCACTCTGGCGACATTAGGTTGACAGCACACTTATTTTTCTGCTCAAAGTGTTCTAGGGGGGAATTATGTGTGCCAACATGGCTGGAGGTGTTGTCCTCATGCCTTATTTGGAAAGGTAGAAAAAGAAAAAAATGGCTAATGTCAAGTGTAGAAAATGTTTTTTGAGAGCATATGGTAAGGTATCTTTATGGCATGTTTATTTAAAATCCCCCCCCCCCTCATCCTTATGGCGACTAATTTTTTCTTTACAGTGCCAACATTTACCGACCAGAAAATAGACCCATCCAGTATCTCTGGGGAATCAGGCACTGTATGTCACTCATTTTTATTATCGAGGGAGTTTTACAGATCACTCCTCTCAAGGACTACGGTAGTTATGACTGTGCTACGTTCTGGCTTATCTACACAAATTCTACATAAAGAGTTAACTGTCCGAGATAATAGGAGTGTGTGAATTCTGTTTGAGGGGCGATATTTCACTTCAAGGCAAACAGGAAACAGCTTGTTCCTTTTTCAGTAGCCAGCACAATGTACCCTATCCAAAGAGCTCTCCCCATGCTTCGAAGCTTCACAAAGCACTCCTGCTTTCTTGTTGACATTAGGTCAGTTTTAATTCCATCACCACTTCCACTACCCCCCTCCCCCCCAACTCATTCCCTTTGGTATTAACGCTCTTTTTACAGGGAAAAAAATGTTAAAAAATGTTTTTTCTTTCTTCGCTGTATGCATGAGCTGTTTAGCACTTCATGTTATTAAAGCAGGATTTTGGCAGAGCTATTACTGGCCCACAGCAGTAATTACTAAGGTTTTGCATAGCTGCCTCTGACTCACCCGCCTTGGAAATGTTATTACCAAAGTCCCATTGGAGGCGCACAGGGAGCTACTTGTGAAGCCTGTATCTTTGTTCAGGCCATTCCAGCGACACTCAGCTCATATCCCCAACAGGGTCCTGGGGCACGAGACCAGATGCACTGAGGGAGGGAGGGAGTAAGCGAATAATGATAAAGAGAGGCTGTAATAGACAGCATTTTGCTTGAAGCAGCTATTTTTTCCTGTGTAATTCTGCATTTATATCTTCATTTCTCATCTCATGTACGTTCGTGCAAACAAAATAATTGACTTGAAGCATTGCCCATGACAGAGTAACCGAGGAAGCAGAGGAAGGATGGCCCTTTTTTTCATTCTAAGGGAAGATATTTGGCTTGTATCTGTGTAGCTCCCTTGCCCTCAGACAAAAAGAAAGGGCAAGAGAAAGTGTCCTGGGGTCTTAGCTTAGATGAAACAATTCAGATATGAACTACTCTGAGATATGAGAAAAGCATTGAAGTCGCTGGGGATTAGATAGTCTTTATTCTACTATTGATCTCTTCCTCTCTTTTTTCTTTCGTGTTCTCTCATTTTCTTTGTCTGTCACACAACCACACAATGCACCATCGCCTTATTCCAGCAATGCTTCATGTGTTTTTATCCGCTGGCTGGTGAGAACTCAGTGAGTGCTGAGTGTTGCCTTTGCGTCTTGCACTGTGTCCTGACAGCAGTCTGCATTCAGGGTCAGATGTTAAATCTCTTTTCAGAGTCAGCAACCTCTCTAAGGTCGAACTCTAAAGAGGTGCTCATTAGAGCTCAGCCTCTCCAGCTGTACAGTGCCACACAGCACTGCCCTGTAACACCTACTGTGGGTACAGATACACACATACAGGAATACACATGAGTAAACCTGTTTATGATTATTCTTTTCCAGCATTTCAAAAGTCTGCCTGCAGTATAGAAACACCGCAAAGGAACCATTTTCTGCCTCCCATTCTCCTCACTAATCTCTCGTTTCCCTCTCTGTCTCTCTCCCTGCTTGCCCCCCCTCTCCGTCTCCCTCTCAGAGAGCGAGCAGGGAACAGGGTGGTCTGTGTAGGTTGCTCTCTGGGTTTGGGTTTGTTTCCAGCAGCTGCTTATCTGCAAATGCTCAGGTTCTGCTAATTGGCATTATTAAACTGGTGGCGAGCTCAACTGAGATATAAGGGGAGGTGCTGTGTAGTGTGTGTGCATGGGTGTGCACGCACAATCATCTATGTCTGTGCCTGTGCATATGTTCCCAACTGTCTCTGTATTTGTGTGTGTGGAATTTTAAACAAGCAGCTGTCAATTTCAGTCAACAGGGCGCGTGGCATGCCTGAGGCCCAGGTACCAATTACAGGCAGACACGCTCGATGTACGAGCAGAAGCCCGGGCCTATCTTCCTTTATTCAGACACGGCTGAGGGAGAGGAGACGCTAAATGTGATGTTGGTCGATGTGTGAAGGGCGAACACTGTTGGGAGCCACTGCTGGCTGCTGAAGGATTGAGACTGGATGAATGAGGGGGATAAAGAGTTAGAGTAGGACAGCTGAGGCAGGCACGGTGCTGTTGAGGGTTATTGCTGACTTTAATGCGTTACAACTAAAAATAATGTCGACAAATGAACTGTTTTGAAACAATTTCTTTAATTTCACTTTCTGCTCATTTGTTTTTGTTTTTTTCACCTTTCATCAGGGTGGGAAGATCCCAGTGAGGTGGACAGCACCGGAGGCCATCGCTTACAGAAAGTTCACCTCGGCCAGTGACGTGTGGAGCTACGGCATCGTCATGTGGGAAGTGATGTCATTTGGAGAGAGGCCTTACTGGGACATGTCCAACCAAGATGTAAGTGGTATATTTGTTGACATCAAAAGACACATGAAATGATATCATTACGTTCTTAATGTGATGTATTAGGATGTTGGGGTGTAACATTAGACCGTGAGCAATAACTGGGCTGTCAGTTCTGGAGAAGAAGGCAGTTTTATTTTTTAATTGGACAGGTCGAAATGTGTAATTACGAAATAATGTGTGGAACTTTTAGTTACACCCACTAGTACAGCATGGCGTCATTACTGAAGACGCACCTTTTCCGAGGAAGTTAAAGTGTCCATTTCATGGGATCCTGAAGAAAGATCATAAAATGAACATTACGAGTTGAGTGTTATCACTTTTCCAAACTTCCATGCAGTAAAGAAAAATCTGAATAAACGGCCTCATTAATAGGATGCCCATTTCCGTACAGATGTGGTTATACCATCTTTTCCCCCCATAGATATGCAATCAAGGATAACTCATAAGAGAGGCAGCTGTAATAAATCACACATTTTTTATCAGCTCTCATCTCATAGCATCATCGCTGAAGATGCCCTTGACTCTGACTTTGAAAGCAGACTTATTATGGACACAGTCTCATACTATCCTCTTTCCTTCCTGGCCAGCTTTTGAGAGCAATGAATGATTGCTGAGAGCTCTGCTTTATTCTCCATGTCCGTTTTGGATAAGGTCCACACATAGACTCCCACAAACACACAGACACAGACACAAACACACAAATCCATTGGATATAGTCCCATACTATGAGGTCTCTCTCCCTAAGCTCCCTTAGTGAGACAACCAGCCAACCATCAGGCCTCTATGGACCACGCTCCACAAGGACCGTCCAACCCAGCAGATGTTGCCTCAGTGGGCCAGCAGCAAACACTGCCTGGTGGCGACTAATGCAGAGAAGAGGACTGGCACTGCTCAGCATGTCCGGCTGCTCAGTCCACACACACATACATGCTTCAAATGCACATACACAACAACTTCTCCATATGCACCATTTGTCAAGATGGTGCTGAGTTGCATTCGACTCCAGGGTAGAGTTGGCAACCTGCAGAGCAGCCTCTAATTTTTGATGATAGTATCTTTTACACTTGATTTCACACCAGACCCTTATCTTGCAACTATGCATTTTTCAGAAAAGATTACATCTACAGACTGTATGGATACAAGGATATGGGGGAGAACGAGGTCCTTCAATGTGCAATGCAGCAATCTGGGCAATCTTTAGTGTTTGTAGTGTCTTTGAAGTGGCTTCATAGCTGCAGATTATGCATTAGCTACTTTAGTATATTTATCTTGACTTCATTGTTTGTATAATTATTACAAACTATACATTATGGCTAACACACAGTGTGTGGACTGTGAAGGGTGGTCATTGAATTATAGGTTCTCCAAATCTGCCTCGAGTTCTGAATTAACTTTGTTGAACTCTTAACAAAACACTTCACTCCAACCCTTGACTTCGCTGAAACTCTCAAGTCATAGCTTCTCTCTAACAAGGCTGGGATAGCCTGGGCAGCCTTTAAGAGACATGGGTCAAGTGGCTGTGCTTCACAGTGTTAATTATATGCAATGTGCCCATTCTCCAGCGACTTTCTTCCACTGTGACACTGCCTCTGCTCTGCTTTCCGTCTCTTTTCTTGCTCTGTCCTTCAGGAGTAGCATGTGATTGGCTGGAGTCAAAAGGAAGGGCACATCGGCCTGCATGCTAACTGTCTCTTGAGTGACCAGAGGGAGTGTGTCAGTATGGGGCGGGGTGGGGCGGGGTGTTGTTGAGGCAGAAAGGAGCGTGTCACGATTACAGAGTGGATCTGCTTAATGTCCTTACTCATTGCAAACTCAAATTAGTATTTTATTTTTTAATGAAGTACATTATTGACAACCAGCCAGGTGGTAAAATAAATAATGTCACTGAAAGCAATTAGTTGTAATTACTGTATGAAGTGTGATATATATAATATAACCTGAGCTTCACCTTCCCACACTTTCTCCCCCAGGTGATTAACGCCATTGAGCAGGACTACCGTCTTCCGCCGCCTATGGACTGCCCCAGTGCTCTGCATCAGCTGATGCTGGACTGTTGGCAGAAGGACCGTAACGTACGACCCCGCTTCGCTGACATCGTCAGCACCCTGGACAAGATGATCCGTAACCCCACCAGCCTCAAAGCTGTAACCAACATCCCTGCTGTGTGAGTAAAATCCCTTTTTCTACAGCACAACACGCACATTCAGCCTGAAGTGGATATTAAGCAGACGCAAATATGCTTTTCATCTGTTTATATATACAGTATTTACACATGCTGTCTGCACAAACTATCCAGCACGCACATGCTTACTTTTTATGCTCTCATAAAATAAACATGAATTTATTACTGTTGATTGCATCAAGCCTAAACTTTTCCTCCCCAGAATATTTTTTTCCCTGCTGCTTACAACTCCAACCATCCACGCCTGCATATTGGCTTTTGAAAGTTCAATTTATCTAAATGTTTTACCTCGTAATGATAGAGTAAAAACATGTCTTAATAAAAAATACAGAAACATCTAATTTACATTCATATTCAAAATGTTCAGTCATTATTTTGTAGAGGCACTATTGACCTTGATTTGTTTTTAATTTGATTGGGTACCAGTTCTGCACACTTTTTTTGGGCAATTTCTTCCACCCTATTACGAAGATCTTCTCAAGCTCGGCCAGATTGGATGTGGACTTTCTGTGAACTGCGAGCTTCAGGTTACTCCACAGATTTTCCATTCCAATTTCCAGGCTTTGGCTGGGCCACTGAGGGTCATTCAGAGACTTGTCCTGAAGCCACTTGTTTTGGCTGCTTGCTTTGTGCTGCTGCCATGTTGAAAGGGAACTTTTGGCCCTGTGTGAGTTTGAGTTTGTGCAACGGAAAATGTCTTCCTTTGAGGTCCCTCCTGTATTTAGCTCTGTTCACCATTTCTTTAATTGTGACCAGTTTATTAATGTCTGACACTGAGAAGCATCGCCATAGCATGCTTTATTGAAGGGACAGTATCAGCCAGGTAAAGAGGGGTGTCTTCGTTTTTAGCTAGTTTAAGCACATAGCATTCAGGCCAAGGAGTGGAGGTTTTTCTCTAATTATGCCAAAAAAAAATGTTTTACGTGTTAAACATTAGAATAGATAGAGAGATAGATTAGTATAACAAATAAAAAAAAAGATTAAGGGATCAGAACACTTCCCAAAGCCATCCTCTTACACACCTAGGCAAATGTTATAACAACAGTTTCTCTCCTTCTCTTCAAATCTTCCTTGCCTAATAGTTTTTGTATCAAAGCCCTGCTCTATACTTACCTGCTCCTTCCTCTTCCTCCTCCAGGCCTTCTCAGCCACTGTTGGACAGATCCATACCTGACTTTAACACCTTCAGCTCAGTAGAGGACTGGCTCGCTGCCATCAAGATGAGCCAGTACAGAGACAACTTCCTCAACTCAGGCTTTACCTCCCTGCAGCTGGTGGCTCAAATGACCTCAGAGTGAGTTCACCTGTGTGCAAATGAAAAGATCCAAACCCATATGGCACTTGATGGGCACACTTGAATAAAATGACTCAACGTCAAGTGCGTTTATATTTAGCATGAATGCGCCCAGGGACTCATATATTTGAATTATTGCATTGAAGTAAAGCATGTATGGGGTAATGCATAAAAATCTAACTAATTATAGCAGAAGATAACAAAGTCGTTGTGGTAAAAAATATTTATATTTATGCTCTTCAAGTATTATGACTGCTATCTAATAAATAGGGATTTTCTAAGCACAATTTTCCTAAATGGATAAGTATGTAAATCCTTTAAATACACATTTAAAGAGGCATATTTATTCGCTGCTATTTATGTGGAGTATTTCAAAGCGTGGGTCATGACAGCATTTCCCGTAGCTTGAAACCAATAGAATATATAATAATATATATAATAATATTGCACTTCATTCATTTTAATTAACAATGTTGCTTGCTCTACAAATTTATGTGAAAATGTAAAATCCTGATTACTTTTGTTTTTTTATTATTAAAAATGTATGCTCCAGGCTTGGTGGCATTTATGCAGTCTCTTTGCAATTCAAAGCAACATGCAAGTCTTCTCTCAAGTGATATAATTCATTTTGTAAATTGTATGTTTTATGTTCATTGCCACCAGCTTTCCACCCTGAAATTGCCCTTTCATATAAAGTGATATTAGGACTGTAAATGCACCAGAACATTTTTGCCATTTTTAGCTAGTATAATCCCTTCATACTCAAATGATCCATTCCATCTTGAATATGATGGAAAGCCTTTCATCTATTGCTTTCCAATTTTCTTTCGCTCTGCCTCTGTCTCTCTAGGGACTTGCTGAGAATAGGAGTGACCCTGGCAGGCCACCAGAAGAAGATCCTCAGTAATATCCAGTCCATGAGGGTGCAGATGAGCCAGTCGCCCACTACTATGGCATGACTACAGGGGGCGCTGTACCACGGAGCGGGCAGCATTCGTAGGACCAACAATAATGGCAGCCCTCGAATGACCCCCAATCCATCGGAACACGCCAGAGTCGAGACTATTGTCTTAATCTAATCCACTACCATGACAACAGGAGACCAGGGTCTACACTACCACATGGTTAACAGCTATCACACTTCATGTAATCCACGCCAGGAGTTCAGGGTCCAGACTTGATACTGTTTCTCCATTTACCCACGAAAGGAAGACAGATATCAGTTGCTGTGTTTAAGGACTTCCATTCCTATCATTGTAAACCAAAATAACTCCAACAATCCGACATCGCTACAGGGAATCTCTCACAGATTCAGACCATATGGTAAAATGAGTAATATTGTACTTCTATATTATCTGGACTAGAAGATGTTAAAACTGTAAACAGAAGTGTGAGCCATTTAGAAACAACGTGTGACCTGTGATTTTACCGTCGTCAATGTGTGCAATGAAGATGCCTTGACCTGGCCAGAAATATGTCCCAGAAGAAAAAGCAATTACCAGTAGGAATAATTAGAGGGAGAAGAATACAGGGATGTACAGTGGAGCACCATTTTCACATTTCACATCATCTTTTGCTCGTTTGAGGAATTTGAAAAATGTATCGTAAATGGACTGGTGAAAATTCAGAGCCAGTTATATTTTTGTCTTTTACCATCTGTTTGTTTGTTTTTAACACTATAGCAAGATGCCGCCCACTCGTATTTTAACTTTAACACTACCTGTGGAGACCTGGGTGGAAGGCCTTTCCAAAGGACTTCTCAACCAGCCCCACCCAGATTCAGAGAATATAAATGTTTATCTCTTGCTAAATATGATTATATCTTTCATAATAAACCTTCATATTGAAGGTGATATGTATGAATATGTATGTACAGAACTCTCTGCTTGCATTTTTGGCAAAGACATGTTTGTTGACTAGATTGTGATAGACACATGCAATGTGTAGATTCCCTACGGTGCCCTGGTTTCCTTTGGACAACAACGGACACTGGGTCGTATGGCCATTCTGACTAAATCTTAACCTGAGGAAAACATTAAAAGGAACTATGGGCAAAGAATTGGTATTGTAGATCTATATGAAATTTGCTGTTTAAAATAATTGACAAAATATCCATTTATTGGAGATCATGTTTAATGTGGGTGTACACATGCTGTCTCTTGCTGGTGAGCACTTACTTGTACAGATATGTTTTATGTTTTTTATTTCCTTTTATTCTGTTGTTGTTGTTTGTGTTGGGAGTGCTCAACACCATCCAGGGGGGGAAGGAAAATCCACGCCTTGGCCAGTTCAAATATATGGTAAATACCCACTAATCACACAGGAAAAACACTACTTAACATCAAATTGCTCTGTATCTGGTAGATTGTATTTCAGGCAAATCTGGTTCGTCTTTCTCATGGGTGCCGCAAATATCTTGGGCAAGGCAATATTCCCTGCAAGTTTGAAATGCATAGGAGAGTAGCTCATCAAAGAACGGAGTGAATCAGCATCACCTCTCGACATAGTGAAAATGAGCATCTGGGGTGAGGTTTGCCAACAGACGCCTGATGCCATTCCTATGAACACACAGGCTTAAACAGCCCACACGGGCACACCGCTCACAGTGTAGCAAAGCCTTCTATAGACTGCTGTAGCTAAGCTGCTGAGTAAATCTATGCACTCTTCCCTATATGCTGCTGCCATATGGGTAGGCAGGTTGAGCGCAAACGCTGTTGTGCCAGAGAGACTTTCATGCATATACGTACCTCTCCAGAATTCTTAGCTGCAGGAATCGGTGTTTGGAAATGCACTCTTTGGTAGTATTTGATTGCAAGATGTCTACATTGTTCCCAAGGGATGCCGTGGATGACTTGTCTGATTTTTGGAATATATTTTCATCATAGTTCTGACAGAGGATTTCTCTTTTTTTTTTAAGTCTGGGGAGGGTGTTTTATGATTGCAATGTGATGGTGTCAGGACAGCTTGGTCATGAGAAGCAGTGGTTTTGCTTACTGTTTTCTCTCTTGCAGGTTGCTTGCTTCAGGCTCAGGGTTTAGGGAATTGTTATGTTTTATAAATCAGGTTTTGTCAAGTGTTGATGAAATAATAACAACACTGGCCTTTAAAAGTGAAAGCAAACTGA
This sequence comes from Cottoperca gobio, assembly GCF_900634415.1. NCBI lineage: Eukaryota > Metazoa > Chordata > Actinopteri > Perciformes > Bovichtidae > Cottoperca > Cottoperca gobio. The sequence continues at coordinate 12,780,471 of NC_041371.1, forward strand.
CCTGAATGTTCCTGTGGTAATATTTATTTGACATGAAGCTATAGCAGACAATTATCATGAGCTATTGTAGTATCAATTCTTTGCAGTAGCTGTGACGCTGCTGAGATATCTTTTGGCCCTATTTGAAGAGACACGAGTGAAGACGGTTCACCTTGCATCCAAAATTAAAAATTAATGGACTGATTAGTTAATTAGCAGATTATTAAGTATACTCACCACCCTCAAGTCGTCATCCTCCTCTGTCTGTCCTGCCTTCTCTCCCTGGCTATTCCCCCTAGCTGGCACATATCCAGCTCGTTCATCCTGGGTGTAACCAAGCTGTCCTGGGCTGAGGCTGGGCTGGGCCATGACCGCCTCGTCCTGAGAAATGGTTGGCTCCATTCTCCAGTGGGCCCAGGCAGGAGTGAAAACACCTGCTGGGACCCCCATCTGACAGGCATCTGATCAGCCACAGGGAGGGAGACTGATGGGAACGTCAAAAAGCAAATACACACACACTAAGGAACCCTCAATTATGCTATGCCCACGTCTGTTTTCCAGCCTGATGCTTAATGAAGAGAAAGTGTGCAGAGACCTGACGGAGTGTGTGCATATGGGATAGAAAGCGGGGGATGAGTCAGTTAACAGGAGGGTGGGGTCGCAGGGCAGAAGTGGCACAAAGACAGGATGTTAGATGAAAGTCAGCTTTATCTCATTGAAGTGAATCAGCCCCTTTCATCTTGCATTGTGGTTTATGTGGGAACATCTTTGTTATTGTATAATTTTGAATTCTTTGGTTTAGTTTGGTAATGGAAAATATTGTTTGCTAGTTTGCCTCGTGGGCAAAATCAATTGCTTTCTCTTTTCAATTCTCCATGTCATTGATTTACCAAGTATTCCTAAATATAATCATATGCTTCTTGAGATTGGCATAAATCACTTTCGCTAAAGCCAATGATTCAATTTGAATGCATTAGTCCTCTATTCAGCTCAGTCTCATGTGTTTACTTTTCAACCCAAGAGCCTGTGAATGAGATGATAGAATGTATTCATTATGCAACAGTGTAATTCTCCATTTGCTCTGTTTGTCTTTCTAAATATCTGACTGGAATGACACTCCAGTGTGATGAATGGAGAGGCGGGTCGCCATCCCTCTCTGAAAGCCATTTCACATGGAAGCCATTCATCACACACTGATACAAAACACAAGAACAGAGCTTGTTAAATGTTTCATGGTGATGTAACTGTCGAAGTAACCAACGACCCGTTTAGTAGAGGATTTCATGCCTGTCTTTACTGTATCCGTCCGAACTGTGTTCACCTGAAAATGACCTGATACAACATCGTACAAAACTTATTAAACTACTCCATTCTCTTTTTTCCCCCTCCTTCTGTTTCAGACTGTGGACTCAAATATTTACACGTATATAAAACAGCACACACATACACTTCATGTACACACTTTCACATGCACACACACCCCAAGAACAATTGGAATTGCTTTGGTCAGCCAGAGAGCAAGAAGAACAAGTGAAATGGGACCTTTTCCAGGATACCAGTCACAACCTCCCCCCCTATGGTACACAATGGATGGTGGAGCTGAATAGGAGTGTGCACATGTCACAGTTTGTTTATTTGTGCGTGAGAGAATGAACGTATGTGTGTTTGTGTGTGTGTGCGCATAGCGGGCACATTTGTGTGTACAGACATTTATGTGTGCACAGGTACATTGTTTAAGAGCGTGAACATAATTTTTTTTGTTTCTGTATAGCTACCACTTGTAAATTGTGACAAGTACGTGTCATGAGTTTGTAAGCTGTAACTTTCTGAGAACTATTGTACTAAAATGCACTCAATAAACGCCTTGAAAAACAAGTGCATCACTTCATGGTCTGTGATTCAATGGGCTATAATTCTCTTTTCATTATCAGTAAGTGAAGAAAGCGGACAGTAAGGGTTAATATCCAGTAACACTACTGTCAGCGCTGTGAGTGAGCGTGACGTCTAATGCTTGGTTTCATAATGGCTAAGGAAATAAACTGCATTTTGTCACCGTTCATCTGGCAGGCGGCATGTGTTAAAAGCCATCAGCCACTAATAAACGAGCCATCACCAGGATAACACGCAGACCCAAAAAATGACTCTCCAAGAAAAGTGACAATATTTTGACAAACTAGTAGAAATTATCCTCCCATTTAAACTCTTATATTTGTCTCAAACACACACTTGCACACACATCCAGTACAAATACACAAGCAGTCACAGCAGTCTCGTAAATTCCAGTTGCCAGAGACTTTTAGAGCACTACACACTCTGGAAAGCATACTGCACAGTAATGATATGGTTAATGAGGTGGGTCGGAAGATGTAGGGATGTATCCAACTCTCAGCGTTCCCCCATAACTGTTTATTGACTCTAATTGATTGATAGTATCCAGCTCCATATTAGCAAGGAAACTGCTGTGCAGTGGATGTGCCAAACCGAAAGGAAGCCAACAAGATTCATGAAACAGTTCATTTTCCGTTTTTTTTTTTTTAAAGTTTGTGATATTAAAAACTAAGTGCTTCAGTCGTCACTTTGTCGTTTTTGTTAGGGCGTAAGCGATGATGTCACTGCAGAAGGGGTGCAAGCGTCTGCTGGAAAAGATATTTGACATGATGTTGATGAAAACGTGGAGATTTTTTTAATTAAAGAGTAACTTATTACACAAGGCTGAAAAGGAGCATTGATTGACAGTTCTCTCCGGGGTCATGGAGTACACCTGTACGTCACTACTGCAAGCTGAGACGTTAAACCACTGGATGCGAGCAAAAACATGATTTTCAGAGGGTGTTAAATTACTCTTTACGTTAATATGATATCTTAGTGTTTGCCCGCTTTAAAGGGAAAGTCCAGCTTTATTCAACTTTAGTCTTATTTCTGTAATTATTGCCATCCAGCTGTAATTATAGCACTGTCTCATTGTTAACTGCTGAGATTTGGGAGTGTGGCAAAAACAAGATTTGCTTAATCGTCTGAATAATTGTTTCTTGCCAACTCTGACTTTTTTTTTAGCAATGTCGCCATGTTCCCAGATTTCAGTAATTACCCTGGTGAGTAAAATGTAAACAACTTAGAATTGATGGCTAAATCTAAAAATATAAGGTCAACGTTGTGTTGAAGTGGAATTGTTCTGTAATGGATATGTTCTTGCTTTAACCTTAACTACTCACATACTACAAAATGTTTCACAAGAGAAGCTGTATTGCTCAGGAGACAGTTCAAGGTCATGTGGATGCTTTAATTGCACTTGTAGAGCTCCACTAATAGTTAAACAGATGTAATGATCATTGATATGGTGACATTCTTTATGGTATCCTCCTCCTATGCCTTTAGCTTAATTGGATCTATTTGTCACAGTAATCAAACCAATTAGAGAGATAGTGGAATATACGTGCTATCGTGACAAGGAGTACATTGCAATAGGTGTGAAAGCTGAATTGTGTGTGTAAGTGTGTGAGAGAAATAGGATGAGACAGACCGATTGAGGCTGACAGAAAGCCAAAGAGATGAAGACAGAGATGAGAGTGGAGAGCATTCACTTGAACGTATACTTCATCCGTAACAGCGTGTTTATCACTGACGAGAGAGCCAGCTCTCTTTATTTCACATTAAAGTCACAGGAAGTTTGAAAAGTGACTTCTCAGCAGCAAATCTATGCCTTAATCAATATTCCCTGAGCAATCACCTGTGAGAAAGGGATCGGTGCACAGCAGGGAACTCCTGCAGAGAAAACGGGAGAGAGTTGGGGGGAAAAAGCAATCCATCCAGCGGTGCAGATCAGAGTGTGGGAGTAGAAAACTTGGAGTGAATACTGAGCGAAGGACAGCCGAGGAACATAGTGAATTTACAACCATGGGACAAAGATGAGGGCACAGAGATGAAGGGAGAAAGAGTGTCCTGGCAGTACAAAAGAGAGGAATGATAGAACTGAAAGGAGGTATTTCTCAAATGCTTGTCCTTGTGTGTGCATTCTTTAAAAAGACATATTTATTTAGCAAATCAAGGAAAACACAACATGACTAGAGTTGTTGTGACTGGTTGTTGGCCTAGTGAGATTGTCCGAAGCCTAAATCTAATCTCAGCACTTAGTGGATGCAGGGCCTCAGTAAGCTGTGTGCATATATACAGAGCCCACAGCAGACCTGATTCTGAGTATGGTTCACAAGCTCTGTTTTTTTCTGATGTGCATTATTTTACAAGTAAAGAATTACAGAATAAAGATAGGTGACAAATTAAAGGAAAACACATGAGCCACCAAAGCAGCTTTACAGCAAACTGGAACTTTGGTTGAATGAAATGCAATTTTTTCCAAAAGTTATTCCCATATTTGGTGTTTTTGATCTTTACATCAGACTCCCATCGGTTGTTCGATCAGGTTGGGATTTGGTGACTGTGGTCATTTTCAAATCAAATCAAATCAAATCAAATCAAATCAAATCAAATCAAATCAAATGTATTTATATAGCCCAATATCACAAATTATACATTTGTCTCAGTGTGCTTTACAGACTGTACAGGTTACGACACCCTCTGTCCTTAGACCCTCGCATCGCACAAGGAAAAACTTCCTAAATGAAACCCCATAATTAAAGGGGGAAAAATGGAAGAAACCATCAGGGAGAGCAACTGAGGAGGGATCCCTCTCCCAGGACGGACAGACGTGCAATAGATGTCGTGTGAGTGAGGGCACGATGGAGCGAGAGATTGGCCGGAGAATCGGAGCAGCGGGGGCGGTATTACATTCGCTTTACCTCACCATTGTGACGAAAAGAGAGCTGAGCCAGAAGACAAAGCTCTCAATCTACCGGTCGAATCTTCGTTCCTACCCTCACCTATGGTCATGAAGGCTGGGTCATGACTGAAAGAACGAGATCACGGGTACAAGCGGCTGAAATGTGTTTTCTCAGACGGGTGGCGTCCTCCCTTAGAGATAGGGTGAGAAGCTCAGCCATCCGTGAGAGACTCTGAGTAGAGCCGCCGCTCCTTTGCGTTGAAAGGACCCAGTTGAGGTGGTTCGGGCATCTAGTAAGGATGCCACCTGGGCCGCCTCCCTAGGGAGGTGTTCCAGGCACGTCCAGCTGGGAAGAGACCCCGGGGAAGACCCAGGACTCGGTGGAGAGATTATATCTCCTCACTGGCCTGGGAACGCCTCAGGATCCCCCAGTAGGAGCCTGGAGGATGTGGCCCGGAGAAGGGAAGTTTGGGGTTACTTACTGGAGCTGGTGCCCCCGCGACCCGACCCCGCATAAGCGGTAGACGATGGATGCATGATGGATGAATATATAAATTATAAATACTAAGAATAATAACCAACATTAAAATTCAGGGGAGACAATTAGCCTACATTTTATTTGATGGGGGGGCGGTAAGGGATCTGGATAATGGATAGGGGGGCGCTGGCCCAAAAAAGGTTGAGAACCACTGCCTTAGACCCTTGGTTAAGGAAAAAATCTCCACCCCTAAAAAAAACCTTTAAAGTGGAAACTAAGACTACATCCTAAACTAAGTATATGGCCGGGACGTGAATGCCGTGCGATAGTTTGGGACTGAGCGGCAGTCAATGAGTGGAAATGCTGTGAGAACAGAAACATGGTCTATGCAAGTACGGAGAACATACTCAATGTGCGCTTTTACGCATCAGCCGAGGTAAGGATCAGAGTGTTCCAATGAACACAGTAAAAAAACAAACATGGCGTCTGTCGAGGGACATGTATTGCTGTACATACTGCAAAGAATGAAGAAAAAAATAAAATGATGTTCTTTGTATGTTGCACTTACATTGGTTTGGCTTATTTGTAGCTAAGGGTTGAGTTTGTATTCTATTGTTTCTGTATGTTGCACTTTTATTTGGTTTATTTGAAGCTATTGTTCTGCACTTAAAGGGTTGTACCTATTTGAAGCTTCCTGCGGTTCGGAGTTGTATCCTCGTGATTGTTTGCACTAATTGTAAGTAACTTTGGACCAAAGTGTCAGCTAAATGACCTGTAATATAAGTGCACGGTCATGTTCAATTAGAGTGTCATCAAACTGCTCAGCCATGGTTGTTTGTTTGAAGTCAACACACAACAGAAGGGGTCAGCCATCTCTTGTCGTTTCATGTTATAACACTCCGCGTGGCAACGCTCAGACTGCAGCTCATGTTTCCGTTGCCCTACGATTTCCAGGTGACACACGTAATAGAGGACTGTTTGCGCTTATTCACTTTAAAAGAGCAAACGGTCATTGGGGAAACTTTAACACTGGACTGACTGATGATATAACTTCATCACTCACTCAGTCACCAGTTATGTGAATTTGTTAGTTAATTTGTCTACAGCAGGGGTCCCCAAACTTTTTCCTGTGAGGGCCACATAACTTTTCCCTTCTCTGATGGGGGCCGGGGTCAGTTTGTAACAGAAAAAGTGTGACGATCGCAGGGGTGCCTAAACGTAAACATTTATTGTTTTCCAGAAAGCCACACATAACCAAGCTGAGCTAACAGTCCACTTTTTAACTTTGAGAGTTTGTCTGCTCGCATTTGGCCTTGCAAGTTATCATACTTGTCTTTGTGACGGGATTCATAGTGTCGGCGCAGATTGTATTCTTTGAATTCCGCCACCGCCTCTTGACAGGTGAGACAAACAGCCTTTTCTTTGCATTGAACAAAAAAATAATCGGTTAAATACCCTGCATTCTGAATCAATTTTTCTCTTACCTAACCTTTTCGCCATTATTCCGTTCTATTTGACAGGGGCTAGTCTAGGATTCGCGTGGCCAGACTGAAAAAAAAATCATAATGCGTCTCTGGTATTGTTTAGGGGGCCGGGCCAAATGTGGAGGCGGGCCGTATCCGGCCCGCGGGCCTGAGTTTGGGGATCACTGGTCTACAGCCTGCTTTTAGGGAGGGAGACAGAGTCACGACTATGAAATAAAAACAGTAAATGAGCAGAACACAATGCTCTGTGTCTGACTCTAAACAGTGTTAGGGCACATGTGGAGCCCACTAACTCATGCAGCCATGTGTGGTCTCGCTGAACAGCTATTGACCTTCAGCTTCTTTTTCTTGCTTTAGAAGCTAAATTATTTATTTGCAAAAAAAACATCCTGCTCAATTCATTACCCTGTGATGATGAAGAACTTGCATTTCCCTTGGTAAATAATTAACTTATTGATGGACCTCAGTGAATTTGGTAAATGTGGAAATAGTGCTTTGCTTAATCAAGATGTCAGTTGCAAGATTCAAAGTATATCTCTCTTAATAGTGGAGGACATTTCTCCTTTTTTTGTATAGGAGGAGAAATGCAGCGCCTGGGTCAAATGAGATTTTATGTCTCGGAGGAGTTCATCAAATTTAATTATGATACATATAATTACCAAAAGCAATCTTCTGTGTGGTAGGCATAATCATTTCAGAGAGACGTAGGCACCTGCAGGGGTAAGGTGTCATTTAGAAAGAGTCTAGAGTGACAGGAGGAAGACAGTGAGGGAGAAAAGGACAGAAACAGGTGATTGCTGTATAATCCACAGGGGAAAAATCGACCTGCTACAGACTCCTCTTTCTTACTGTAAAAGAAAATTACAGAAATTGTAAACCCCCCTTAACCAATGCTAGTGTCATTCTGCTGTTTAGTATCCGATAGGATTACAAAAGAACATTTAACAAGTACTTGATTTGAGTTGATTATGGAAACATGGCCGTCTTTCATCATACTTGCACTTGGGAGAACATAAACAAAAGCCTTGCCAGATGTTTGTAATGAGCTGGATTTATCATAACAATATGTGAAGAAAGACAGTCTGCTGTTGTACGGCAGGTACAGAGTCAATAATAGGAGCTGAAGCAAGAGGTGAGTTGTGATGGCTTTAAGGATCACAGCTGTAATTGGTTCTTTCAGAGGGTGAGAAGGGGTAGGGGTTATGTGGAGGGACATTAACCCCCTTCCACACACACACAAGCTCGCCCATCCATCCCAGAAACCCCCCGCAGAGTATAATCCCACACAGAGCCCCTCACAGCTCCGCCCGCCTTCGATTGCTGCAAAAATCAATGAAATATTTTCCCACCAAAATGAAGACGAACAATGGATAACATCCACACGTCAAAGTCTTCCTAATTAGAGAATTCACACAAAAGCACTCCTTTGCTTCGTGGCTTGCAGAACAGAAGGAGAGGGGGTGAACGAGGAGAAAGGATGGATAGTGAGTGATGAAGGTTACCCACTTCCCACTCGTTGCTCTCATTTCTCTATTATCAACTTTATATCTCATAACCTTGGCTGCCACAGCACATTCGATAGGCTGACATTTTCCGCCTTTCTAGCCATAGCTGTGCACACAGCATGCCATGCCAGAAGCTACAAGCTTTTCCTCTCATTGTCTGCTTCCGTGATGTGTAAAGATATGTCCCTGTGTTTTATCACATCTAACCCTTTGAAAATGGAAGGGGAAACTCTGGTATATTGTTATATTATTGAAAGGCCTTCTGATGTATTTGCTCAGTAAGTGCAAAAGGTAAACTGTGTCCTTCCTGTGTAGAAATTTGACAATGCCCTTAACTTCACTGCCCTCACAGGGTGATGCAAGAGAGCAGATGATAACAGACAACGCTGATCTCTCTCTAATGAGGGCGTTGGGATAAAGATTTGTAAATCTCCCACCAAGTTTGCCTTTAGCCCTTTTTGTGGAAGAGGACAGACACACTGTACTTCTGCTCACAGCACATACCTGTATTATCATGACTGCAGATGATTCATTAAAACCTTCCTCATCATGAAAACACAGTGAATCACTTTTTCTCCAAACTTACAGCAACTTCTTTAAGTACGCTCTTCTGGCCGAGCGCTACACAGCAGTGATGCATGTGAAGCAGAATTATGTAGAGCAGTGAAACATTGGTTAATGGCAGTCATTACTGCTCTTAACAAGCACCTGCCATCTTAACAGATGCTTATAGCATTCAGAGGTACATTCCAGAGATACACTTCAGCTGGTATAATGGTATTCACACTTGGTGAAGAGGGATACACTGCACAGTCGTACTTTATGTGATGCTGTTAACTGGCTGTTACAGAGCTCCATAGGGAGTATACAGCATTCAGCTTTATGACTCGCTAGTGTGGGCATACTGACAAAAAAATGTATTAAATGTATACTTCCAGTCCCCAGTTCTGATGGCTAACATGCCCAATGACTTGTGACTTGTGTCAATTAAACATTGTGGCTAGAAATAAGTTCCCTTGTCAAACAGAGTGATTTGATTGGCAGCAACAGGTTTACCATCAACACTACAAAACGTCTCGGTGACCTGGTTACCTAGGGGTTAAGGTGTTGGGGACCTTTATTGCATGTCATACTCCATCGCTACTTCACCTAATTTTGTGTATTCTCTCTAATTAACTATCAAATAAAGGAAATAAGATGCAGGAAATAATAAATCAGAACAGACAAAAACAGTGGGGAAGTTTTTGCAATGGGACATCAGTGCACACAACACAACTCAAGGTCTACCCATGTGGGAATAGTATGAAAATGATGGAGAACACGATAGCACCAATAACAATGTAGGGAAACAGATATACCGGGAAGGAAACCATGCATGCTTCCTCTAAAGTATGTTGCTTAGTGAAAGGATAGTCGAATCAGGGATGTACTAGGGACTGAAATTCACCCTGGAATTGAAATTCTATTGGCAGTCATTTTAAAACTAATAGTTTTTTTTTGTGGTATAAAGAAAATCTGATTACGCTGAAGACCATGACACTTGAGGATGTCTCGCTGACACCTGCCATCTCAGTTTATATATACTTGTCACCACTGCACTGAATCTAAACTAGACCCACCAGGCAAGCGTCTGTGAACTGGAACAATAAGTCACAGTATACTGAAGAAATACCACTAACTTCTGTACCAACACGTGCACAGTCACAATAGTTATGAAAGCTCACACATACAGGCACACTAAGATACTCAATGTTGTTCAAAAACTACAATTCTGTAATACAATAAAAATGACTGAACCAATCAGATTTCATCAAAAACTAGGATCAGTCCAAATTTGGAGGAGTATTAGATTGGACCTGTCTGGCAGGCAGCATTTCCCTCTGTGCAGTCTGCGGCTCTGAGTGCCAGGCTGGTCAATGCCACGGCTGAGGACCATATAGTAACTACTAACATCAGTATGTGAAAAATAAAAAGTATGACAACCAGCTGGTTCGTCCTGGAATGGATTTGGCATTTGGGAGTCTTCCCAGAATTCCCGATAGCCAGTCTGTCCCTGAGTGGAATTACTATTACATAATCAGACTTGATTCAAATGCACAGCTGACACAAATGACATAACAACAACAAAAGAAACCACATCATTCTCACTTCCCTCTAGCCACAGAGTTAGATTTCTTTTGTTTTTTTTTATCTCTGAGATTTCTGCTGCCAGAACAAAGATAATGAAGGTGAGTGGAATTTTGTTTGCGATGATCAAAGTATTCAAAATGCACAGAAATAACAACACTCAAAAGCAACATGTCTTGCCAGAAAACAATGCCCCATATTCATAAATTCTACAAGAGAAATGATCCAATGACAATGATAATGGTTTAGATATCTCACTCTGCATCTCCGCATTGTTCACCAAAAGCCTTTTGAGAGGAAACAGACTACAGGGTAATTTCATCCACTTCACTTGGCCACTACAATCTGACGATTGCTGTGATTATTGTGAAGAGTTCACACGGAAAAATTATTCATATCTCATGGCTGCAGGACCCTGAGAAGCTGTCTCGAACCTCTCAGGGTCAGTGGAGCGCTCTATACATTGCAGTGTTAATGAATACACGTATACGTGTTGTTTTATAAGTGTTTCCGTGTGTGTGTGTGTGTGTGTGTGTGTGTGTGTGTGTGTGTGTGTGTGTGTGTGTGTGTTAGAGCTTATATGTTTGTGTATGTATGTGTGTCCAGATGGTGGCTTCTCTTACGGCAGCATGTGTGTTGGTGAGCAGTAACTCAAGAGGCTGGATGGAGGACAGACTAAGTGGCTCTCAGGGGAGAGTCGATCGGTTGTTAAGGGAGTGGAGAGGGACACAACAGCCTCAGCGAACTGCTAACGGCCAAAACAGACACAGTCTTGGTTAGTGTAATTGCTACAGACAGGCAGCCATCTGAATGTCCAATCTCAGTTGTTCTCTCTCCGACATGCTCACAGAGGCCTTTCACCTTCTGTAGTCACTTATACAAAAGAAACAGGATGGATCATTGTGACAGAAAGTAGAAATGAATGGGTAAAATCTATGGCCGAAGCCTGTTCTCTCATCTAGGATAGTAATTTACCCACCGCTTCTCACATTGGACATTTTCAGTTGGCAGAACTCCTTCCTTCTGGTACTGCAGATGTACTGTCACAACCAGAAAGCCTATGGAATTGTTATGTTGTTTCAAATTAATCCATTAGACCCATTACGACAGGTCTTTTTTTCTTCACAACCCTGATTCCGTCAGCAAGAGTGAAAGCTTTAATTGTCCTCAAATAAGATGCCTGTGGTACGAGTGTTTGTCACAAGTTAAAGCTCAAAAAGCCTGGAGGAATAAGGGGGTGGTGCCTTCAAAACTTCAATACAATTATAAAATTCTGTCTACCTAGAACAAGATCCTTTCTCTCCCCAACACCCACCCATTCCCCATGATACCTCTCGATTCCCCTGCACCCACATGTGAGGCATTATCCAAAGTGATGAAAGGAGAAGAGGAATTCCAAATGATAACTAAGTCCCTCTGGACATCGCCATCCCATACCTACCCCTGCCTCCCTTTCGACTGTCCTCTCCACTTACCGTCTCCACCACCACCACCACCATCCTCATAGGGCTGGGAAATGCAGCTGCTGTCAGCTGCTGAGGGCCTCCAGGCTGATCTCTCACTTTGTGGAATGCATGCTGCCATAATGAGAGCTGCCCCCTCCTCCATCTCGTTTCCAGGGCCCCCGCTCTCCTCCTGTAAGTACAGCACACACAAGCCGATGAATGTTGGACAGAAAAAAAGAAATGAAAAGTATTATGTTTCCAAATTCATAAAGTGTGGCTTGGAAGGGAATCTATTTGATGAATTAATGAGTAAAAAAAAAAAATCTTAATAAAAGGAGTCCCAAATAAGTTTGCACTCCTCAGATGAACCGATTATAATGAATGAAAGATTATATAACAAATATTAATGGCTTTTAAGACATAAAAATCTGTTATTATTAATACAATTATATTTTGTTCACAGGTACTGCATTGTACCCACACTGCAGACTTTTCGCTAAATGATGGAAACTCTCCCGAAAGGATGGAATCCTCGAGGGAGGTATGGTCTGTTTTTCAGAGGCTGCATGCAGCTGTGCTTGGCCTGTGTGCTTATGTTGACTCGTGACCTCTGAACTTGAGTCATTAATTACACCTGTCAGTCAGTGGAGGCCTGGCCTCTGGAGGCGACGTGTGACAGCTGAAGGGTGAATGAGACATGCCTAGCACCCTATATCCAACACTCCATACTCCCCTGTGGTCGCAATAATCATAACTCACGGGCTGACCTCTGACACATCACTTATTACACCGGGGAGAGGTGGGCCTATGTAAAAGGCACAATGTAGGATAGTATATCCAGCATAAAAACATTGCTATAGTGTTTTCATGTTGGTAGCAGCCATCTTGATATATTCTCTGCTCTGAAGGTAGAAATTGTATAGTATATCCATTCTTAAAGAGAGCTCAAAGCATTCCTTCCTCACAATGGGATTAGCTTGCTTTGCATATTGACTAGTGTAGTGTTTCTCGATTTTGACCTGTAGAACTGGTAGCCAGGATTAGGTTAGATTTCACAGGCCAGGAGCACAAGAGGTTTAATATCACATGAAATGGGAACCGAGAGGCAAGCAACCTGGTCTCACACTCATAAATTATAACAGGCTGCATTGTTCAGTGGGAGAGAGACCTGCCCTCGGATACATTCAGAATGGGAAGCTGTAATCTCATGCGTTTTTGGAGCGCTACATCACCAGGATAATTTTCCAAACACGACACGGTGGGTGTCGACTAACTTGACAGTTTTCTTTGGTTTTAACTCAACCTTATCTTTGTTTTGTTCTGCAACATTGGAAACCATTAGCAGCACTTACTTTCTTCTTTCTATGTTTGTTTATCTCTGCATGGAACTGTATGTGTTCTCCATGCATTACATTCTTTCATTCTATTAGCATATTTGTTCATTCCACTCTCAACCCATCGCATGGCCCAATCTGTTGTCCATGTGAAATGATATTTTCTAAAATGAGCCGCTGAAGCATCCACATAATGTTGATAATGATAGAAATCTAGTTTTCCTTTTCATGCATGAGCGCCTTTTAGATTTAATAGCCATATGCTGGAGCTGTTATTGCGGCTGCCGCTGCTATTGTTGTTGTTGATTGTTTTTAATCTTGCAGAGTGTTGGACATCAAACAGACTATCCAAGGCTACCCCTGACTGGGTGATGCACCAACAGACTCTTAAGGCAGTGTGTGTGTGTGTGTGTGTGTGTGTGTGTGTGTGTGTGTGTGTGTGTGTGTGTGTGTGTGTGTGTGTGTGTGTGTGTGTGTGTGTGTGTGTGTGTGTGCTTTTATGATAACACACAAATGTGAATTTGCAGCAAAGAGAAGAATCTTTTTCTCTCAATGTATATGCATGGGTAACTTTTTTTATTCATGTTAATACGCATGTCTCTGTGTGTGTGTGTGTGTGTGTGTGTGTGTGTGTGTGTGTGTGTGTGTGTGTGTGTGTGTGTGTGTGTGTGTGAAGCATGTCTTAATTGTGTGCGTATGCTGCTGAGCCTCCTAACAGGCATTAGATAAGCTGCAGCTATGCTAGGTCAGGTCCTTTGAGATATAAACCTGTGGCAACTCAAGACCGCTTCTCAGATAGGAGATTCCTCTGAGTCAGGCCAATTACTTCAAGTGGAAGACATGAGCTTATATCGGGTGTGTGTGTGTGCAGTATATGACCTTTATATGAAGCAAGTTTTTTTTATGTGTCCACCCTTCACTGACCTTGTATGTGCAGGTGAGGGTGGACGCTTGGCGAGATTGTCTGAAGTTCTTCAGTGTGCTTGTAAGCTGAACATTCTGTTATTGCCTTAAGCATGTTCAGGAAAACATATAACAAATCTGCCTTTGAAAAGTTGGGTCCTTGAACCTTTGTATTTCATAAGTTTCCAGTTGTAATAACTGACTTGTCTTTACCTTGGTAACCATTGGGTAGGTACATGTATATGTTTCTCATTTAGTGTGGTGCCGGACTATTGACAACTCCCATTAGGTTTCAAAATCTGGTTCCAACTGATCATGCTCCCCTTTGACTATCTGGGCCAGTATTACTCTCTTTGTTCTTGTCTTTCTTATATTAGACATTGACAGGTGAGTTAGGAGCTAGAGCAGGCGTCAAACATGCGGCCCGGGGGCCAAAACCGGCCCGCCAGAGGGTCCAGTCAGCCCGCAGGAGGACTTTGCAAAGCATAAAAATTAATTGTTTTGATCGTAAAATACTGTTCCAGATACCTGTGACGAAATGTTTTGTGCCTTTGTAGATACACTGTGATCTGTAAGTTGTAATGCAGATGTTTAAATGATAAACTGAGGCACTAAAACAAAGGGAAAAATTTGGAGTTGTCGTTATTTATAGGTTATTATGCTGTGATTTTACTGGTCCGGCCCACTTGAGATCAAATTGTGCTGAATGTGGCCCCTGAACTAAAATTAGTTTGACACCCCTGAGTTAGAGGCACTTAGGCATATTTGTTTGAAATGTAAATATAGATTTTTGTCCCTGCTACACGAGTTCTACTTATCTGGACATCACTGTGTCTCTTCAGTAAGCTCATAAGTGGTTCCACATACTGACAAGACAATAGAAAGCCTCACAATGTTTATTTTCAATGAAACTTTATGGAATGAGATACCATTGCAATGGTTCTCAACACTTTCACTAGTATAAATCTTTTTGATTGTTTTATTTAAGGTCTTTCAAAGTATTTACGTGAAACAGCTGATACATTATTTACATAAATGGTATGAAACCTATAAAAGTAAGATGCAGAAGAGACGGTGTTCTCTCATAGTCCTTCACGGAGTAGTGATATTTATTTTGATTTTTCCTTTTTTTTTGGAGTAATGTGAGAAACACATCACTTTGAAGTCAAGCTCTAGCATTTACTGAACATAAATGTAGCCTTTTCAAACTTCCCTCTAACACACAATGAAATATGTATTGAATTTCCCTCTGGATAAATAAAGTATCCATCCATCCATCCATCCATCCATCCATCCATCCATCATGTATTGACCTTATTCTTTGCTCTATTCACACTTGAGCTGAGGAAAAAGGCACAAACTATAGAGATTAAAAGAGTAGCCCAACAATTTAGTACTCGTTTTGGCCCCCTTACCACCTTCACCAACGTAAAACATTTGTTTTTTAATCATAGACTAGATATCAAAATAAACAATTTACAGACAACAGAAGTATCTCAATCAATTTAATATGATAAACAAATATCATACAACTCTGTGTTAACAGGTAGTCTGCCAGACTATAGATTGTGATAATCTAGGTGTCAGGGAAAAAGAAACTAGTTAATGAAACTATCACCTAATAGCAGATTGCCTTGTCAGATCCCTTCTGATTTAATGAAAAATGTGATCCCTGATTCCCTTAAAATAAAAGGATAGAGTTGTCAATTACCGTAATCCATAATATGGGAAGTGATATAAATCTAATCACTTAAGGACAGACTCGGGTGTCTGATCAGACTTGAAATTAGTGGATATAAAGTTTGCAACTTTGAAATTGGAGAGGAAATGTGAGTTATGTTGTTACTCTGTCAGCTATTTCAATCCAGGACATCATGTTCCACTGGAATGATTTCACTGGAACCAATCAGTGGTGCTGTGCATAATCATGCAGATGGGCCAGGCTGACTGGAATTTCCTAGAACAAAATAAGACTCTAACAGCCTCAAAGGAGAGGAGGAAAGGTAAGGAGAGGAGAACAGAGGAGACCACAGGGTAGGACAAGAAGAGAAAACAGGACAAGGGAACAAAAGAGGCAACCAAAGAAAATATGAAAATAAAAAGATGAAGTGGGTCACGACAAGGGGGAAGAGCAGGACTAAACAGTAAAGGAGATGACAGACCAAGATAGTGATAGATACTTTTTTTTTAGAAGAGGAGAAGAGTTATGGTAATGATATGTCTAAAATGGGTGGAGAGAATAGTGAAGTAAGGATGAAAATATATCGGACCGAGACCTAAAAGCAAAGGAAGAGGAGAGCGGCAGAACAGAGAAAACAAACAGAATAGGGGAAGAAAATAAATCTAGGATGCATGCAACAGGGGAGCGGAAAGGAACAAAAGATAATAGCAGAGCAAAGCTTAATAGATGTCTTGCATCTGCACCCTGGATAGGGAGATATGTGTGTCTGCACAGCCCTGCGAGATAGATAGGACAGCACAAGATGAATGAGATGGGTAAATATGCGTGTGCTCATCCTAATACCTCCATGGACATTCTGATGATAACAGCAGGTGTGTTATCATCTGTGTGTGTGCGTGTGTGTGTGTGTGTGTGTGTTTGTGTTTGTGTGTGTACGTGTGTGTTCTTCAAGTTTGTCTTTACCTGTGTGCATCTGTCTGCAAATGCTGTTACACTGCGTAGAAGTTGCAGGTGTGTAGAGTTTGTGTGTGAAACTATTGAACAGAATGAGCCCTGTATAGTATATGTCGTTTATGTTGATTGTGGAAAGTCATTGTAGTTTTTATTTATTTAAGAATATTATTAATGTTTTTCTAACCTTTGTTTAACAGATTATCTCTCGTATATTAAGTCCCAACGGTGTGTCATACGCTAATCAAACCAAAGTAAGCAAAGTGGATGGATTACTACAATACACTTAACTGGTGCAGTAAAATCAAACAATCAAAAGAAAACAACATTTACATTCAAATCTAGCAGTTGTTTAGTTTACTGGTGAATTCTTCAGAATGTTCTATTTGATGCCAGCTGTTGTATTTGATGTGTGCAAGGAGGGAATGTTTGCAGTAATGAGATATGTTATTGCGACTAGTACAATTAAATCTTTTTTAAATTCATTCATATAAATAAATAAATTGGGACGCAGTCAATCTAACTAGGGATATAGTGAACCAGTTGAACTCTGCTTTTTCATAAAACATGAATGTTTTAACTGTGAACCTAACTGACATGCATATCTGAGTTTTCATTGGCCCTCACTGAATTACTGGAGAGAAGAAGTGCAAACTACGAGGTACGTCAACTGTCAAGTATCTGGCACTCAAAGTACATCACATGTACTGCAATGAAACACACATCTACTTTTGGTGTATGCTGTGTTGCATAAATCTTGAGCTCGATATTCATGTTTGACTGATGTATATTTTGCATACACAGTAAAAAAAAATATAACAGACTTCTGGTCTGTAAACGTTGATTTGTCAAGTTGTCAGACATTTATCTTCAATCTTTACTTTACTTTCTCAACAAGTTTATGTTTGTTATGTTGTGCCTGTATACGTGTGTATGTGTTTGCTATGCTTAAAAAAATAAAAAAATAAAGAATGCTCCATCAAAGTTAGCCTTTGCTGTTTGCCTCACTTCTATGTATAGATCACAGGCAACTTCTGAGGCTGTTTGTAGCCTACATCTGAGCTGCGCAGGTACACTGTGGGGGGGGGGGGGGGGGGCTGCGGGGGAGTCATGTCTGCGCATCTCTACAGAGGTGAGTGTTTGTGAATAAAAATGTGTTGTTTACTTCTGTATCAGTCGCACCCCAGAGCAAATCACTTGCTCACCTAAACTTTGAATGAGAAAGTTGTAGTCTATTGTAGGCTCCTCCCCCCTCACCTTAGGCTGTGTGACCTCACAGATGATGTCAAGTAATAGGGGTCGTCCACACTAAGAACAATAACTATAAAGATAAATGTAACTATATCGTTTAATAAAATCGTTCTATCTCAAGTGGATGGCAGAGTCCTCAGCACAACTATAACAACAACGGAAGTGGCGAACGACGTCCTTGATTTGCCATATAAAATCCATCGTAAAAACGAAGGTGTATTTGTTCTACACAGGAGGATGGTCAAAAAAGTCTTACGTATTTTCTGTCCTCGCCTCTGCTGACCGCCTTTCTGCACAGCGGATGTGCGGCACAGCGGATGTGCGGCACAGCAGCGGCTACATTATATATAAATGTATTCTTATTGTTATTATTCATATCCTTATCTTAATGTCTTCCTCTGTGCAACGTACAGCAGTAAGATGTCATCAATATCCATTGTGGGGCTCTGACACAGCTGGAGCACACAGCACATGCTTGCCGCTGCTGTTTACAGAACACAACGTTATCGTTCGTCAGTGAGGATACTCAAATCCAAGTAATTATAGTTATCATTCTCGGTGTGGTCGGCCCTGTGACATCACAGATGAAGTCATCTGTTCAGATACGGAAGTAAAAATCGTATACAAGTTGTATGAGGTGTGTTGACCTTTCACCTGTAGAGGTGAACGTCTTGAGTCACCAACGGTTCCCAGAGTTTCTCTCTCTGGGGATTGTGTTTGTTGTACAATAACTGGTATTTGGAGAGCCCTTTTACTATGTTGTTTATCCTGTACACACGACATCTATTGCACGTCTGTCCATCCTGGGAGAGGGATCCCTCCTCAGTTGCTCTCCCTGAGGTTTCTTCCATTTTTCCCCCTTTAATTATGGGGTTTCATTTAGGAAGTTTTTCCTTGTGCGATGCGAGGGTCTAAGGACAGAGGGTGTCGTAACCTGTACAGTCTGTAAAGCCCTCTGAGACAAATGTGTAATTTGTGATATTGGGCTATATAAATACATTTGATTTGATTTGATTTGATTTGAGAGCATCTTCGTGACTGGTCACACAACCTTTTATTTGTGATTTATTTTACCCGGAGAGAGACGGGTTAGGTCACACCACATTTAACATCCATTAAAAATAAAAGCAATCATTGCAATAACATGTAATGCTAACTAATCTGACTGCTGTGCTGTACCACATCTCCATGGTTTGGTTTCTTAAATAACCGAGCCATAAAAAGCCGATATATAGTCTTTTACAGAGGTTGTATTAAACTCTGCAATGATTTATTAATTAGTTGACTTATCTCGATGTCTAGATTGCATTTAACAGCATTCTTATGATGATTTTTCATTTTTCTTTATATATTCCTTTAATAACCCTGATTCTGTATCAGAGCTATTCAATGAAATATCATCTGTACTGTAGACATCTAATCAACTTTCATGTTTCAACAACATTTTACTGATTATCGACGGCTCTATCTCCTTCAAGAATGTATCCCGAGGTGACTGAAAAACTGCCTTTAAAAGCTGGAAGAGTAAGTCTAGAGTGGAACACTGAGCTCAGCAGCCGGCCTCCTTGAATCTTTCTCTAGCACCTCGACTATCTACACACATCCGGCCTTTTGATGTTAAGACTACAAGTCACTTCATTTGTTACTGGCACTCTTTTAGTTTGCAAACGTTTTGATAAAATAAGTCGACAGATCCGTTTTTAGAGCTGAAATTTAAATGTGGCTCACTTTACTGCAGCTATTGTGCACATTTTTCCTTTTTTCAAAAGAGGGTGATAACCTTCTGTGTTGCTCTATTGGCAACTAGCTTAATACCCCTCCCTTTCCAAGCACGTCGAAGGTAACGTAAACATGTGAAAGGCCCTCGAGAACCAGTGTTGGGTTTGTCTGTTCTGGGCTACTGTAGAAACCTGGCGGTGCACCATGGTGGACTACGTGTAGATGACCCGCTCCCTACGTAGAAATAAAGCGCTCATTCTAAGGTAAACAAAAACTGAAAGATTTTTAGTTTCAGGTGATTAGACCCAAATGAAAACATAGTTATGAATACTATTCCATTTTTGCCAATAGATTCCACTAAATGCTACCCACGGGATCTTTAATTCCAGTATAATACATCCATGTTGTTCCCTCTAGAGCAGGGGTGTCAAATTCATTTTAGTTCAGGGGCCACATGCAGCAAGTTTGATCTCAAGTGGCCCGGATCAGTAAAATCAGAGCATAATAACCTATAAATAACGATAACTCCACATTTCCCCCTCGTTTTAGTGCAAAAAAGTACATTCTGAAAATGTTCAAATTTAATGAACTATCTTTTTACAAAACATTATGAACAACCTGAAATGTATTAAGAAAAAAGGTACAACTTCAACAATATTATCAGTTTATCATTTACACATTTGCATTACAACTTACAGATCACAGTGTATCTACAAAGGCACACAACATTTCATCACAGGTATCTGGAACAGTATTTTACTTTATGATCAAAACAACAAATTTTTACACTTTGCAAAGTCCAAAGGCAAAACCGGCCCGCCAGAGGGTCCAATCCGGCCTGCGGGCCTTATGTTTGACACCCCTGCTCTAGAGAATATTTTTCTTCCATGTAATATCAACACTTGCTGAGGCCTCGGCAGCTCCCAGACAGCTCAGTGTAATGTTCTTCTCATATTATACAGTACAGTATACCTACAAAGTAGGGGGTTCTAGCGTAAACTGTCTCTCTTTTATGAGTCCACATGGCGAATGACCGGACTCTCAAAACTCGCAGCAACTAGAAGTTGTGTAATCCCAGCACTTTGTTCGTTATTCTGTGGTTCGTATTATGACAGGAAGTGAAAGTATGGAGTGCTTAAATGTGCTAGACAACAACAAACTCCACCACACAGCAGGTTAACTATCTGTGTTGGCCGTTAGAATTTAAGTGCTTTTACAAACTATTTTTAGTGCCAGCCCACGCAGATATTGCACCAATCATATTATTACCGAAATTAAAAAATAATTTCCCCCGGAGAACAGAATAAAGTACACTAAACACTAAGGACACATATACTGATTTTTTATCAGAAATGAATACGATACAATACACACACACACACACACACACACACACACACACACACACACACACACACACACACACACACACACACACACACACACACACACACACAAGAACAACAGATGTTTGGACAAACATTAGGCTCGTTTTTTTATTGCTACTACACAGTTCTGGCACAGTGTAATTCAGCTTCATGACATTGTCATGACGAGAGTATCTCTAGATGGTGTTGGTAAACAAGAGTGCAGGGTGAAAGTGAATTATAAATGAAGTCGGAATCATACACTGAATGTGAAAAAGAAAAGAGAAAAATAACAAGAGAACAAGGCAATAATGGCTGTTTCAAAAACCTCTTCAGACTCCTAACTTAAATTGGATTTTAACTCCACAGAGTGCAGGTTGTAGATGTTTATTTTTTCATTCAATTGTCAAGCGCTGCTGATGACAAGTTAACAGCCCTGCCACAGAATGCAAATCACGTTGGCTTTCTCATTTTGCTACCAGGTGGAGTTCTCAATATGTCGTTCAAGCGAGGCCTGCTTCCACTACAGAGTCTTAAAAAATGTATAATTGAAAACTCTGAAATGGTTCCATTGTCAGGCACTGTTGTTAAGTCCCGGCTTCAATGCCGTCATCCTGACAAGCTAACGAATTACTATTTGTTAATACCTGCGGCATTTTTGCAAGTAGAAGATGCCATTTATTTTTGAAAATTGCCAGAATGAAAAGAAGTTATGGTGCCGTAATCAGCCTCGTTTGGTTATTTTACCTATTTCAAGCTGTCATTAAGAGGCACAAACTATGTTTATATATTTTTTTTACACGAGAAAATTCAACCAAGTGTAATCTTTAGCATCAAAGCAAGGAAGTACAAGATATTGCATCAAAAGAAACACATTGCAGTAAGGGAAATTAACAAAAAGCCTCAGGATAGAGCTCTGACTAGGTTTTCTTTATGAGAACCACTTATTGTACACGCACAAAAACATAAAATAAGATATATTTTCTGGGACTCTACGCTGGAAATTCTGGCCACGCATATATACCCTGCCTGCAGCAACGGCTATAAATGGCTGATGACAGTTATGTGCATTATAATCCCACTTACTGTCATGTAAATCTTGCCTCACAAGAGGGGACACAGAAAATCAGCATAGAGTGCTGAGGACTGGGTGTAATTCTTTCTGCGAAGAGAGAAGAGGAAGGCACTGCAAGTCTTGACAGCTCTGAGTGTTCTCTTAAAATACACACTTGTTCCTTGACCACCTGCTACACCCTCATACTGTATTGAGACAATCCGATAATGGTGTCACTTTTGAAGAACATTTTCAAAGAAGAAAAATTCTCTGAAGAAGCAACTTGGTTATAGTCAGTATTTTTCTGGCAGACACGTATCCAACAGATGCATTTGAAGAAACAGAAATGTATGAAAGTCTGTTGATCATGCCTTCTCATGCAGAACAGGCATACATTTTTCTGAAGAGAAGTGTGTTGGTGTCAGTTGCCATTTAAGATCGGTTGTAATCGCATTTCCGTCTCCTTTAAATGAAAAGCAGAGAGCGAAGCACAGCCAGCAGCACTTATGTAAATGTATATGCACAATAGTGCCTCTTTTTCCCGCATCTGTGCTTAAAATGTTCTGTGCATGGGATTTGAACAACAGTTAAATCATAGATTATAATACATGGAGGATTTAGATTAAATCAATCCTAGCATACGCGTTTTGTGTTTTCCCTATTGTTGCAACAGTCCATATTCTACATTGGTAAAGCTACCCTAAAAAAAGAGCTCTTAGCACTGAGTTTTATTGTACTATTTGTGCACATTTTTTCCAAACTGAGTACACTCCCTGTGCAGCGGATCAACATATCAGCACACTGCATGTGGAATAAGCCAGAGGACACTAGCATCCATCCCTCCAATCGTGGAGCACTGCAAGGCAGATCATATTTACACATACAGTATGTGTGGAGGGGTTTGTCTTCAGCCATTAATCACACTATAGCTCCATAGCATTGAAACAGGCATATAAATGGATTTGTCTTTTAGGAAATCCATGTAAACATCTTAACACTTCATCCAAAACGCCTTGCAGGGTTTGGTTTGACAGGGATGGAAAACAGCTGATGGATCAGAAAACGTTCACCCGACATGGCCAGATAATGGTTCAGTCCACAGGAGGATAGTTTGATACTACAGGCTGAGAAAGTGTATACAAAAATGACCATTTGAAGAATGCCCTTGTTTTGAGGGAAGAGAGTGATACTCTTTTCAATATTTGAATGGAAGGAAACTCATTTTTTTGCCTTGCATCTGACAGAAGAATTGGAAGAAGGAAAAGGAAAATAAACTCAATAGCAAAGAATAGAAAATTCAACTGGATTATTGCTTCAAGGAAGCATGATGTCCCCATCTCTCCGAGGGAGCCACCCGGTCGAGATCTATACATTGTGTCCCCTGCAGCCCCCTACATGCAGCCTCAGCATGTGAGGTCCCCCTCATCCCCAGCCTTTGACAGAACAAGCAAGTTTTATGATAGACAATTTGGCTAATAGCAGCTTTTGTACGGGCCACCATAATGAGGCATCCTGGTGAGGTAACAGCTTCGTACTGGTTGTAATTTAGAAACTGAGGTTAGCTGTCCACGTGAAATCGCTCAGTCATCATAATTCCCTTTGAAATCGTAACAGTCACAAGCAATGGCATGTCTATCAAATGCACACATGTGGCTATGGCGTGTGTATCGGTATGTTCATTTATTATTCTGTGTGTGTCGAGCCTCTGGGAGCGACATCAATGTCACTGTCACTGGGAGGGAGTGGGCTCCACATTTACAGCATAATGTGGCCTTGTCTAATTGTCTCACAGGATTTTTCTTACCATTCATTGCCCTTGAATAAAAGGGGAAGAAGATAGAGTCGAGAAGAAGGCATTGTTGATTCTGCATAGCATACGTGTGCAGGAGATTCAGAATTCAAGGTGGGAGCAGTGAGCGGGAACAAAAGCCACCACAAAAGGCTGAGGTACGGGAAAACTGAAAGGAGAAGAGAGAGAGGGAGAGGGAGGGAGGGAGGGAGGGGGGGAGACAGTGGTTTGTAAAAGTAGATAAATAACAGGGGGCTCTTCTAACAAAGATGCTAAAACAATCACACATGTTAAGGGTCAGTGTATTTTCACGCGCACTCCAGATTTTAATGAGAGACACATGTGTGCGGCACAAGTGTAGACAGTGCCTCCAGTGTGATCACAGAGCAACACTCGGATATCACACAAAGAGGGAGAGAAATGGGGAAAAGAAATAGCGTAAGGGGAGTTATGTTTCTCTTTTGCTTTGAAAGCGTATGGGCAGACAGACACAAGTTAAAGGCAACTATCCATAAGAGAACTCTGTCACCTAATCCCTACTCATTTTCCTCTACGCTCCCCTCTTCATTTTCCCTCTTTGTTTGAACTTATCATTTCTTGCTCTTCCTTTTCTTCCATGATTAGTAGTGTCCTGTCAACACCTGCCATAAGTCTCTGACAACTCGTCATTAAGTGCAGGGAGAAATTTGCCTTAAATTGATTCACTGAGAGGGCTCTAAGAGGGTTTGTGCAGGACTGTCAAGCTTTTTAATTAAGGTGGCTTAACAAACATGTTTTCATGCAGAACAAAACAATACAGGTCCTTTCAGAGTGTCTAACTGTGAACCGTTGATAATGGCTGTGCTGTTTTGCCAGCAATTCACACAGGACAGGCTTGACATGAATGGTAGACATCAAAGAAAAACATGCATAATAGAATCTATTCCTGTAGGCAATGTAAAGCACATTTCATGCATGTGGGTGAGTGTACATGCAATCTTAGCCATGAAATTCAGGTACAATGACACAAGCAATCACACTGATACAAGTTTGTTTTCCTCATTTCTATATAAAAACAAGTGTTTTTCAGAATAAATCTGAATCTCTGAATATGGCAGTAAAAAAAGATAGCATTACCTTCATTGATTCCTTTTCCTATTTCCATAAAAGAAACCAGCTTCGCGATCTTTAAATGAAACAAAACCCCACCGACCCAATTCAAATCACTTTTTAATAAATGCCATACTAATTGTAACTCAGAACATTTCACTTTTGAGAAACAAACAGTCACACTTATCATTTTTGCTGGTAGTCGGAGTAAATGACACACAAATAGATGATACACATATTAAATAGTCTTTATTACAGTTTCTCATTAGCATTCAGTGCACTAGGCAAGCTTTCAGGAATTCTTCACTCATTAGGAGATGTAATGAAGTCTTTCTTTTAATTTGCCCCATCAATAATTAGGAAACCTCACTGAATGGTCTCTGAATGGAAATGGTGGTTGTGAGAAATCCTATACCATTAATATTACATTGAACTCTTTCAGGCTTATTAGCAAGGCGAGGTCTTTAATGAGCCAACAGTCCTTAGTATTGTCAATATTTCATCCTTATGTACCTTTGTCGATTGAGATGGGTCTTCAAGCTTAACACGAGGGTCAAGCAGGCAATGGAGAGCTGTTTAGTTTTTTTAGCCATAAGAATAACTAAGTTAAAAACTAAGATGTTTAAAAGATGATCTATATAGAAGTTTGTAATTGGGTCACTCTAACTGTGAAACACTTTTCAAACTTTCATATCACCTTTGCTGCAGTATGCAGAATCTTGTTTTTGCTGAAGAGATATAAGAGCAGAAATGTTGCACCCTGATGTGGCACCACACAGTTTTTAAAAATGCATCGCAGCTTAATTTCTCCTTCACTTTTACTTGAATTTGGCCAAGATTCATACGGTTGCCTTTTCTCTGTGACACAGAAGAGAAATCTTTCATTTCCTCTTAGCCTTCTAATCAAAGCTCTCGCAGTAATTACTGAGTGAGGAGAATCCAGGTACTGGCAACAGAGTCAGGGGCATTCATACGCTCTTGAATGGCAGCACTTGTTTATATGCCTGAGTCCAACTAGAAACACACCACTAATGGGCTGCACATAGCCCAGTCATGAATATGCATTCTCACCTTGGCTGCTAGAAAAACTAGACCACAGAATGAAAAGTAACAACAAATAGTGTCTCTCTGTAATTGGCTGTCAGCAAAGGTAATATGCAAATGTCAGGCCTTTCCACCCATGTCCTTTTGTGTTGTGTTTATTGTATTGAATAGAGAGCTGCTTTTTCTAAGAGTGAATAGGCCTTGATCAGACTGCAGTCACTTGGATTAGACTAACAGACTTTTAAAACTTCTTTATAGCTTGTTTGTGTTGTTGTCAGCTGTCCAAAACAAATGTTTTGTTCCTGTACCAACGGTCTACATGAATGGTCTGAAATGTATTGTTACTATGTAAAATAGAATTAAAAGATGCTGAGTTCATAGAAAAAGCACATTAAAATATGTCTGGTATCAGAAACAATTAGGGTGCTGGGTGACACAAAAAGCAACCACAAAATTTAAATAATCATAACCAATAATTGTACATCAAACACACCCAGAAAGAAAGAAACGTTCATTGTAAGTCAAGGCTCTGTCAGCATGCAATGATGGAAAACAATAAAGATGTTATCCTCGACACAGCACCATGACAGCTACTGAGCTTTCATTATATGATCATGAAGTCATTTCCATGCCTAACTTGAAAGCATATTATTATGATTAAAAACAACAGTGAAATGTCAATCAATGCCATGCCATTATTGCCTCTCTGTCTCTGGAGATACCCGCATGCTACAGTTTCATTTGTCTGTCCATTTTCTATTATGATCCTATTATCATCACAGTGGGGGGCATTTCATTGCATGCAATCCCCCAAAACCTGGGCAAAGTGTTTTCTTAAACTTTCTTTAAAACAAAATGACGTGTGACATTAAGTAGTCGTTTATCAACGATACTACACAGGCATGTTTTAAGGCACAAGAAATACATGTTTAATGTGAGGGGTCCACTGCATTAATCCACAAATAGTACAGTTACATAATCGATGTAATATTGGATTAAGATTATAGACCACTATATTGTTTTATATTTACACAGGAACTCTTTGTTTGCCCATCGAGAGGTTGACGTGAAAAGTCTTGATTTTAACTGTATTTCTCTATATCTATGACAAATAACATCCATTGTTATTATTTATTAAGAGTTCTACTTATTGTCTTTGTTGGGGCTACGCGGGTGCTGTAAGTTTAACAACCCCGACAACTGTTATCGCATTCTGAATTTCTGAAACGTATCGGTGAATCTTAACATACACTTTACTTTATGGAATATAGACGAAAACGTTTTGAATTATGACAGAGGCTCATTTAGAAAATATGTTTTCAGTGGCTTTATGGGCAGATTTATGAAGTCTTAGTAGGTTTAACCATCCTGTGTCCACAAAACTAAATCAAAAGACCACCAGGAGGAGTGCTTTAAAAATACATATTTCTGAAACTAATTTTAAATACCTTTCTCCCTAGAGTACTTTGAGAGAAAATCCAAGACACAGTGTGTGCACTGAAACATTGCTGACAGTGTAGGAGACGTTGACTCGTACTTCAGAGTGGTGAAATCTGCCCAGGGTGCATACCTTATCTGCATATTCGTGGCTCCGCATTTCTCCTGCTTTTCAACATAAAAGCATGGGAGCTGGCTAATCAGACTTCCCGGGTCAAAGGTTACAGAGCTGGAGGAGAGAAGGATCCTCCTGGGAAGGGCATGTCCAGATGTGGCTTTCCATTCTTTCACATCTCTATTTTCCATCATACCTGCTAGTCGTGCAGAACGATGTGTGGACGGCTGAATGTTACCCCTACAAATGGCTAAGTATAGTTTTCACGGATACATGAATTCTGTATTTCTCTCCAATGTGTTGATGTATTGAGGCTATTTGTGGGGTATATGTTACATTCACACACCACCACTTCAACAATTGCAAAAGGATTTGTCATGGCCGTAGTAGTCAGTCAAAAGATTTAGAGCCGACGCGAAGGCTGCTCTATTCTATATCTCTCTCGCTGCAGTTAATTTATGCTATTGTGTAGAATGAAATGGGAAAATCCCCTATTGAAAGAAGGTTGTATTTTACAAAACACATTTTCAATTACTAAACTCTGTCTCTTTGATTTATAAGTGGTCCATGAGCAATATCGCCACACACGGGCAGCCTCTTCATCATCTTCAATTACAGGGAGAAGACATCTGTATCTGCAAACACATGCTGGGTTTTCCTGCTCAACTCAACTCAAATCAGCAAAAAGCAGAGAATTTGGGATATATGCAAACAAATATTGACGCATATGGTTTGTGTGTGCAGTCTGAAAGATGTAGCATTGCCGACATAAGTACCACCAAACAAAATGGGAACAAAAATCATGATTTGAGTGGCTTTGTGTCTGATTGCAGAAGCATGGCAGAGCTGAGAAAAGCTCAAGGCCAATCCTCACCGGCAACATGCTCAGAATGAAATATATTCCCAATCCCGACTAACTGCATCATCCAATTTCCTTCCATAGCAGTGAGAGATAATAAAGTGAGCAAATGTGAATGTAAATGCCTTGGTACATGATGCATAATTGCCCTATTAATTGCTTGTTTGCTGGGCTTTGGTACAATATCTCGGGGGGGGGGGGGGGGGTATGCCCCCCTCTTCCTCTCAGCCTTCGTTGCTCTTCTGTCCTCTATCTTCCTGGAGCCTGTGTTTATATAGTATGACAGAGAGCAGCAGTCTCATCACCATCATTTGGATGAGAGATGGAGTCATCATCAGCCCAAGTCCCATCGCTGCGGCCCAACCACACTTGGAAGGACGGGGGTTGCTGTGTTACTATGACGACCACATCAAATTGGTCAAAGTGAGCCCAGTCAAACCAAAAAACTTTGAGTATTTTTTTTTTGGCCGTCATGATATGCTAATCTGTCAGCAGCGGTAGCAGCGGTGCTGGAAAGGGTGTGAAGGGGTGAAGGGGGGGAATACAATTGTAATAAGGCAGCTGTGAGGGACACCAATCTGCAGGGAAAGCTACTTTATGAAGAAATCCAATTTAAGAGATTGGCTTAGCTGCTGAGTCATTGAAGGTAAATCCAATGGTAATTATAGGTAAATCAAAGGTGAAAGCATGCAAAACACTCCTGTACACAACTCTCTCCCTCTCTCTCATTCACTCTCTGTCCACCCCCCCCCAGCTATACTCATTACCACATATCACTATGTTGCTTACCAAAGAGAGAAAGGGGCAGTGCATGCAATATAAGCCTGAACGTGGATTTTAGCCATCATGGCTTAAGGGGAATTGGCAGTGATGCACACTCTTTATCATGCTAAAGAGAGTTCAGTAATTAAACAAGTTCCTCTCATTTTAATGCCACTGGACAATTTACATAATATCTTTATACCTTTGCCCCTGCCAATCAAATTCATCCAGTTGTTAAGGTGAGAAAACAAGCAGGGACCTTTTTGTGTTTAGATTGTGTTGGCATCTAATTTATAAAAGCAGCCATTCCTTTTCTAATCACCCCCGTACTATATCATTAACTTAAGCTAAAGCAGAGATAATGATGATAGTGAAAGTGGGCCAATTCTCACACCTCCTGCTGGGCAAGCGCCAACTTTCCACTTCCCACTTCCCACTGGGGGAGGATGATTGTGAGTGGAAAGCAACAAAAACAGAGCTAAAGAAAGTAGTTTATCACACAATAGCAAAGCAATACTGAGAACACAAGGTATTTTTGAGACTATGACATATAATCCATGGTTTGACATTATGGAATGACATTTTAGTAGTAGCTTCCCTGCTTTCCTATTTGTTCTGCCCTCTGAGACGCACAGGCGCAGTAATTTCTGAGATTGTAGATAGAGGGCTAATAAATCGCTGAGTTAGTGGCTCACAAGTCATTTATCCTGACCTTTTATTTCACCAAAAATCAATTTTCTGTTAATACGCCACTAATAAGGAGACACCTTTCATTTGTTTGGCACTCAAACTGCATTGATGCTTTTTAAGAGGGTCATGGCCTGACGTTCCAACATTGAATTGGGATGTTTTGACTGAAATCAGCCACTTTGAAATGGTTCACTGATAGCTGTATAGGTGAATGTTAATGTGACAGCCACGATGAAACTAGCGTACAGTAGGGAGTGCAAACATGAGGAAACACAGACATTCACAACTCAAACCTTTTTTTTTTTCATTGAAAGCAGCACTACATGGGGTTTTCACGGCCACATAATATTTTATATGTACAATAGGTTGCCAGATCTACTGCTAAACACACCTGTGGAACACTGTGTACTCTTTTGTTATTCTCCTTCAATGAATTTGATAAGCTGTTGACATGTTGACTGCTTAGACTTACAAATGGATGTGATCGTGAGTCATTTAATAAATGTAAACCACAGACAGAAAGCAGTAAACTTATTGTAATTATACAATAACATGTTACATTGTTACTGGGGGAGGACGATATTGATGCCAATAAATGATCGGCTGATAATTGGAAATTTATATAATTATGTATTATTCCAATAATGAAATTATCTCTGAAGAAGAAGAAGAAGTTTGGTCAATTTTCACAGTTTTTTTTATGTAGTTTACTACAGAAAATAAATGCATTTAAACATTTGAAGAGTCAGAACTGGTCTTTGATTTTGTTATGTTAAAAATAGTGATGTCAGTTAGATTCGTTTGAGTCAGAGCAATGGAACATTTAATAATTTAGCCTTTCTTAGCCTTAGGTGTGCATAAACTAAATGTTATGAATTTATTTTCAAAATACAAAAATGTGAAGTTATCTTATCGACCATGAGAAGCAGGTTATTATCGGTAATCCGTATTGGCTAAAAAAACAAAACATATTGTGCATTATTAATTGTTACATTACGATACCTAACTTTCGCCTTGGACAGGTAAGAACTGAAACTAACAAAGCTGATTAGGTAAGGCTTTATTTCCACATGGAGGCTTGCGGAGCTACTCCTGTATGTGCATGCCACTGTTTAAAGTAACACCGAGTCAGTTACAA
Organism: Cottoperca gobio; assembly: GCF_900634415.1. Lineage (NCBI taxonomy): Eukaryota > Metazoa > Chordata > Actinopteri > Perciformes > Bovichtidae > Cottoperca > Cottoperca gobio. Next base: position 12,811,446 of record NC_041371.1, read on the forward strand.
CATAACCCAAAGTGCATTTCAGTGCCTTCATATCTGTTTAGTGTACATTATCTGTTCATATTTGAATAATGTCTCTGTTTATGGTTCCATTCGTCGGCTGAAAGCAGAGGGCTGTGTATTTGGAAATAGTTTCAACCCTGTAATAAAACAGAAGCCACCCTGTGACAGAATCATTTATTTATGTTTTCAACATGGCGTTATTTCTTATTTCAGTCTATTTCCAAAAAATTCAACTGTGTAAACAGCTGGAGAGTTTTCCCATTAAAAAGTTAATCAGATAACAAATCAGATCACAGTTAACATTTTGGTCAAACTTCCACTGGACCGCTGTCACTCGGGAAACCTGTGCAGATTCAAATCGACAAGGCTTGGGGAATACCAAGAGAGATGTTTGGAAATGCATAGATAAGACAATGCTGTGATCAACAGCTTGGGATAAAAGAGATTTATAAAAGGCAATTTGAGACGAATTGTCTCTGACAAAACAATCAAATTAAGCCATGATGCACAATTCGCAGTCATGCATGCATCAAAAGACAGTTTTATAGGCCAATGATTTGGTTACAAAAGCAACCTGGTTAATCTCCAAGGGTTATGGGTGAAGACATGTCAACAGATCTGTTGCTTTCTGCCTCCATGTGATTCATTCTCTTTCTCTCCCTTGAGAACCATAAAGAGACTGTGATGGGGATCCAGGAGGCCCAGCAGTTACATTATGGAGATTTGAGCCACCAAAACATTTCTGCAAACATGCGCTGAGATCACAAATGCCAGTCTCGCTCATAGCACAACAACCTTGTATTGTCAGTGCCTCCCTCCTTGTCTGCATCTATACCCTTCTCACCTCCACTTCCCAATTTATATGTAAATTCCCTCTTCCTTAAACAATGCTTTACACACACCTATCCTTTGTTGGCAGACACCCAAAAAAACCTGAGCCTTAACATGGAAAGCAGCCATGTGAATCATTGCAATTTAGTTCTGTAGCCTTGTGAAAAAAGCTAATGACACCTACGAGTGTACATTTTCTAACATTAGTGGCAGTTTGGGACTAAAATATAATATTTGACATGTAACAACCAAAGCTGGCAATAAAAGAGAAGAAAAAATTGGACCACGCTCTCTGTTAAACAGGTGTGTATGTGTGTGTGTGTGTGTGTGTGTGTGTGTGTGTGTGTGTGTGTGTGTGTGTGTGTGTGTGTGTGTGTGTGTGTGTGTGCTACAGTACACATCAGTGTTCCAAGTGCAATTTTCTTTTACTTGATCGTACAGGAAAATCAAGTGAGTGTAACAACTAAAGATTATATTTTATATATTTTACCAGGGTACACATTTTACCACAATAGTAAAACCAGACCTTGAACAATTTCAAGAAGACTATATCCAACTGGATCCACCCATCGTTCTTTTAGGGGTGACAGAATCCATCGATAAGTATCGATATATCGCTTCAATAACCAACGGTCCAATATCATCAGTGCAAAGTGAAAACATCGATACATATAATCATCTCTAAGATACGCATACATTTGAAGTTCCCACGGCACGTTGGTGTCACCATTTCACCGCAGCACAGAAGTCGTAGCACAAACTGCCGCTGTGTTGGCGAGACGGGCGAGAGCGTTAGTTTTATTGATTGCTATCGAAATGTAAAGAGAATTTCAACAAACATAACACATAATGTTTATTAAACACATAACAAGCTAGCGACTGTACTTACATTATATTACTGTTACTGTATTTTTATTCTATTTAATTGTGTACTCTTTGCCGTAACAATGTAAATTTCCCCGTCGTGGGACAATTAAAGGATTTCTGATTCTGATTCTGATATATCGGCAAATGTTGTATTGTTTTACAAAGTATCATCGTATCGTGATGATACATGTGACTTTACCCCCTAGTCCCCCCTGACCACTGTAGTGGCCAAATACTGTACTGTTATTCTCACCCCTTTCTATACCTTTCTGTTAAAAATCAATTAACAGTATGATAAATGCAACCATTAGCATGCACACATTAGATAAACACACCAAACTTAGTTTAGTAACTTAATAGTTTGTATAATTGCACTGACACACATCCACACAAATGCATTCACACTGTATCGGCAATTCCGATAATTCCATTATTTCTGTCCTCCAAGGAGTACTCTATCCTAATGATCATTTATTGATACATTCATTAAACATTTATCAAAATTACCTAATTGCCATTTACTAGCTTTTAATGATTTATGACCCCCAATTAATGTGGAATTCTATGTTTGATCGCATGATATGTGAGTCGGCGTAACGGCATTAACCCTAACCCCCCGGCATTAACGGGGAGGGCTTCTAACGGGACTGTTAAAACGTTTTATTATATTTTCAGGTTAACCCCATGCTGAGCTTGAGGGCTTTGAGAAAAATAACTTGATAAGATCGTGCTTGCTTTATTTGACACCACTGTGACGTGAGTGGCCAAACTAAATGTTGATGGGTATGTTTTCAAACCTTTTCACTTTGGATAAAACCCCACGGCTCAAACTGCAGCGCTTGTCTGCAGATGGTGATCAAGAAGCAAGTGATTAAAACAGTGGGAATGATATTAATGTTGGTTAAATTCCACTTGAGACTAGAACTAATTATTTTTGATTGATGTTGTCATTGAGGGATTATAGTTTTCATTTACACCTTGACCACAAAAATCGAACCCAAAAATACATCGACATCATGTTGCACAATTTAAGACCTTTTACTCTTGTAGAATATTTGAGTAATTGGTTGAAGAACAGGGACCGCTGTAGTCTGGATGTTCTACAGAGCGTTAAACGATGTTGAGAGGGTCTGCTGTGATGTTGAGCTAATACAATTTGTTTCCTGTGCCTCTGCTGCTTTGCCTTGCTGGATTAATTTTCTGCTTTTACTGCTCTGCCTCTATCCATCTGAAAGGAGGTAAGTCACCAACCACCAACAGAAACGTGGAGTCCAGTGTCGAGCTAGGCTCAGCACTCTGCTTTCTTACACTGTGCACGCACATGCTAGGGCACGAGTGCGCACACACACACACACACACACACACACACACACACACACACACACACACACACACACACACACACACACATACACGCGCTCTCTGCTGTGTGTATGGTGACCGATTTGCCAAACGCTCCATTGCTCAAGCACAGAAAGGGATTAATGTGTTGGCAGCTGGCCCTCTAGATCTCAGTTCACAACGCCCACCTCCCGTACCCTTCCTTCAATACAAAAACACATCCTCAGCATCATCTCATCTATATTTGCCTCTTTGTCAGCATTCATTCTTAAGGGCAGACAATGAATTGTACAGCTCAGATGAAGAGGGAAGAAAATAGAGAATGCAGGCTGAGACGTCGAGAGCGGCGCGGCAGAAAGGGATTTAGCATTGGAAGAAATTCATGAGTGTGTGAAAAGGAGAGAGAGTGAAGACAAGGATGCAGTAAGGACTAAAGAAAAAAAAATAAGTTGAGAAATCAGAGGGAGGTGGAGAAGGGATTCAGAGAGTGGGCTCACAGATGAGGTGGGTCTCTGAGAAGCCAGGCTATGAGAACAAGGTGGGTGTGTGGGATAGAACCATGGTGAGCGGGTCAAAGCCATTCACCTCTACATGCCATCAGAAGAGGCTGTTGTGGCATAGATGGCAGGGGGTGGGGGCATGTCTCCAATTCCAAATCTTAACTTCCATTTTAGAATCAACAACTCATTCATCATTATATTAATTTACAATATCTTACAAAAGTAAGGATTATAACCGTTTTTTGTTTTTGTTCTTTTGTCGTAGCATGATTTATCAGTGGCTGTACACTACACCTAAATTATGCAGTAGCACCCCCTGTGGTTATAGTAGCTCATACAGCTGGATTACTGTGTAAATGCACCAAAGACATACAAAATGTTAGACAGCCAGTTAACTGCTGCTCAACACAATACAATTTTACATCTCATCTGTATCAAGTTGATATGCTATTATTTTCCTTATAAAGGCCTTAAATTACTACATCTTTCTGTAGTATGTAGGTGTAAAGTGCCAATGTCATGCCCTAACTCCTTACTGAGCAAAACACAAGTATCTATCCTTGATTGCTTCTCATTATAATACACTTAAGGGCTGAATGAAGGATGGAGAGAAAAATAAAATAAGTTCATGCCGGAGGAGACCTCTACCTTTAAAAGTCCACTTATGTGAGATCATGCTTTTGGAGTGTTTTGTTTTGTTGTCATTCAAGTGGCTGGGTTTTCTTCCTGCCTCTGCTCTCGAAAATACATTTCCACACGGTTATTCCACACCGTGCAGCCGACTAAACAGGACCCCAACAGAGATGGACGAAAAACACACAAAAGCACCACTCTTTAGTGCCGTGAGAATGAGTACTACAAATTAAACAATAACAGTCCTTTTACAATTTACATTTGAAATTCAGTTAAAGGCTACTAAGACACTTGCAGATTAGTGTTTCAATTTGCATTGGTGCTAATTTAGGGTGCATACAAAGTCAGTAATAATTAATGAAAGTTTCCTTATACAACCTTTTCTGCATGTGCAAATATGCTGTATTTCTCTAATTCACTTATTTTCCAGTTAGTTTAAATAGCATGGGTATAATGCATGGTCATAACACACAACAATACCATTGCAAAGCATATAGACCAAATCCAGGATTTTCTGCGAGTCTTAATGCACATTTTCACACATGTATCCATCACACCCCAAAAGAAGATTGAAATCTTAAAGTGCTTTACACTTAATTTTTGCACTTTGCTCCTACATTTCACAGGCACTCAACCTCTTAGTTAGGACCCCAGTTATTAATTTGCTGTGCTCAGCTAGTCACACACACTCACACACATACACTTTTGTGTGAAGGACGTTTCATAAAGCAGTGCATTATTGTTATTAGAGCACGGGCGCTGTGCCCAGTTGCCAGTGCCGGGTTGAGCGGAAGCAGTCATTAAATTTAAATTGAGCAATATTTTTCTTTTGATGCTTCGGGAGCTCATGCAGGGTGGATTCATATTGGCTTGGCACTACTCATTTATTTGTTGCATAAACTCAATTTTATTTGCTTCACCCATATACCCATATGAATGTGTGCGTTCATCACTGGGACACTTTAATAAACTTGATGCACGATGCTAAATTGCTAACTTATTAGCATCCCATTTAAAATGATTTTTTATTAGTCGAATGTAATTTCTAATCTAAAATGGTTAAACAAAGGTGCAGCTGCATTATTCAACCAAGTGATGGTTGGAAGAAAATCAACATGCTTTCACATTGATACAGGGACATACTGTATACAGGTGCACTGTATGTTTGGAAACAGCTGCATCTGCTATGTTCAAACAGCTCCTACAACATTCAACATGAGGCTGCAACATGTATTATTGTTCCTGCCCTCCTCCTCCTCCTCAGTTGGTCAGGTTCACCGTCCAAAACTTGCCAATCATCCTGCCATCTACTTTGAAAGATGCTTTAGCCTGAGGCTGAAGTAACTGGTGTATCTAAAGCCACAGCAGGCTCCGACAAAGCAGACGGTCAGTACAAGACATTTCAGTATAAAAATAAATAAGAGTGCAAACCCAACACCAGCATTGTCTGCGAAACACACTCAGCGGTAACACCTATTATCTTTTGCTTTCTAACATTTGTCAACCTAGCATTGCAATACTGGGTCAAGCTTGAGATTGTCCACATCAAAAAGTTGGCATATGTACTATCCTTGAAAACCTATGTATTTTTTAATAAAATATAAAATCTTTCAAAACAAAATGTGAGAAAAACACTCCATAAATGAAATATCAAAGCGTCATGAATGTAAGGAGAACTCAATGTATTTCAACGCAATTTCAAAAAGTCAAATAGAACATAGACCAGACATTAATGTTGCAATATTTGTTATGTTGTTAACACTAATAGCATCACATTAGCCACATAGCCACTCACCCAAATGAAATCAGTGATAAGCATAGATGTGAGGGATGTTAATATTCAACTGTTTAACCGATAACCGACAATACGAATGTTGACTGTTTATTAATGTTATCAGTTAAACCAAGGGTCTCAAACTTGCGGCCCGCGGGCCAATTGCGGCCCGCCGGACGATATTTTGTGGCCCCCTACTTGACATCAAAGTTTAGTGTTAGTGCACACGCACCTTTTTGCCGAGTCGTTGCACAAGTCGTTGCTCTGGACGTTTTATATTTGTTTTTTTTGTCACCCAGCCCATCATGTCTTTCTCAAAACCTGGCGTGAAGAGACAGGTTGGCGACGAGCACATACAATTTCAGGAAAAGTGGGAGACGGAATATTTTTTTGTTGCGCACAGGGGCACCCCGACGTGTCTGATATGCACAGAGAAAGTTGTGGTGCACAAGGAATACAACATCAGACGTCATTACTCAACTAGACATGCTGAGGAGTATGCAAAATACCAGGGAGATGAGAGAGAGGACCGGGTCGCCAATCTTGAAACATGTCTACTGAGGCAACAAGATCTTTTCAAGAAAGCAAGCAAAGAGAGTGATGCGGCAGTCAAAGCTAGCTACGTGGTGAGTGAGATGATTGCTAAGGCGGGAAAGCCATTCAAAGATGGCGAGTTCATCAAAAAGTGCATGTTACAGGCTGCAAGTATAGTCTGTCCGGGAAAGAAGGCTCAGTTAAGCAACATCAGCCTTTCAACCAACACAGTGGCAGAGTGCATTTCTGACCTGTCAGGTAACATATACGATCAACTGCGTGAGAAAGCCAAACATTTCCGTGCATACTCAGTCAGTCCTGATGAGAGCACAGACATCACTGACACTGCGCAGCTCGCAATGTATGTCCGCGGTGTTGGCGACAATTTTGAAGTGATGGAGGAGTTGCTCACAGTGATTCCAGTGCATGGCTAGACCACCGCTCAGGAAATATTCCGCCAGCTGTGTGATGCCATTGTGGATGCCGGTTTACCATGGAAGAGGTTTGCTGGAATAACAACCGACGGAGCGCCATCAATGACAGGGAGGAGAAATGGACTGGTGGGAGATGAGGGTGTGGAGGAGGCCATTGCTCTGCACTGCATTATCCATCAGCAGGCCCTTTGCAGCAAATGCCTGAAGTTTGACAATGTGATGTCTGTCGTTGTGAAATGCATCAACCATATCAGATCCAGGGGCTTAAAGCACCGCCAGTTCCGCGCCTTTTTGGAGGAAATAGAGTCAGCATATGAGGATGTGCTCTACTTCACCGAGGTACGTTGGCTCAGCAGGGGAAACGTCTTGAAGAGGTTCTTTGAGTTGAGAGCAGAAGTGAAAGCCTTCATGGAGAAGGATGGGATGGCTGTTCCTGTGCTAAGTGATCCCAAATGGCTCATGGACTTAGCTTTTCTTGTTGACATCACACAGGAGCTGAATGTACTGAAGACATTACAAGGCCAGGGTCAGTTTGTCAGTGCTCCCCCTGACAACGTCATCACAACGTGAGTATTCTCCACAAAACTTGTGTTATGGAAAGCCCAGCTCTCTCAGACAAACCTCTGCCATTTCCCAGCATGCAAGGCACTCATGGATGTGGGCACACCATTCAGTGATGAGAAGTATGCTGATGCCATTGTAAAGCTACAGGAGGAATTTGATCACAGGTTTGCAGACTTCAAGACACACAGAGCCAATTTTCAAATTTTTGCTGACCCCTTCTCCTTCGATGTGCAAGATGCCCCTCCTGCGCTTAAAATGGAGCTCATTGACCTGCAGTGCAATTCTGAACTCAAAGCCAAGTTCAGGGAGGTGAGTGGAAAAGCAGACAAGCTTGGACAATTTTTGAGAGAATTGCCCCCCACCTTCCCTGAGCTTTCCAGGATGTTCAAGCGGACCATGTGCCTTTTTGGGAGCACATATCTGTGTGAAAAGCTCTTCTCCACCATGAACTTTAATGAGTCAAAGTACAGGTCCAAACTTACTGATGAACATCTTCAAGCCATACTGAGGGTCTCAATTGCTTCCTCCCGCAAGCCAAATGTGGCTCAGCTGTGTAAGAGGAAGCGCTGCCAGGTCTCTGGCACCAAGGAGTAGGTTAGAGATGCATATGTTCTGAAGAACCGTTCATGTTCTGAACTGTTATTACTAAATATTGAGAAGATTGAATCAGTTGTACTTTTTTTTTGGAATAATAGAAACCCTTTTTTTGTGGAATATTTGATGCGGCCCAGCCTTACCCAGACTCTACCTCCAGCGGCCCCCAGGTAAATTGAGTTTGACAGTTAAAAGTTAAACAGTTAAAAGAAATATAAAAAATTAAGCTTCGGGGCTAACTTTAATAAACGCGTTGCAAGCAAGACACTGGAGCTTGATTTGGGCCTTTAGGAGTTGCAGAATTCATTACCAGACAAAAAAACTGTTCTGCACTGCAACGTTCACAGCTAGCATTACTGCTAGCTTCATACTAACTGTCAGACACACATGGCACATGCAATGGCGGAAACCCAGACAGAGTAACATTATGCCAAGCAGACACACAGCGAGGTTGTGACTTACTGGGAAAGTGGCTGCATGTGTGCTGCTAACTCTCGCAGACAGGTGAACTGGAGACTCAGTTGCTTGAGGGTTTCTTCTTCTTCTTCTTCTTCTTCTTCTTCTTCTTCTTCTTCTTCTTCTTCTTCTTCTTCTTCTTCTTCTTCTTCTTCTTCTTCTTCTTCTTCTTCTTCTTCTTCTTCTTCTTCTTCTTCTTCTTCTTCTTCTTCTTCTTCTTCTTTAAATGGGCTTGAGCTCATCATGGGAACTCTCATTTTAACTGTGCCCAGTGTCAACATTTCTGCACCGCCTGGTGGTTCCTGGTGGCTCACAGAAAAGTCCATATCGGAACACGTGGCAATACATGTCCTAATCATTTGTTTTCTTTTTGATGCATATGGTTGTGTATTGCACGATTAAGTGTGCTTTAATTCCACACGGTGTTTTTCATTCTCGCCAACAGAATAAGAGAGCACCTCTCCTATTATCCATTCAGTCAAAGACTGGCAAAGCAGTTAACTGCATGGCTCCTCTGCCCCTCATGCTTTGATCTTTCTTTGGTATTCTCTCTGCCTCAACCCCGTTTTCATCGGTGTGCATTAGCTAACAAAAGAGAGCGAGGAGAGGATAGATATCTCCCTGAGAACTGAGAGATCTCCACCTAGGGACTTCAAAGCAGGCTTTGAAGTTGGGCAGGAGACAGCAGCATCCACAGAAGAGAGGAGCTGCGCCACTGTCCTACTGCGTCATTAACTCTTGACTGCTATTCAGTCTACTTAGATATTGAACAAGGTGTGACTCCTTTATAGTGTTTTCTGCAGACGGATCACTTCTTCACTAGAACCTGAATTACTAAACAGGGTCAAATTTCAGCACCAGTCTCAAAAAAATAAATATAAATATATATATATATATATAAATGCGATCCCATAGCTTCTCCTCTAGTGCGATCATCAGGTTAACACATTTCTTTATCCAAATTCTTTGGTTTATGACTAAAAACCTGTAAAACATTATCACATTCCCATCAGCCTCGGCAGTTGTTGTGTTTAGTCCTACTAAGCAAATGATAGCATGCTAAGACGCTAAACTAAGATGAACATGATTAATATTATACCTGCTAAACATCAGCATGTTAACAACATTATTGTGAACATTTCAGCATGTTGACACTAGCATTTAGCTAAAGGCCTAAATCCAGCCTCATAGAGTCGGTAGTGTGGCTGTTCTCTTACGTACTGTATGTAACGCAGTAAAAACAAGCAGAAAGAACACTCAGTACATGCTCAGTACTTTGGTTACAGGTGTGGTTTTCATTCCTCAATTTCACCTCCTAGTGTCTCCCCAAACAAAGCAGTTACACCAGGGGTGTCAAACTCATTTTAGTTCAGGGGCCACATTCAGTACAATTTGATCTCAAGTGGGCCGGATCAGTAAAATCTGAGCATAATAACCTATAAATAATGACAACTCCAAATGTTCCCCCTCGTTTTAGTGCAAAAAAAAATACAAGTACATTCTGAAAATGTTCAAATTTGATGAACTATCTTTTTACAAAACATTATGAACCTGACATTTCTTAAGAACAAAAGGTGCAATTTCAACAATATTGTGCCTCAGTTCATCATTTATACATGTGCATTACAACTTACAGATCACAGTGTATCTACAAAGGCACAAAACATTTTGTCACAGGTATCTGGGACAGTATTTTACTATTTGATCAAAACAACTAACTCTTACACTTTGCAAAGTCATCCCGCGGGCCGGACTGCACCCTCTGGCGGGCCGGTTTTGGCCCCCGGGACGCATGTTTGACACCCCTGTGTTACGCAGTGTGTTGTTGTTATTATTTAAGGAACCAGGTATTGTTCTTGTAATGACCCAGAAGATGACAATGATGTTGACTACTCTGTGGGCATACCGATTCTATTTCTCAAGGTTTCTTCTCTGTTTCTCTAATGAGACTTTCGTGAGAGTTTTACTTGTTTTCATTGGGGGTCTAAGATATGAGTTGTCATCTTAATTCATTGCTTTTATTTGCTGTTTTATAATGTGGGTTTTTTGTCAATCTGTTTTATAGATGCATTGTGTTGGTTCTTCCTGAGGGCAAGCAAAAAAATATGTCTTATCTAACCTTAGTGCCACACACTAAAAACAGATCCAGCACCCAGGTACCGCTGGGTTTTGAATAACCTTTGCCGTTGCTCTGCGAGTGTTCAGGTGTTCTGTTTGAAGTAAAGCTGGAAAAATAGCTGAGGTGCCTCCATAAACCAATCCCAAAAGGGCGTCCTTGTTTGTCTCTGGCTCTGGTTCCACCTCTACCTTTCTCCCTGCTTCCTCTCTACCTTCCACCCTCTCTCTGTCAAAGCAATAGGGCAGATATTGATTAACTCTGTGAGTGTGTGCAATGCCTAGGAGTCATATGCATCTTACCATCCTCTATCTGAGTTACCACACATCCCGGTTTTATCATCAGTATATCCCAAGGCAATACATTTCACGCAGGGATATTTTTCTTCATAAAAAGGAGCTCTTGTAGAGGTCTATTCCTAAAACACAAAACTGCCAGTCTAATGTTAGGTAAAATGCTATTGTAATGACAGCCAAAAGCCTCAATGATTCTTTACACCCTCAAATTTTGAGATTTTATTTGGAAAATGATGGTTGAATCTGCAGAGAAGCTATTGTTTGACTTTTGCTAGCGGCAGCTTTGCAAAAGGCTTGCACCTAAAAATGGAGTAACTAAACACAAGTGTACAATAACCTGACAATGCATCCCGATATCAATGACTGTGAATATACATGTGTTATATTAAAATCACATTAAGATGAATTTGGCCAAATCAACCACTAAACAAATGGCACTTCATCCCATTAGTCCCAACTTTTAGCCAAACAATCCAACAAAAATGAAGAGGCAAAGATGGAATTTATTAAGTTTGGATGAAGCTGAAGTGAGTCAAGGTGGGTTAGTGATTAGCATAGTCATCTCACATCAGGGGGGTTCTGGGTTTGAAGCCGGCTGGAGCATTACTGTGTACAGAAAATGTGAAACTCTATATTACCCATAGCTGTGACTGTGTTTGTCTGTCTAGATGTGTTATTTCTGCGATAGAGTGACATCCAGCGTGAAAGCCAGCCTTTCACCCAACACATGCTGGGATAGGCTCCAGCACCCTGTGACCCTGGATGGGATAAGTGCTATTGAAAATGAACAGATGGATGAAACAGAGAAAAACACACCTCTGTACCTCAGAAAAACAAAATCATCATATATCAGGAATGAGTATAATTTTTGGATATGTTTTACATACAGTGTTAGAGAGACATACGTCTGTTTTCTGGGGATTGAAGGTATTGTGTTTCTTTGAAGGGATCTATCAAAGATAGAGGAACCAATATAACCTGGTTGTCCCCCTTAACAAGCAATAAGACCAGGGAATTAGTAAAGATTTTCTTTCTCATTTATTCTCTCATTCTCACTCAGACCAGAGAGACATGGTTGGTTCAGCTTAGGTGTTGATGAGCCATGTCATCCCAATTAGGCCAGCACCAAAAAGCAATCTGTTTTCAATTGTTATCTGAAGAAAATAAGGGGGAAAGGAGAGACATAGCTCAGAGCGAACCAGAAGGAGGTGTTAATAAGCAGTGGAGTAGTGAACAGAGAGACATTTCTTCAACACTGTGCTGCCACACAGTGTAATCATGTTGATTGAAGAAGGGAGTTCGTTATGTTTGTGCACAATTAATTGTGAAGTATTAGTATTTAATATGGCCGAATAAAACTTTGGACATTCATAATCTTTTCGGGGGAATAATCAGCTGGCTGGTCCCTTTGGCGTTTACTGTGGTATCTTAGCCAGGTAATGCATGATATTAAAACTCACTTCATGAGGTAAAAGAGTCTCGAGTCTTTTGAAATCTATAAAAAATGAAATATTTATTAATATCGCCAACAAGTTCCACTTAATTTACCCTTAACATTTACATTTCTTTAACAGTTTCAGTTGTTATTCAAATCACCCAGCAGAACGTCGACGACTTAAAGGGTTCCATTAAGTTCAAAAAACTTCAAAGCTCCATCAATCATCTCGCTAATCTGATGGAAGTCATCAATCAGAAGCATAACACGTTTTTTCATTATTTCCAGCACACGTTTTATAGAAAATAGCTTCTTGTTTTCTTTTAAACAATAACTCTGATAAATAGCCACTCCTTGAAAAGTATCACAAGGTATTAAAGCTATGGTGTATAATCATGATAAAGGGATGACATGTTCTTTACTTTACTGCCTCTTTTTATTGTTGTTATTGTGCTCTGGGCTAGAAATACAAAACAAACCGACTACCGTTTCCTTCGCTTTTTTGTATTTGGTTCTGTAGAGCTGTATATATTTTTCTTTCAAGTAATATCCTTGTGTTTTATTTTCAACCTTGGTCTCTGTTGCAAACACAGAAGCAGGCCAGATGGGGACTGGCAGGATGCTTTTTCATTTATGTATGTGAGCAAAATGAGCCATTTCCACTTTGGCCTTGAATAAGGTCTCGAAAGATTATAAACTTCAGAAAGAGACCAAAGATGTGCTCACCGTATGCACTGAAATTAATTAGATAGTTATTCTGGATGGTTGCCACTGCACTTCTGTGAGTGTGTTTTTTAATTTTTCCTAACCTCCTGGCAGAGTGGAATAACAAACAGACAATTTTGCATTCACAGCGTTGCTCCCTGTCATATAACAGCCACAAATGCTAATTTTAATAAGGCAAAGGACAGGTTAAAATATTGTATGCAGAAACCACACACAGCATGCATAGAGCGATAACCCTTGTTAAAAAGCACCCAGTGTCTAAAGCCACAAACTACCCCAAACAATATGCATTATTCTCAACGTTGCCTGTACGCGTCTTGTTCATTTACAGGAAATACAGCGACAACTGTTGTAAAAATCAGTTGTCATAGTATTGTTGATAGATACAAGGCTAGCTTTGTCTCTACCGCCCCGAATCACCAACTAAAATAATCAATATTTTGCAGCGCATACATTGAGACGGCATTGAAGGAAATAAATCACTCTTGCTCCAGTTAACACTTTGCCTGATGTGCACATAATGGGACCTCAGAAAACCACCACCTTGAATACGCAATTTAAGTGTAAACATAGAGCCACTTTGTATCAAAGCTGAAGCCTAAACAACACTTGTCACCTTCCTTTCAGACTAAGCAATCAGTCTGTTCTTGAATTATACAGCAGCCTTTAGAAAACACCTCAGGTGTCTCCTTTTTTCTGGACGATTTTAGCTCATATTTTGGGGTTTGCTATGAATAAATAATGTGAGGCTTTTATGACAGTGACAGCAAGGAGTCAAGCTATGGTTAAAGGTAGAATGGAAAAGGTGTATGTATGTGTGTTTGAGAAGGATACATAGCATGCATGTGTGTCTATGTGTGTGTGTGTGTGTGTGTGTGTGTGTGTGTGTGTGTGTGTGTGTGTGAGTGTGTGTGTGTGTGTCTGTGTGTGTGTGTGTGTGTGTGTGTGTGTGTGTGTGTGTCTGTGTGTGTGTGTGTGTGTGTGTGTCTGTGTGTGTGTGTGTGTGTGTGTGTGTGAGTGTTTAGTAGATGCAGCTGGACTGGATGTATTATTGATGTGCTGTTAGCACTCCCAGGGAGTTGCAGTCTCATCAGAGTTTGCCAGGGGATTAACAGACTCAAAAAAGCAAACCAGGGAAACAGAGAAAAGGCACGGAGCATATCCCTCATCCGAATCCCACCCTCCCTCCTCTCCCTCACAGAAATGAGCCATCATTTAAAGGCAAAAGGCATTATCTTCATATGAGACATCTGTCTGGGTCCAGCACGGTGGTATTATTGATTAGTTTTGATTTAAGTTATTTAACAGCCTGCTACTGCAATACAGTTTTTAAATGACGCCACATTTGTAATGGCTTTCCACATGATTACACACTTGGCAGAGTTCTGAGATGGTTGACCATTTCTAGTTGTATGTGTACGCCTCTCCTGTTTACTAAATCGTATGTCCTTCCCCAAACAGCCACACAACATGGCTGCACACACACATAAAACACAAGCGCACACATACAAACAGTGATGTACAGTTCCAGTCATTGTGTCAATAAGACCCATGTTCCCACCCTGCTTTCTGTCATCCTCTATTATGGTTTCATTAGGCCTGGGAGAAACACAGCCCATGGACGGATGGATGGTGGAGCGTTCCTTTTCTAACTCAACCAATCAGAGCCAGACAGAGCCAGACAGAGCATCACAAAGAATCATATATCAACCTTCCTCACGCTCTGTTTTTACTTTCCCACTTTGCTCATTTGTCTCCCACACATGCTCTTCATTCGTTTGCATTTGAAGTTTACATTAAAATATATAATAGAAGTCACTGCATGCAAGCCTACAAGACATTTAATGATTTGGCGGTAAGTATATTGAGTCAAAAAACTAAATAGTGCAACCTTTGCAATTGACAACAAGACTAAGTGTCTACAGCAGGGGGGGGGAACCTTTTTCCTATCAAGGGCCATTTTTTTTTTTACAACATCCTTCGAGGGCCGTACTAATTATTGAATTCATAACCTCTGCAAAAATGTTTTAAGACACAGCCCATTCATTTCACCTTTCTTTTATGCTAAATGCAAAAAAGCGACTTTTTTATCCATGTATCTTTCTGTTTTATCAGAAAACAATCCTTTATTAGTCCCACAACGGGGAAATGTATCTTGTCACAGCAAAAGATCATATGAAGTAAAAAGGCAGTACACAATAATTAAATAGAATAAAAAATAATATAAGTACCAAGAGGTTGAACAATCTGTTCTTGGTGTGGTGGTCTACCTCTCTATCTGTCCATGTTTGTATGTTACGCTCTGCAGAGAGCTGCTTATTGGGCCAAACTCCGCCGAAGAGCGTTAACTTTATCCAAACGCACTTGTCCTTTCAGCTCGTGCAGTTCGGCATGTTTCGTGCTGTAATGACGCTCAAATCAAGATTATTTTGAATCACCGCAAGTACGTCCACACAAACTAGACACACTGGCCTTTTACTTCCACAGAGAAATAATCGTTCGTCCAATTTCTCCTGGAAAGTGCGACATTCCGCATCCAGCTTTCTCTTGTTTACACTCGTCACGCTGCGTTCACTGATGTCAATGACAGTCTCGTTTAAAATGAAGTTTTTTGACATGCCGTGACCACGTGACATGACACGTTCAGCTCGTGTTGTGTTCACGGACCCTGACCTTGGCCAGGAAAAAACAGTCAGTCGCCCGTTTAAAATATTGCCGTCTAGTTTGTTTTTCTAGTAGATCTTTTTGTGTGTGTTTATGAATTACCTCGAGGGCCGGATCAAATGGTCTCGCGCTCCTCACCCCTCGTCTACAGCCATGCTGTCTCCATCAGGCTGTACTTAGGCACAGTGGTGCTTTGAGCTTAACTAGTGCCCGTTCAAAACGTGCCTGTTTGGAACGGGCCGATTGTTCAGTATTGCTGCTGCTTGCAGCTTTCTCGAGAAACACTCTTCACACTTGACACTGTGCTTCATGGGTCCTGAGGAAAACACCCTACATGCATCCCCTAGCAAGTATGTGCGTCACTCTAACGCTCGATCCACGGAGAGCAAGCTATACCCATTATGCCATACGGCAGGGTAACAGTTAATAATGTAGCAGCTTTTTCTCTGCAGTAGGTGGTCGTACGCACCTTTAAAATTGGTTTGCAAATGTGATTCGCCAATAATTAATAGGGGTCCCCTCTCAATACACTACACACTGTGGACATAACGCATTACTAATAAATATGTCCTGTAGATCTCAAGAGCTCACACTCGACACTGCACAATCCTGAGAAACACACACACCAAGTGTAAAGTCGATTGGATGAAAGGTTGAAATAATCCAAGGACAGACGTACAAACAGACAAACAGACAGACTGACAGACAGACAGACAGACAGACAGACAGACAGACAGACAGACAGACAGGCAAACAGAGATTCCTTCCATTTGAATTGATGCTAACGTCAGCCTTCTCACATGCTCACAATGCTGGTGTTAAGAATGTATAATGTTTGCCTTGATCACCATCTTATGTTACTGTTGCTTAAACGTAAAACAAAGTTCAGTGACATCTAATGGGATTATGATAATCGTCACCTACTGGTGATGCTAGATTGAAAGTCAGAAGATCACCAGAGTCACTGGGTTTCATCATGTGGGGATCAGGAATGTCTGTGCAATATGTCATGGCAATCCATCCAACAGTTGTTGAGTTATTATGAGGTGGTGGACTGATAGACTTACAGTCCCTAGAGCCATACCGCTAGCATGTCTAAACATGCTATATATGACAATTTGGTTCTCTGAGTTATTGTAAAGGGGCAGATCTGTAAAAGTATCCAGGTGATGAATAGTATTCATGTATCTGGTGAGAGATTATCAGTGCTGGTTCATAATTTACTTTCTTAACTGGTATTAAACATCATTTAAAAGTTATTTTTAAGGATATTAACTTAATTTTTAAATGTATGTGTACAGTATGTGTGTGCATATATGTGTAGAATCACACGGGCAAAAACAAACAGATATTCTGTCCATGGTTTTGTGTGTGTGTGTGTGTGTGTGTGTGTGTGTGTGTGTGTGTGTGTGTGTGTGTGTGTGTGTGTGTGTGTGTGTGTGTGTTTAAAGCTCCAAGGTGTCTCAGTACAGCAGGAGAAATATGTTCAGTGTGGGAGCATCTTCAGAGGGTTGACGCAAAAGGCAGCCTCCTGCCATGCCCAGTCTCGAATAAACTGGGAAGAAGGAAATACTAGAGGGTGGGGTTCAGTCCTGGGAATCCACCCTGAACCCACATTAAAGACTGACGATGCCAGACCGCACCAGCCTTGAAGATCAAATAGAGAGAAGATGCAAGCTGTGAACCAAGAAGGTTTTGCCATGCCTATGTTTAATTATTGACATTTTCAGCGCTGCAAGTCAGTTTTGTCAACTCAGCAAGAGAAAATACACTTACATTTTGCTTAAACCCAATTAGTTTCATCAGACCAAGGCCTGTCCTTACTGCAGTATGATGAGCTAGCTGTAAATAAAGTAAAACTCCAGTGCTGCTGGATAAAAGACACCAACATTGTATTTACTTATACTTTGAAACTATGAATAAACAAAACGGCAGAATGTTTTAGGAATAAATGCATATATTTTGTACATTATGAAAGGGACAAGCTGACATTTACGGGTGGTATACCTATAGTGTCTGCATTATTCAGCGTGCTTATCAAACATCAAGCCCCTGACATGTACTTTCAAATAAATGCAATCATTTTACTTCTTGATAAGCTGTATTCTGTCAGATGGAGAACTTCAGACATGTCAGCTTTTGTTAAACAAAAAAAGAAGATTAAAACAGCAGTGTCAGAGCCTTGGACACCATTGATACAATATATTATTTTGACTGACAGCTGGCAAGTGTATTCCTCACAGTGTATGGTGAATAAGCTCACATCCCTGGGCACCATAATCCTAATATAATTCTCTGTGCACTGTAAAAGCCTGTTGCACTCACATCAAATCACATTAAGGTGCAAGGTGCTTTAGACATGTGCCTTTATCCCACCAAGCAGACACAGCATGTGGCCAGCTCATGTGTCCTTTCCTATACACTGCAATCTGACTGACACCCAGGGAGATGGGTTTTCCTGTTGAGAGCATTGTGGAATGGAGCTGTGGCGCTATACTTCAGTACTCTAACCATGCATGTGGTTGCAGCAACAGTGGAGAAGATGGGGAAATATATTACTTCAAAAATGTTTAAAGACCATGGCTAATAGGGGAATAAAAAAAAGAAGGTCAGGCAGCAGAATAAATATAATGCGCTCCAATGATAAATGTGGAGTTTATAGTTTCTACAGCCTGTTTGGCCATGAATCTTATGCTCAGACCATGTTTTCAATACGCAAGCATTAGCCAGTAAAAATTCAACTTTTGAGCAAAATGTAAATGTTGTCTTAAATGGCCAACTGTAGTATGTAGTCAATCCAACTGGTGAACTTATTATTATTAGGATAAGAGCCTACAAATTACAAGCAATGTGGGAGTTCCCCGGCTGGGGAGCCACAGACAGGACTTTGACACTGATTGTGAGGTTGTGGAAGTGCAAAGTGGCATATACTGGAATGACAACACACATTTGATTACCTTTGATAAACTAGTTTAAATGACCTTCAGCTAAAGCTAAAGGCATGCATAAGGAAGTGGCTCAATTTCCAAATGAGACACCAGGTGTGTTGAGGAAATGTGAATGATCATTAAACTTATATTGAAATCTTTATGAATGTATATTGTCCAGAGAGAGAAGTTAGTCCTCTGTCCCTGACCTACTGAAAGTGATCATATCAATCTGTGAAGAGAGTTGTGAGCAACTCTCTGAGCTTGACATTTGCTGATCTACTGGAGCCCTTTCTGTTTGCTTACTAAGCACACAGGGACATGGCCAATGTCTCTCTTACCGCGGTCAATTTGTTGGCCTCATATCTACAACAAACTAAAACATATGCACATCTTTTATTCAATGAATTCACCCCATCTTCTCCAGAATCTCCTAGACCTCAATGTAAATGGAAACCTCCTTCATATAATGAAAGCGTTAAACAATCATCCACAAAGAGTCATCATACAAGTTTTCCTGATTGGAGGGTTTTATGTACTACAAAGAGTATCTGTTAGTCAAACGGCATTTAAATATTGATTGTCAATATGTGTCCATGGTTTAACAACCTTAGTACATAAGTTGAGCGAACCAGTGATGGCCGGAACTTCTAAGCTACTGGGAAAAAATGTGAATGACATAAAAGGTGGCTGTCTGACAATAACCATTACAAGAGGCCTCAGGTAATGAGTGACAGTTGTCATTGTATCCTTAAGGATACTGTGTAAGAGATATTTTATCCCTACAGCAGTCAGTCATCTGAGCAAAAGCAGGTTATCTTGATTTTGTTTGTAAGGATCCAGGAGTGTGGGTGTAGAAAGTAGGCAGGTGTCTTGTGTCATATTGAAATTCAAAAGGGACTTAAATGGCATGAAAGTTTCCAGAATAATGTTGCCAAAGCATAAAATAACTTTTAAGTTATTTTCTGTGATACAAAACTTGTACAAAGTACCTTTGTAGCTACGCTTCCCTGTGGTAACATCAAAATAAAAAGAGAAAAAATTTAATTTGAAACAACTGATGGAAACATCCAGATACCATCCCACTAAAAGAAGAAATAGCTGACAAATAGCCTTGCAAGGCTTCTGTTGAGAGGACATGCACCACCATTTTCTTGAAAATTGCTTGCGCATTGTGGTTCGCATTATAAATGGGATGAATCTTAGGAGTCAAACACATTCAGAGACAATTCTGGCCTCCCTTTTTTTTTTACAAGAAAGATGTCACCCAAAGACATTGCTGCCCAAAATGATTTAAACAATTACTATTAAAATACAAGTCATCTGATCAGAAACACAGTTTGCTGTGATGTTCACTGGTAAACAAGGCTGCAGCACATAACAGTCTCAATCACTTCTTAATACAGTGTAGGTGACTGCAGGTTCATTTAAAAGCCAGGCTTGGAGTGCTGACAAAATGCTGCCATTGTCTAGGGACAATATCTAAATGAAAAGGTGCACCTTTGTGGTTCAGTCCGTCAGGAGTCAAATCCATAGAGATACAGTACAAGGGTGAGCACCAGGTTCTCCCTGTGTGAGGACTGGCAACATTTTACTGAAAAATAAGCAACCTTGAGTGTAGAGTGTCGCAAAATATCAGTATTGACAATAAAAAATATTGATATCACGTTAATAATACACATATGATAATATCGTGTTGGCAGATGTAAGAACCTTGTGGATTTTTTGTTTATCGGTCTATCTGATTGGCTTTTTACTATTCATAAGTGTAATTACCCTTTTTGTACGCTTTTGTACAGTTACAGTAACAGACGCTCACTCCACCTCCCCTACACTCGCCGTGGCATCTAGAGGTGAGGTTGCAGATTGCAAACAACCAACTGAATACCCCTCCACTCACCCCTCCCTTCCCAAGCGTGTTGGAGACCCCATTGTTGTCTTCAGGTAACGTAACAATGTGAAAGGCCCTTTATAGAGCCAGTGTTTTCTGAGAGTTGATCATTTGTATGTACTATAACTGTACTATAAAAGCTTAAATTGCAAAAGATATACCATACGTTCTCATCATTACATTTGCTGTTACAGTCCACTGCTGCTATTATTCCTTACCACAAATCAGCCTCCAATATGTGGGCTTCAGCTCATCATGGCAGTACAGAATTTGTCTTTATCTTCTACTTTTGTCCATTTTGTTATCCTCCTGAAAAAGCAAAAAAAACAAAAAACTTACAAGAACCTTTCAAACTGTCAGACCTTATTGACCTCTGTCCATGCCAAACTGTTTATCCTGCATCTGCATCAGCTTAACCTTGTCAGTCTCCAGCCTTATTACCAACTCTGCTTATTCCATACATTACTAGCGCATGCAGATGGAGAATGTTCAGCAAACTCAGTCAGGCATAACTAATCACTCTTGCAGATTGGTTCCCGGTTTTGACAGGTAGCTCTGGTGGCTCGAGTGTATGATTATGTGCATAAATATCAGTGTTTGCACAGTTTGCCATTGTCCTAACTGGTCCACTAAAAACAGACTCGGAGGCAAGGTCGTGACATTAACCCTCGTTTTTTGTTTTTACCACCCGCTGGACATGTGTTTTAAGATTCTGAAAAACAATATGAGAAGTATTTCCAAATAACTTTTTCCCCTGGGGAAAACATTGACCCACCTCCATACTCTATTTGTAGGAGGGTTACAAAGACTTCTACTGTTTGATGTTTGAGAAGTAAAGCAGTCATTTTATTTTCCAGCTACAGCCCCGAACATCCAGCAGCAATAACTTTTAATTCTCAGATATTTTGAGTGGAATAGTAGAATAATTGAAACTAAAAGCATTTAATCATATTCCTTTGGAGAATGGATGTGATTAGTCTCACAGAGAGATTGTTAGGGGACGATTTGTCCCTACTATTTCTCCAGAGTGTTGTGTCAAACACACGAAATCAGACACAGATAGAGTAGAATTGTTGTTGTCGATGCCTTTAGATACAAAATGCAGACTGTTGCCGTCTCATTTTAGGCAGAGAAGATATTCCAAGGGGAGACATTAGTCTGCAACTCTGTTTTCACTGCAGAGTGGCTCCTCTTAGTATGGCTCCAGCCTGACAATTCAATCCACTGTTCTTTTTCATGCACTGAGCCAGGCAGCAAAACCACATCTGAATGCATGAAGTGGTCTCAGCAGGTTCGACTGTAAATGAGGCCCAGACATTGTTGTACATCACATAAAGACCAACGGGAGAAAGCTCAGTTTTCAATTATTAAAATGCATGAGGGATCTCTGAGGTCTCATACTTTTTTGTAAGGAAGCTTGGACTGGCAACATTTTGTAAAATAGGGATGGTGTCTTTTCCCTCCTGTTATGTTGCAAGTCAAGTTGACCCGTTCCAATTTCTTACGCTGAAAAAGCATATTCCTTTCAGCATTGCACCTTCTTTGCTTACCTCAGTACAATACACTTTAAAAAAAGAAATAAATCATTTATTGAACAGAGACAGCCTCCCCCAGTATTTTAATATCACAGAGATAATCTTTGAGTCAATTTAACCCAGTAGTAGGTCTATCTGCTGTTAAACATTTTCCTACAATATGAGAAAAGCTTTTCATTTCCTGACAACTATTTTCCTCTTCTCTCTTTTACCAAACTGCAATATATTATCCAAAAGCAGTCAATTTTTGATGAGACTTCCATCTTCACTGCACTTGCAAAACAAATAAATAGAGGAGATAATGTGGGGGTCTTACCATCATTAAAATTCCCCCCGAGTCTGCTATGCACTACTAGGTGTATCATGAGTAAAAAGGTTAATCTTGGTATAATATAGAGCTGCTTTAAAGCTGGCTAGTCACACTGAACTGTGATTAAACAGTAATTTTCTTCACGTTGTCCAACCATGATTACAGCTGATCTGCAGTATTGAGCAAACTGATCATTTTCTGCAGTTTAGAGCATGGCTGCCTTATGATTACTATCAAGCTGTAAATAATTCAACCCAGGTGTATCAACATCTGTGTTAAAAAAAAAAATGGTTGTCATCATCCTTACATTTACATGACACCAAGTCAAATCCACATTTTTCTCCCCAACCACAACTGCCAATTTAATGTAGATGGCATATGCATTTTAGATGGTCACAGTGCGGAACCAAACAGCACATTGCAAATCCAATTTCCTTATCCATCACTCTTGTAAATGTCAAGTGTCATGACACACCAAGCAGACTTGAACACACAAGAGACCACAGTTAACAACTATCCAACATGCACATGCCAACATGCACACATTGTGTTCATGCGGGAGAGGAAATATAATGACTTTCTTTAAAAGAACAAAAACTTGTACAAAGAAAACAAAAGGACAATAAGGAGTAAAATGCCATGTCTGGCTGGTACATCTAGCAGCTCACTTGCCCAATCAGGAAAGTGGTAAAAAAAAAAAGCAATTACACTAGGGATACCGCAATTGTACATTTTTAATATTCAGTAAAAAGAAAATTTGATTGGGTGATCGGTATTAATGCTTTCTAGTCACTGATCCCTAATAATGTTACATTGTGAACAACAAATTCATGTTGAAATCGAGAGCTAATTAACTTTAGCTGTTAGCAGCCAGTGGGCAGCACAGTCTTGCTAGGCTACATGATAGAGCTCAATAGCTAACAGAGCGGAGGTTGCATTGACTTGCATCATGATGCATTCGAGCTCTATTCAGTAACTAGAATTACCGCATAATTTTTGTATGCCTTCGTCAACCAGTCAAGTTACAGTTTACATCCATGTCTGTCCGAAATGTCACTTCATCATTTTATCCTATTAGACATTTGTGTGAAATTGTCATATTTAGTGTGTGAATTCTTGAGTTATGGCCAAAAACGTGTTTTGTCAGTTAACAGCGACATTGACCTTTGACCCCCAAATTCTAATCAGTTCATCCTCGAGTCTAAGTGGACATAAGTGTCAAATTTTAAGAAATTCCCTCAATCTCGTTCCTGAGATGTCACATTCACGGGCATGGGACGCATTGACAATATGACAGAAAACCCGAAAACATAACGCCTCGGGCCTCGGCTGTCGCTAGCTCAGAGGCATACAGATTAATATCGGGTGAAGGTAAATTATAATGCTATAATGATGTGTTCAAATGTAATCTTGTAAAATATAGTTTTTGACTGAAAACTTGAATAAATGCATTTGTTTGAAGGAAATGTTTTCACAACAATATAACATATATTAGAGAAGGAATTACGACCTGTTTACCTTCCTAGCATTAGATCTAAGCAGCTTTTAATACATTATTAAAATTACTAATGCTTAGAATTATTTTATCAAAGCAAATATTCAAATAAAAATTCCTAATCATTTGAATTGTGTATGTCAATGCAAATAACCACTGTAGCTTACAATAACAAAGTAAAAGGATAACATTTAGAAATTTTGAGGGTTTACTCTGTTTTCGGGTTAGGGTTCTAATTAATTTTTTGGGATTGTTCTAGGACAGTGACGGGGTTGAGAGCATGCATGTAGTTAACTTCCTCTGGCATGAACTAAATAAGTGATATGGGTTCTTGAGACATGTCAAATTGAATTAGACCAAATTGATCAGATAACTGATATTACTATACACAAGTCATTTTTGGTTTGGTTGTGATGTTCAAATTTGTAGTAATCATTTTGTAATGATTATGTGTGTGTGTGTGTGTGTGTGTGTGTGTGTGTGTGTGTGTGTGTGTGTGTGTGTGTGTGTGTGTGTTTGTGGTATATGCATGCATTTATGGGAAATCTATAAAAGCAAAGTAATGGCACTCTGGAGAAACCTGATTAGGGTTGAGCTGAGCTCAGAAATCAAAATTAATTTGGAAGATATTCCGGCTCTCTACCATTACCTGAGGCAGAGCCATTAAGTTAAGAAATAGCTGCTCAGCCTCACCACCGTTCATCTCAACTAAGCCGATACAGGTGCTAGTGCACCACTGCTGTGAGGTTCTGGTATGTGAGGTAATCAACATCCATAGCTGTATCATGAGGAACATTGCTCATTGTCATGGTCTCTGAATGCAGGTAACATGCTCTATAGGTAAAAAGGACATTACTTATGCTTTAGTGACAAGGTCCAAACAAGATAATTTATTCTATTGGCATTTTCTCTGCTACACAATCAATAATTTGCTCAATTGTAGTCAGAGGTTATACATTTTATAAGTTAGTCATTAGGGACTAATGGGTATTCATGTCTCTCTGCCAGTCATTCATTAGCTAAACATAAACCCATTTAATAGCTGTGGGTCTGCGTGTATGCATACCTGCATTCACATAAGGCACTGTGCACTGTTCTTAAGAATACCGTATGTGCCTTTGTGCTTTGTCATGCAGCGACATATTTACATCATCCCATTTCCCCACAGAAGCTGGGTTTGAGAGAGACACGCTCCTTTGTACTTGAACACAAGCTGCAATGGGACTTGTGCTTTTAGCAATTCTCTCTTATCTGCTTTTACCCTTTGTAATAGCATGTAGGGTGACATTTTCAAAGAAAACGTACCCAAGTAGTACAAGAATGCAGCTGATTGCAGGACCGATCCGTATAAAGGGTTAGAGATAATGAAAAGGTGACATTGTGTTATTTATTTGATCAAGTTAGACTTGTGAGCGCCTCCATTTAATGATAGATATGTCTTAGTCATAGTTCACTAATGGAGAACTGAAGCCTAATGTGTCAACAAGCTGAAGGCTGTGGTTACCCAAGGACAGTTTGCCTTTGGAGCGGACTGTCTTGAATAACAGCAACTTGTGTTAGTATTGAAGGAGAAATTAAACATTTTACTTGTGAATGTCTGGAAACTCACTTCCTACCAAGGGTTATTCATGATACATCCTTTGATTATCTGCGGGCTTAGGCAGACATTAGTTTTGAGCTGTGTGTCCACATATCCCCGAGCCTAAAATGTAAGCTTAATAAACCAGCCTTTACTCCAAAGACTCATGATTTTTTAAATAAATCTGCCCAACTTCTCGAATTGGTAGAAAATCTAGTTACAGATGGATGAGAGAAAGCAATGGCTGTGACACATGGGGATATACAGCCAATCCCAGGAATCCCTTTTTTTTTTGTTCAACAAACATGAACAAAACACTCATCATCCACCAACAACAACCCACAATATCATGTCACATCGGCCACCCTCTGTCAGCCTTATCATCAGAGCCCTTGTACTGTGTCAAATCAGAGCCAGCCTTATGCCCTGAAGGTTTCTATTCCAAGTGTCCATTCAGCAATATTTGATACATCTCTGCTGGGCTCCTTACATTCAGAAAGGACAGATCGTTACCATTAAGTAAAAAATTTATCCTTTCATATGGAAATATATTTAAACTATTTCTATAACACAAGGTAGCAGCGGGGTTACCCAGAGCAGAGCAATTTGAGCAGAATACATTTCTTGCCATAAGCAATAATTTATCAAGCAATTCATATTCAGACAGGGAACTGACGTATCTTTACGAGGTAAATTCAGCAAGGAAAGTCAGAAACCTTTCTTAATCTTGATTATAAAAAAATTAAAATATATAAAATGTAACTAAATCTACACGGCCACTTCCTGTTGGGTTTGTCGTAAGTCAAGACACATGGAAGTGGGATGTAAATACTGACCCACCACTGCATTTAATTCCAGCATAATGGGTTTTGTTGTGGGTGGGAAAGTCGATAAGGGCAATATGTCCTTTTTCCTGCGACTCTCGGTTGTTTGACAAAAAAAGATTTGCATTGATATGAAGGCCATCTTTGAACAGAGACATTGGTTACGATATCCGCCTTATATATGACCACATGACTCGTGGGCAACTCAACTATGTTCCTGATAACTGAGAATATTCCTTACACTAAGGAATGACGCTTGATATGCGTTGGAAAGCTCCGGAAAAAGTTTCTCTTTGCATACAATCTTGCTGAATCTCCCTGATGAAGAGCAACTACTCTCTACCTCACTGTTCGTTTTGCAGAGACGATTATTCATTCAATAAGTTAAAAACCATATAACTGCTAGCGACTTCATTAATTGTAACATTGTTCTTACAATTCCCGGCACCTCCACCAATCATTGAATTCCACATAGAAGAAAGTGTCAGGTTTCAGTGCATTCAGTGGCTTTTATGTCAGGAATGATAACAAGATCTCTTATTTCCACTTGAATAGAGCTGTTTGTTTTAACCGGTTCAGAATTCTTCAAAGGAATTGCAAAAAAATACTGTTTAACATCCTCATTATGTTCATCTCTCATGGCAGAGGGAGAGACAGAATGTGACAGAGGGAAAATGGAGGAGACTAAAGTTAAATGAAGAAGAGTAGATATGTGTGTGTGTGTGTGTGTGTGTGTGTGTGTGTGTGTGTGTGTGTGTGTGTGTGTGTGTGTGTGTGTGTGTGTGTGTGTGTGTGCGTGTGCGTGTGGTAGTTGGGTTGGCAGTGTGGAGTGAAATGTGAGTGAGATGGTGAGAGCAAGAAAAAGTTGTGGAACAGCAAATTTGCAGTTAGCTAATGAGTGTACCAAGGGGCACATTAGTTATTTATTTCCTGTGCTTGTTTCGTTAAGAGAAGGGCACACCAATTAGCTTTGAGGAGATGACATCCCTAAGCGCCCTCGTGCTCGGCTGCGGGGCAACACAAGAGCCCTGTCTGAAATGCTAAACAACCTGTAGGGCCTGGCGCGAGGGGGAAGGGAAATAGCGTCACGCGTGTGACCCGGCGTGACATTTCTAAAGCGGCTTGGCCAGCGAGAGCTACATTATGTAGGAGAGAGAGAAAGAGATAGCATCTGGATTGAAATCCACCGTACCTCAAAAAAGGGAAGAGAGGTTATGTGGACTGATGGCTCAGAGGATGTCGCTCTGCATATGAATTAGGGTCTGACATTATTTCTTCTCTTTTCACATATTTTTTCCCTGCGAATCATTAAATCATTGTCTGAATCTCAGTTCAGACAAAACGCTTTCATGTTTTCTATTACATCGTGTAAACTGTTGGAATTTGTATAAAATTAGTATTATTAAAAAATAAAAGGATTATTTCAAAATGAATAATACGATCAATTATGTGTCATTAAAAGGGAAATATGAGATTTGAGGAATAAAAAAAAACACATTTGAAAAAATACCTATGATGATTCTTTGTAAAGGTAACACCTGCTGATACATATCCCAACATTAAAAAAGATCAAAGCAACCACACCAGACATTCCTATTTATGCACCTTCATTAAATGAGGCATACTCCAAACAAGAGAGGATGGAGCCTCATTTGAAATGTCAGCCTTCTAACATATTAATTGGAGCCGAGGCCATCCAATCAAGGGTACAAAACAGTGCGTCCATAGAGGTGAGCGGTAATGAGCTGTGCTTTGTATGTGGGGAAGGTTTGGCTGATTGAAATTGCACTGCAGTATCTGACCAGACCATAAACATAGTTATTTAGTCCATAACAAGTGCAGCATCCTTCTAGTTTTCTCCACTGTGTGATTTCAAGACAGGAAGATTTAAAATAGTTACTTTGTGTTAATGCTGACATCATCCCTTCCAGTTCAATACAAATGTACATGGAATCCTTTCGTGTTGAATTGGTTTCTTTGACCCAATACATTTGTAAAACAAACATATTCTGTCAGGAACAAGACAATCCTGGTACTATAATCATAAAATATTCAAGGCTTGACTTAGCTTCTAAGTGGCCAATTTAGGAGAATCTCTTAAAACAATACAAGGAGTTTCTTTTGTTAGGACTGACACAGCATGTATTTTATTTAACAGTAAGCATATTAACATTAAAAGCAGCCTCACCTCCCAATCTGTGAAACACTTAAGAGGTCTAAATGAAGACCAAAGCTCTTCAGACCTAAAAGTGACCACTGTTGGTAATACATATGTTAATGGAGAGCCTTTAGTTAAAATCGCTAAACTGTTAGCGTCAGAAGATAAATGGGGTTTGCAGTAATATACAGGCGGTTGTGGTGGGCGGTTGGACAAGATGGACTCCCGTTGTCTTTGTACAGGCTCATTTATGTGTTTCATTCTTTTCTGACATAAAAATGATTGACATTGATTAAAAACCTGCGTAGTAAAATGTGCTTTGATTTGATGATTCTAGCTTTTAAGAGGTAATGTTCATTCTTCACTTAAAACCTAACCTACTGTAAGAAGAACAATCTCATGTCAGTGATTTGTCTATATGCAGGTGGCATTCAGGTTAGAAAGGAAGGGAAACCCTTGCCCAGTTACACACCTTTATCAAGTACACAACATATACTAAACTAAACTAAACACCCTGAAACAAACTATAAAGTATAAAAAAAAGGTGAACTGTCACCTTGTATATACAGGCTGCTTGTTATTCCAGGTACACTTGTATGTATGTTGATGTAGAATGACTAGTGAAGTGTGGTGCTACAAAGTGAAATATATTTATGTTAGACCCTAATGCTCTACCTTATGAAACCATATGCTAATAGTGGAAAATAAAAAAAAACACAGGAGCTTATTTTGTCTCTAGTAAAACAAATAGTGACTGAATGCTCTTTTCAACACTTGAAAGCAAGAAATTCAGTGAAACTATTTGTGTTAATTGTCTGACTGCTACTGTATGTGATGCACACATAATGTGACAGATCGAGCCACCCACTCAACCTAACAAAACTACAACTGAGGGGAGAGAGAAATGTACTCTCCAACCTCTTTGATCCAGAATTGGCCAGTAGGAAGTCTAACGTGTGTTAAGGACAGAACAACAACAACAATAGTGACGACCTCACAAAATAGATTTTTAAATCGTGTCTTTGTACACAAACCCAAACTACGTCTCGACCTGTGATGAGGGTGTGAAACATTACTTAATTTCTGTTTGTCGACAACACTTGATGTTACCTGGGGCATCCTAAGGAGTTGATATGTCCATAGTTATCAATACTTAATGTTTGAAGGTCAGCCTACTCATACGGTCTGTAAACTCCTTGTTTGTGCGCTCCGCTCTCACCAGTATCTGAGTCTGTATTCTGACTTCCTCCTCGGTGAGTCCAATCATCTGCCTGTCATTAGGAAGCATTCTCCACCGTCTCTCCTGCCTCCTACAACGGAACAGCCGCATGTTTTGTTTTTCTCTGCGGCCTCAGACCAATGCAGACATGTCAGTGCCATCTGCTGCTGCCTGGTCCACAGTGTCACAGCCAGACAGCTTGAACACTGAAGCAGAGCCGCAGCATTGTGTCTCCTCTTTCGCTGGTCCTATGTGATCTCTCAGCTGCTCAGCATCACACTAACTTCTATTTTTAATTTTCAAGTATTTCAAGAAGTCATACCCACATTTTTCAAAACATCTGTATCGGTGGAAAACTGAGATATTCTAAAAACATGTTTGAAACATACTCTGCTACTGAGCTGAGCGCTGCGTGTACACAATGTGGCAAGCGATGCCATCTGCATGTGTGTGTGTGTGTGTGTGTGTGTGTGTGTGTGTGTGTGTGTGTGTGTGTGTGTGTGTGTGAGTGTGAGTGTGAGTGTGTGTGTGTGTGTGTGTACATCTGCACCTGTGAGATAAACACCCCTGATTAAAATGTTTGCCATATTTTACTCTGTTTGTCAGGGTTGTTATGAAACCTCTGCTGCTCTGGAGAAAACCGAAACAATCCATATTCTCTCGGCTGATCTCGGTTCCTCTTGTGAGGAGAGACCCATGTCTTTTGGAACTTTGATTAAACACAATCTGTAAGTAACACAATAACTGAACAAGTAAAAGCTATTATAAGAGATGATACACCGCAACAAACAAAGCATTGTGTCCATGCAAACAAATGTGTTGATCTCTCTGAGACAAAGAGAATGAAGGCTATAATTTGTGTTAGTTACTTCATCATTTAGGAATTTGAGAGGAGCAAAGGTTGATTTTAAGAGGAACGCACACCACAAGCTTCTTTGTCTTAGTAATTACACCAGAAGCAGAGGGCCAGAGCTAGACATGACAGACAGAAGAAGGAATGCTAAGGAAGGGACGACAGACTTTCACATGTGTGATGTTGATCGCTGTAAAATGTGCTCCATTGTGCATTTATGGCTGTATGGCTTCTGATCGTTCTCCAGTTTTCATCATAGGCCACACACTCTTTATTGCTTTTGTTAAGCTATATTTGGGAAAACCCCCGTTTAACATCACAGCAAGAAGATTCAGCCTTCACGTTCTCTCGACGCCGCATGCCGAGAGGAGGAAGGGAGGACATAAATAGAGGGAGAGCTAAATATAGGATATAGGCTAAAGTAAGTAATGGAGAGAATCACTATCAAACCCAAAAATTATGGACATAAAAGCTGAATACACCAATTGTGTAAAGAAATCCCAGGCATGTAGTGAGGGGCGGACTGTGTTAAACTGGTATTTTATTTCCCAGTCCCTACTGTCGCTGGTGAAAACAAATTAAAATGACAGGACAGAATACCTGCTGCTGCACCTTGCTTGATAGAAGTGTTATCTGGCTGTGTTTGTTCAGATATGTGCTTATGTACATGAGGGGGCTTATTAGAGTGAGAGATCCTGTGATGTTTTTCATTGGCCTTAATGTATTCCCATTTAGGTGTCTGTCTGTCTTTCTTATATGCTTCAGTAAAGTTTCCATCAGAGAAGAACGCCAAAAGGAATTTGCTTCCAGCAGCGGGGTGGAATGAGGCGAGAAAAGGAGTGGAGAAAAAAGAAATTCCTTTTCAACATATTTACTTCTCAGATAAGAAGATGCAGCTGAAAATTCAAACGACAGTCACTGACTGTGACAGTTCATTATTATATAGGAAGTCGCATGGTGTTTCTCATTGGACTTTCCAGGCGTTGCACCATATGCTTGAAGGGGTTGATTGCAAGAGCACTTAGTCATCAAGTATAAAGTACACATGCAGCTCTTCATATCATTAACCTCTAGATGTTAGAAACTCAGCTAATACATATTCTGAAGGGATTCCAGATCCACTTTATTACTGTGCTGAGGGAAAATGAAAAGAATAATTGGATTCAGTTACTGACTAAAATTAAGTCTGATTATTTTTGATGTTCAACCCATTCTTTGTGATAAGTAATTTACTTTTGTCCTTTGCGTGAAATACTTGGATTGAAATTTTTCCTCAAACAACATTGTCCTCGAACCATCCTCTTATCGCAAAACACAGCTTATCATCCTCTACGCGAATCAATTACGCACAAAGACTTTGGCAAATTTACACAGTAGGGCATTAGGTTTGATGAGGGAGCCACATATCCAAACTATTTACCTCTGTAATGTTTACTCTCTCTGTTTATCCTCCAAAATACATTACCCACTTGTTTTTCTTCTTTACCCTGCCCATCTCCAATTCTTTATTACCAGAGCATTACAAAGACATTTGCCACACTGTATACATTTTCATTAAAATGCTCCATCCATTTTCAAAATGCAATGACTGTCTTTAATTTAAGTGAAGAGGCAGTGAACCGCTGCAAAGCTTTAATTTCAGTTTGTTTCTTATGCCCCCCCCCCCCCCCCCTTCCTCTTCTATCTTCACACGCTCATTATTCCCGAGGGGCCGACAAGAGAGAGGAAGAGATTTGGGTGTTTGAAGGCAGGACCCCACCCAACGGGAAAAAGCTAACAAACTCCAGCTATAGAGCATGAAGGGGAAATAAATGCTTACATTTGTATAAATCAGCATGCAGCATGAAAGGCAAGGTCAAAAAACGCTGGCATACACATGGGGTGAAAGAAAATTCAAGGTGGAGAGATGGTGGTACATGTGAATTTAAATCAGATGTTTCTTAAGACACGTTATAATACAGGCTGTGTAGTTTCAATATTTCATCCCATCCTATTCCCTGCTCCTGTCCTTTAAACCACCTACCTGCCAAATGCTTTTGTCAAATTATTTCTCCTCTCTCTGTTCTGATGTCATGAATACACGGTGAAACACAGGGGCCTCGAGCGGAAATGTACAAAGTGCTTTCAGACGTATTTTAAGCATAATTTACACAGAGTCTGGTGCTTTGCATGAGACGGCCAGCAATACCAACCCATTAATCATAGTCAGGTCTGGCGTTCTTATCTCCCTGTCTCCCATCAGCTCAGCCAAGAGGAACCAAGACCATCTCCACGGACCTTTCAATCAGCCACCTTTAGATGCTTCTTTGAATTAAATCTTAAAATTCATGGACATAAATTCATAGCCGGGTATGACCATGTCATTTCACAAATGGAGTAAACAGCAGCGGCTTCTTCCACATTAAAATACCCCCCTGAGGTGATTAACAATACCAAAGTGGTTCTGGATCTCTTCACATGTGTTTCATGATGTCGGGCGACAGGGAATTGTCAGAAGAACGCACCGCAGAGGTAAAATAAACGTCAATAAAAATAGCCTATAAATGTGTTTGGCATATGATTAAAGACGGTACAGTATATCTGTGTTTATGGCACTGGCAGTTATTAGCAGGACACTGCCTTAAGGGAATTGGATGACTCTGTTATATATTGTACAATAATATGACAAAAATAATGTTTTCTTAAAAGGAAGAGTTTTACATTGTTTGATAGGTCTGAGCGCCACAATCTTTTATGCCGATGTAAGTCATTTCATATATCGATAAGGACATCAAGATATAGCATGTTGTGTGGTAATTCAATAAATAAATAGTCCATAAGAAATAACTACATGGTTATATTTCTTTATACTCCTGTGTGAAATCAATACTTGATAAATACGAAGTGCTAGGTATGTGTTCATATAATTATGAACTTAAGTGGAAGATGAAAATAACAGTTTCAAGTGACACTGACTATGTTTACATGCATGCACACAAATACAGAGTAATCAGGTTGGGATAATAGTTTGATTTATTTGCAGTCCAGTTAATCATACGGAACTAAGTGGTAATGTGAAGTGTGATGTAAAACCAAAACTGCAATCTTCAAATGATATTCCCTCAAAATATTACACATCAGATTTTTTGAGAAATTGGAGTTAGTGTGTGCTTATTTCGTTATTATGAATTTAGACGACCTAATTGTGTATCACGACATCTCACCACACGATTCTATTGAAAGTTCATTGGCTTATATATTGGCAAATATACTTATTTGTTGCTTTCTTGCCAAGAGTAAGACAAAAAGAAATTGATACCT
The DNA here is from genome assembly GCF_900634415.1 of Cottoperca gobio. Taxonomy (NCBI): domain Eukaryota; kingdom Metazoa; phylum Chordata; class Actinopteri; order Perciformes; family Bovichtidae; genus Cottoperca; species Cottoperca gobio. The sequence continues at coordinate 12,845,302 of NC_041371.1, forward strand.
CTCTCATGTCTGTATAGTTAGTATCGAGCTACAGTCAGCAGCCAGCTAGTGAGTTGTACGACTGCTGGTGTGTGGATTGTGTTACCTTTACAGAGCCAGGCTAGCTGTGTCCAGTCTGTTTGCTAAGCTAAACTAACTGCAGCTTCATACAAACCGTGCACACGTGAGAGGCGTATCAAACTCTGAGCATAAGAATATATTTCCCAAAATGTCAAACAATTCCATCACAACTGTGACACAACTAGGATAGCCCAATCAGCGTGAACTCTTTCACGTCAGCCTGCCAAGCACAGTTAACATCAGATCATGTTCGATGTCTGTCAGCAGCCTGTTCCCTTTAGCATTTGTACCAAGCCTGTCCCTCATTTGACCTGCAACATTGTTTAGGAATGTGCAGTCATAACATGTTATGTCCCAATCATAACATCTGTGGACAGAAGCATATGGGAAAGCTCTTATTATGAACACTAATGACAGCTGAAGCCTTAAACTGGAGAGTACAAGAGCCTCAGAAGAGCAATAATATGCACATTGTGATTTTTATTTCTCTTCCCGGCTCAGGTCAGCTGTTGGAGTTTTAGAGGTTTGATTTGGCCCACATAAATCTGTCGCCCGAGTAGGCAGCTGTTCGGCGCGGCAGCTTTCGCATCGCCGCAAGGTCGAGTGGGAACTAAATGGCAGGGGTGGGAGCCCAAATCTGACTTTAACGCTAACTTGGCTCCAAAAGGCCGGCACGTAAACACACAATGGAGATGGGAGGAGAGTTTGTCCTCAAAGAGTGAATGGATGAAGAAGCTTTTATAGTCACCCATTCAGTCTCTCCATTTCACTACAACGTCGGGATTATGAAGCTGAACTTCACCCGACTTCACTGTTATCTGTACATCTTGATGGCTTAACTACTTTTTAACTTTTGTCCATGTATAGGCTATAAACAATGACTTTCATTTAATAATGTAGTTAGTGTTTGATTTGCTCCGTTTGGTGGTGTTCAATATAATGAACATGTGTTGCTGTTTGACGGCCACGGTCCACTGAGAATGGGCTGGGTCTATCTGTCTGGAGGTGGTTACGTTACATTTAAATACGGATTAATCATAAAAGCCTAATTCATCACCATGACAGCTGTGAAAACATCCTGCCAACCCACCCCCCCACCCCCCATCCACTCCTTCCTCCCCTCCGGTCTTTTCAGAATCCTCCCTAAAAAGGACCACTTTTTGAAATCCCCATGCATGGCTGTAGAATATGTATGGCTATGAGGATATTCATATGCTAATAGCTGTGGAGCTGAGAGTGCAAAATTAACCAAGCTTGACAGAGGCCCATGTGACCCCGGGAAGATGTCGGGAGGCCAGGAAAAACATCGATCATGTGACACCGGCACAGTTGAAGCCGGCCAGGGCTCGGTCAAGATGGATGCTCCTTCAGGCAGCACATATAAATCTCTGCGAAGGGTTGAAAATATTGAAATTAGAGCTGAATTATAACAAACAACATTGGCTGCCTCTCTTCAGGAAACGTGTCATCCATCCTCTTCCCTCTCACTATCTGCCTCTGTCAGAATGTGTGTGTGTGTGTGTGTGTGTGTGTGTGTGTGTGTGTGTGTGTGTGTGTGTGTGTGTGTGTGTGTGTGTGTGTGTGTGTGTGTGTGTTGTAGGTGTGTAGGTGTGTAGGTGTAGGTGTGTGTGTGTGAGATAGAAAACAGAGAAAAGGTCATTTGTGAGGCAGAGAGAAAAGAGCTTTGTGGCTGTGTGTATTTCAACTTGTTTGTGTTCAGTAATGTGACTCTAAAAGGGGTCGGGGGGGTGTTGAAGTTCTCAGTGCAAGATAGGACGAGTGTTGTAATGTCCAAAGAATGACAGAGGACCCTACAGCTGATTCATAACCTTAGATACAGGGAAGATACTGTGAAATGTGTGTGGGAGAGCGAGACAGGGAGAGCAGGGGTCTGTTTTTGTGACCTCACTGAAGCCAGGCTTCATGTGACCTCATCTTCAAATCTCTAAATGATTTCAGGTAATGGCGTCTGTGTGGCCTCACAGGTAAAACTACAGACTCAAAGCCACTGACTCTGCTTCACACAAGTGGCATACAGCAGCAGTCCCTCGCCCCCACTTGGAGTGAAACGCTCCGCTCCTATAAGCACTACATTCACACACTGAAAATTGATTCATGAATCATTCAAATCTTTCAGCACCTTCCTGACAGCGAGGTTCTGAAAATGGCCTTTTTTAAGATCAACTCTGCCGTTAAAAGGGTACAATGCTTTGGATGTACAATAAATGTAGAAGCGGGAAAGGTGTTCACACTCTAACGTTTTGGTTTCATAACCAAAGTCGACAATTTGGAAAACATGAAGACTGTATAATGTCCGTCTTCAAAGGACCGCTGAGTGGAAATGATATCCTGTAGTGGAACAGTGTAATGTCACAACAGGATATTAGTCTCTTAAGTGCTCGCACAGCCTAATAACATTGCATTCTTCTCTTATTGATGATACCAGGCAGGCAGGAAGTCTAGCTCTTCTATTTATTCTAGTGTTCGCCCTCTCAACAATACGAATTGCACTTGGCGTGAGCAATAGCCTTTATACAGAGAGTAGGAGCATCAACAGCTTTTTTGCCTGTATGTGTGTGTGCGTGCGTGCATGTGTGTGTGTGTGTGTGTGTGTGTGTGTGTGTGTGTGTGTGTGTGTGTGTGTGTGTGTGTGTGTGTGTGTGTGTGCGTGTGTGCGTGGGTGTGTGTGTGTGTGTGTAAGAGAAAGAGATGTGTGCACCCCTGGCCATACGCAGCATCAGCAGAATATGGATCCCCTGGCTCCCCTGTAAAGGCAGGTTTATCCGTGGCACAGATGCATGAGCTGCATTCTTTACAATCTCTCAGTCTCAGTCACACACACTCTGTGCCATAACTTTTGCAGGAAAGCAAGGGAGTGTGTAGGCATGTGTGTCTAAGAAACACGTGAATGCATGTGTTGAAGTTTACATCTGTGCACAGTGAGATGCAGCACCTTACATCCAAGATTGCAGCTTTTCTCCACATCTCTCAAAATGAATACATCCCTTTCATTTTCTTATTTGCAGCAGTTGGGAAATAATCTGGATATGGCTTTTCGGATCCAAACTTCCCCACTCTAATCACAGCAAGGATGGCAGCAACAAATAACCTCTGCTCTCCTGATATGTCACCTCGAGAAAAAAGGCGATTAAATAAGACCAAACCAAATATGATTTATATATAGATATATAGTATCTAAATCTGAACTGCGCCGAGTGTAGTGCAGTCAGTTTGACCACTTGTGTACTACTTGATGTTTTAGTGGGATTTATTGGTGTCTCCAGGCTTGTGCAGCCTCATGACTTAATTTAGTGATAACTTCCTCAAAGTCCTACACAGAATGTAATGACTGTGCAACTAACTAACTAACTGGCCGTCTGTAAAGGTGTCTCCATTAAATAGTGTGTGTGTGTGTGTGTGTGTGTGTGTGTGTGTGTGTGTGTGTTTGAGATGGGGGTTGCTGCAGGAGGGTAATGTGCTCGGGGTTGTGAGTTTCAGAGATAGAGAGGGGAGGTGTTTCTGCACCTCAGCATGTTTTGAGAAACCACCAGATGCAGCCTTTTTAAAAATCAATACCATCACCTTAGGCAGGTTTTATGCTTCTTCTTTTTGTCTTCTTCTTCAAGCCTACCACTTTCCCAGTGCCTACAACTGTGTAAGTCTGCCCTAACACAATGGTTTACATTTGGGAGTTGTTATATAGGTTTATAATGTACAAACAATTCAGAAACTCTCACTCACACCACGACAGATGAGCATTAAAATGCTAAGTGATTGAATCATATCCTACACACGATGGTGACTGGATGCTTTAAGTGGAACAAACAAAAGGTCAAAGTAACCTTGATGCCACAATGTGGTCTACTCAGATTGCTTCTCAGGCTCCGCAGGGCAGCGTCATTACATACAGTACGTCTGTATGACAGAGCTGTCCAGAAAGGTACAAATGTTGCCACGAACTTGATGAAACTCTAGGATCACATCAGCAGTGCAGTCAGAAAGCATTAGAGATATATGCGAGATATCTTTCTCATGTTTTGGCTCCGTAGTCAAGCGCAGTGGGTTTTGAAATGAAACCAAAAGTGTGATGTTAAAGTGCTGACCTTTAGCTGTAATCCGAGGGTGTTTAAATTGACATTCTATGAACTGTGAAGACATTGGAGCCCTTTTTTTATACATAGTCCCCCCCTACTGTTTGCCTAATATGGATAAGAACACCTCTAACCACAGTCAAAGCTGAAAGTCAGCTCTATAACCTCCTAGTTTCAGTTGAAATTCAATGTGCTGAAGAAAAAAAAAACAATGAAAAACACATCACAGCTCTACTTCACTGTATGTTTTCGTAGAAACAAGTTAAATCTCTCCATGCACAATGCTGATTGGTTTGTGCTGTGGGGCAGACAAATACCTAGTTTCCAAAGGCAAGTGATAAACAGAGGTCATGGAATGTCAGCAGTGTAGATCCAGTAGTAATTGATGTAAAAAGGGGCATTAAACGCTGCTTTAGAGCAAACCTCTTACTGCCTTTCCATTGCACAACGCAGCCTGCTCAGTATTTATTGAGACACCTCGAAAGCAATCTGGGATGGCAGGCACAGATGGCTCCTCTAATCCAGGTAAATTATCTTTGAACCTTTCAGAGTAAACAGACGTGCCATTCTCCAGAAGTCTGGACCCTTAGCGGCATTAAAAGGGTGGGGAATGTTGGTGGGTGTACATGCTTGTGTATCACATAAGAACCTTTAGAGACACACGTTGTGACTATGTCAGAACATGACTCTGTATGTACCGAAGTTATTGATGTGAAAACGTTGGCCAGGAAGTCTGAAGAAAAACTCAAAGCATCTTCTGTTTGCTTCTGGCAAATGTTCAGCACCCAGAAAAGATGAGACTGATTCGTGGGCGTACAGCGAAGCTATTATAACATGAACACACTCTATTACTATGCTCGCAGAGTTCCCTCCTGACCTACTTCTTATATTTAGACTTTTTGCAATCGTTGTTTTAACTAAGATTTTATGTTCATTTGTGTTTTTATTGAGAGGTATATTTTGAGAGCTTCCTGAAAGAGTATATGGCCTTCTCCAGATCAATTTGTTGACTTAAATGTCTCTAACTGAAACAAAATCTTCATTTGTATCTGTGTTTAGACTTTAAAAAATGTAAGTGGGGTGAATTTAAAAATAGAATGAATTAGCCTGGAATGGTTAGTGTTCTGTTGAAAATGGTTTCTATTGTTATTTACCCTGTATGGATTTTGTCATATGAACTGAACAGATATTGTACATTGTGTTGTGCAAGTTCACCCTACATTTGCATCGCCTACAGACAGCACATAGGTGTGCATTTGTGGAAAAAAAGGAAAAGAAAGCCTGAGTTAGCATACTCAGGGTTCCCACGCCTTCTTAATAAAATTAAGGACTTTTCAAGGACTTTCAAGACACAATTTAAAGACCCAGCGTAGCATAGTTTGGATCACGGTTATTTAATGTTACAACAGATGAGATTTCTGTATCATGAAAACTAGCAGGCTTTACAGAAGCTTTTAGAAGGAGAGAGAGGCTCGAATGCGTGAACACTTCTGCTGTATTGTGCTGTTTTACAGTGATGTCAGACTATGTGGTCTCTGGCCTTCACTAACACAGCACAACAACACCAGTGGCGGGCCGTGCATTTCACAGCTAGGCCTTCAGTGATGTCCTACACAGTCCTACCTGAATTATTCCACCTCTTAATACCATCATTACGACGCCATGGCTCTAGAAACTATACATTTAGACAGAAATGCAGTATAACCGGGCGTTGCATCACCCTAACAACAGAGTTATATTAATATTTACGAAACATTTAGTTGTAAATAGCAGGCATTCCCAGCAGTACAATGTGCAGTGCCTCTCGGAGGCTGTGAGCCGCGGGTACCGCTCGTAGTTAGTGATTTGAAAGTGGCGAACAAACCCTTTTCCCAGCTGTGATAGGCTCGCTAGCGTCGGGGTTGGCCGTTCTCTTCTCACGATGTCTATCTTGTTCGTCTTGAAAATGGCGTTCTAATTATATCTGCGACCAAATCGATCTCTTGTCCTCCTTCAGCCATTGTGGGTTGAAAAAAAACTGTTTGTAGAAATCTACACAAATTAGCTCGTTCAAAGTTTGCTCGCTCTGCATAGCTCTGCCTCTCAATAGTGCGTATGCAATCAAAAGACGTGGACGTGCTGACATTGTCGTAAGCCTGCTAGCTGGCCCCAGTGTCCCCAACACGAAATCTGATTGGTTAACGCCACAGTCTTGTCTCCGTTCACTTTAAGCGACATGCGCCCGCACTGTTGATTCTGAAGGCCTAAGGGCAGATTTCTTGGACCCTGGCAACACATCATGGCTGAAATATGATTGGATGAAAGCTCTAACATAAAGGCCAGCCCTCCACATCTCGATCTGAGGCTGCAAGCAGCGCAACCAAGAGGAAAGCTATGAAATGAAGAGAATAGACTATGGGGAATAATTGAATACATATTTGTGGAAAAAAATATATCAAAATTAAATGTATATATTTATATTCTGATGATGTTTAGGCCAGCAGAGAAGGCCTTGCTGGCCCTGACGGCCCGCCACTGAGCAACACAATATAGTGTATTGTGTATGTTGAGCGAAGACAAAATAGATCAACTCAAGCATTTTTTATGTCTTCAAACTTTCAAGGATTTCACGGACCCGTGGGAACCATGCATACTGTTTTGTGGGAAAGTTTCGTATTTTATTCACATGGCATGCAATGAAACATGTCCAGAGAAAACAGCAACGCAAATAATGCTGTATTTATAGAATACTGCAGAGAATAAAGAGAGCAGGACATGGTAGCTGATTAGTCCAGCACAGTGCATTGCTGCTTCCCGGTCTCTCTCCAAGGTGGCTGAGGCAACATCCATTTGAACAGGAAGAAGTCTGGTGTTGGCTAGCACAAATACAAATGTGTGTTTCTGTGTTGCACCTCAAAGGGACAAGGTAGAAAATGCTCTGTAGCTGTGGCAGCGCACGATAGAAGGGGAAGGAAGAGAGAGGTAGTCTAAGATGGAGTTGAGTTCAGTCCTCCTCTGCTGTTCTAAGGCCTCCAGGGTGTTCAGACTCAGCCCTGCCCTGCAACAAAGACAGCCTTTATCACCAGCTTGTTTGTCCTGTCTGCATCCCCACCAGTGATGTTTTCTCCCCAGCACAACACTGTGTTCAGGCCACCACAGATGAGGAGACTGAAAAAACCTGAGCCTCTTTAAGAAGTAACACACACAGTGTGCACAGTGCCTCCATGTTATCTGCACAGTACAGAAATGCACTGAAATAAATAGAGAAATGTTCCAAGACATCCAGCATGTTGTACAGTGGTTGTGTATAATATAGATCTACTGGAATATAACGGGAGTTACAGTTTAGTGCAATACTGGAATGAAACATTGGCTTTAAGGATTATCTGCTCGGGTCAAATGTGATTAAAAGAAAGGAACGAGACAGTAATGAAGATAAAGCAATGCATAATGTTTCAAAAGACATTATAACCACTGCCAATGTGTCCATTCACATGAATCACATAGCTCAATAGCACAAATCACAAATGTTCCTTAAGAGGCTTTGCAATCTGTACAGCATACGACGCCCTCTGTCCTCAGGCACTCGCTTTGGATAAGGAACAGCACAAAAACTACGTCTGCCAAGGACTTATTGACTCATCTTTAAATTAATCCATTGAGGTATCGCCTTGTGATTTTTTCCATTTACATTTCTGACATATTTCATAATGCCGAGACAAAGTGGAATTTACTTTAGAGCATGATGTTCAGAAGATATATTTCATCACGAATGAATCTCTTTGCTCAAGTGGTTTTATTTCATTTCATCATATACAGTATATAGCTCTCTGATACTCATGATACATATATATATATATATCATATATACTGGTCTCTGATGTCAGTATCACTGATCACCCTATAGAGGGAAAATCCACTTTTCACAAGTATATAATTCAGGTGGCAATATTTATTATTTGAAGGATTATTATTGATGCCATTTCAACACTGTTTCAGGGCATTGTCAAGCTTGCTGCTGCGTTAATCTCTTCTCAGTAAATGGGTCTGTAATTGTTATAATTGGCTACATTCAGCAGGGATGGATGTTAATGATATTCTTTCATACGGTGTTCCTTTTAAAAAAGAATATTTGCACTGTAAATATTACATGCATTTTTTGGGACACTTTATATTTTCTCCTCTCACTACGCTGTACAAAGGATTTTTCAAACTGTTAAAAGTATTACGGAGGAGCTATTCCATCAACACAATGTATAAAAGATGAGGGCAGAGTTCAGGGTAAACGATGGCTGTCCTGGTGTGTGTTGTGTAACTAACGGCTGTAGAGATGAGTGGTCCTGTGATGAATGGCGCCGTCATGCGCAGCTATAATCACGCCTACGCATGGCTTCCTGCATAATTGATTTTTAATCCCCTAATAGAAAGTAAATCACACTACCAAAGCCTGCTTTAGCTCTGCCCTGGAAAAAAAAGAAGTGAATAATAGCAAAGAGAGGGTGAGCGGGGAAGAAAGATTTGGGGGTAGAGGATGAGATGAAAATGAAGAGTAACCATTTACGGGTGTGAAATAGAATTAAATATGTTTCAAAGTTGTAGCATTAGATATTTACTGCTACATTGTAGTCGAGGGGTGCTTTACTAAAGTAGCCATACATGATATCACCAGAATGTATTACGATGTCTGGTGAATCTCAGCCAAGATGATATTGTTTGGAAAGAGTAATGAGTTATAGATTGACCCGTCAGCTGATACAGGGACAGATTGCATCTGTCATCCAAAATAAACATGGCAGACACATTGAGCCACTCATTGGATGGACAGTTCACGGGAAAGGAACTGTCATTTGGACAGAGAAAACAGGCACCGAAATAATTGAAGACAAAATAAAGCTGATGTCGAGTATGGATGTGGATTCTATTGGGAGCGGTTGTTTGTATTTAAAGGGTGAGATTCGTGGGACCATATGTGTAATGTGCAGGTGTCACATGAGCATTTCGGACAACATATGGTTCTCTAATGTTTACACGATGCTTCGTCATGTAGTATAGTGGAGAATTGAGAGAGGACAAATGCTTTAGCACAGCAGCCAGAGCTTAAGATATGGAGATGAGTTGTTATTGATTTTAATGGAGTGCCCACTTGGGATGCAGATTTACATCTAACTCACTTGTTTGTTTCTTGTCCTATTTCGGTCACTGAGCAGATTACTTAAATTGACCAACTGCTCTTACTGTAAGCAAGAAGGAATGGAGGAAGGACAAATAATGTCAAAACAAAGAGCGAGTGCAGAGCTGCAGACACAGCTCTGATAATTGTCAGCATGCACTCTGTGCTACGAAAGTGAAAGCCAGTGTGAGATGGAGCCAAGGACTTGCTGTCACGAGACGTGCCAGCCACCCAGCCTGAGGAAGATGGAGGAGAGGAGAGAAAGACGGAGAGGAAAAAGGGGAGCGAGCGAAAGAGATAAGAATGAAACACTCCAACAGCTGTCCCTCTGACTGTCTCCCTAACTGATGAGATTAGGGCAGCCGTGTAATTGCCTCCAAAAGGTGGGAATTATAAATGGTGTTATTGTATGGGCAATGTCAGGGCAAGTCACAAAGGCACCAAAAACTACTGTCTATATTTAATTATCAGAAATAATGGATTAAAGTACGTTTTATCCATAAATCAGTTTTCAAGTTGTATACTGTGTATATAAATAATTCATGTTTGGAAAGGCATATTTATAAAATTAAAAAAATCAAGGTTTAAGTAGTTCCCACTGTTTGATTAAGCAATTAGTTGATTAACAACAGTAAATAATTAATGATCATTTTGATGATAATTCAGTAATTTATTTAGTAACAATACCAAACATTTACTGGTTACATGCATCTCAGGTGAAAAATTGATGAATTAATTTAGTTTCATCATACAAGATGCAATTGGATACAGGGTGGTGGCAGATATATATTATCAAACATTCCATTCTCTTTAAACGGAGGGCTTTCATGACGCACTGACAGTATTGAAATCCTGTGGAGAATGTGTGGCGTGCAGAGTTCAAAAAGAGGACTTTAGAATTCTTTATACACACACACACACACACACACACACGCACACACACACACACACACACACACACGCACACACACACACACACAGTCACATTGTTCTTCTTGATGCACTTTCTGACCAGACAACTCCGCTTAGCACCTTTGAATGGTGAGTGACTGCGGGCCTCACCACGTTCACCACTCTGCCAATGTGTGCAAAGATATTGTATCTATTCACTCGGAATGGTTCACGTAATGGAACTCATTCAAGCACCAGAAAATAAATTTGCAAAACATCTGTTATTCATGTGAACAAAGCTAGAGAACCTTTGGAAAGACAAGGTCGGTCGGTCGCTGATGTAAGTAGTACTAAATTATCAATGAAAAAAGTATAACATGTTTCTTGTTGATGTTTAGAAGGAGATCGTCACTCTTATAGACTCTGACAACATTGGCGGATGGTAAATTAACAGCAGTATTCCACAGGCTAGATCAAAGACATTATAATTAAATGTAGACGTCATAAAAGTGCCAGTGCTTACTCTGAGTACTTTGCATTTGGGAATATGAGGGAGATTTCCATCTGTCTTGTTTGAGTTTAATCCTGATGTTGACACTATGTGTTCAGCCCCCAGATTAGAATAAATAGCCTTCCAAACCAATTTGCTTCAAATAGAGCAGTGGTGAACTGGGCCGGTTGGATCGATTCCCCTTGTGTACAGTGTTCCCTGCAAGTTTACCAATGGAAGCATTTACACGGTCAGTACATTTGTAAATAAAAGTTTTGTTTTATTTCGAGTTTTGCTCAGCATGTTAATATTCTGTAAACATTTATTTCATTCATGTGTTTTCATATTTTCCACACAGAATGTTGAACCATAAAATAACTACTGGTACTGTTGAGAGACATTTTCAGTTTTTTTTGCAGTAACCTTAAACATGTAAACAAGATCCTAGTTTCCTTACTCGTAAGAGAAATAAGCCCAGTTAACAAGCTCTATTTTTACGGGAGAAAAGATTTCTTGGCTATGTGTATATGCGTCTCCAGATCCCAAGACTACATGTGTATGAAAAGGACTTCAAACAAGATATATTTACAAGAACATTTATAAATATTCGACAGTCTAAATGATTGATAAAATATGTGTAGAGAGAGACTTAACGTATTTCTTTCATTTATTTAAGTGACAATGTACAACATGATTGCCACCATTGGGCACTGTACCAGTTTATAGCTTTAAGCTAAATTGCATCTGTAGTCATTATGATTAATCTTCTGATGACTTTCTCCTTAATCAATTTGCTTTTTTGATTTGGTTCGTTTTTAATTAAGAAAATATTTCATCCCAATTACAATAAAGGCCCTAAAATGGCATTTTAAATGTTTGGGGGTTGCAACCAATAGTCCAAATGGCAAAAACCATTAACAACAAATAAAAATTGGTAGAATAATCAAAATATAAAGCACCAACTCTGAAACACCGAAATGTATTGTCCTATCCTGTCCTTCTACCTGTGTTGATTATTGTAGCAGATATTGGTGACTGCAACTCAACATTACTACAGAATATTTGGATTATTATTAAGCTATAAAACTGCTCAAGTTTACGACACTAACCCCCATCACACATGACCAGAGATAAGGACCAGACACCAGACACACGGATACAGACCCAACTTAAAACAAATAAACCGATGTTGAATGCAAAATAAAACGTACTTTCATTAATATGTTATGCTAAGCTAACATGTTTTAATAATAATAATAGGAAGTTTTGCTTTAACATGATGAAGTTTGATATAAAGTTAGGTCCCATCACTCTCCTTCACCTGTGATACCAAATGTATGTGTTTATAATACAAGTTATTATAAGTTATTTACTGTATATATGTTGGTTTTAGTTATCAAATCAGCCACAAGCAATTCCTGCCACAATGATAACGGGGGAATGCTTACTCCTCGAAAGCAGGCCTTTCATTACGAAATGACAACTGTAACTAGCAGATCGGTTGTATCTAGAAGCTAGTTAGTGCTAACTCTGTGAGTCTCAGGTTGACTTGTTTTACAACAAGAACCAGGTAAAAAAAGGGTCTTCAATTTGCAACCTATGGCTTTATATACGGAATGATATCAGGTGCAAGACAGGATAAAAGTCAGCATCCTCACCAGTTGATGGTCCATAGAAGAAATGGAGATATAGAAAGCAACATGTTTATTGTATTGCTAGTTATGCCTAGTATTGCAGAGACCTTTATTTTTTTCTAACATAATCCCTGTTTGGATGCTTCGCTTACTATAGACAAACATGCTTAGACAAGCAGCAGATAATATATTTATGCCTTATTGTTGAGGACTAACAGTGTTTGGCAAACATAACACTATGTCATATAAGATTGGCTGGGGTTGCTGGACAGGTTGCCTAAACTCTGATATATTAGCATCCAGCACTGTCTCACAGAGTGCCAGTCCTGAAAGGGGCATTTTCTAACTGTAACTCCACACAACAATGTCAGGTTAGTTGATGATGATTTGTTCTTATTAATAGCACGACATTAGTTAGTTACTTTAGGCAGTGAGCTAGATGACTGGACATGATACCATTTACTGGAGTAAACACAAACATATATTGTTTAATCCATTTTACAAATAACACCAAAAGAAAAAGGAAATCACCACCATCCTATGTATTGTATTAGAGCCCCATGCACAGCACTTCAGCATGTGGAGAAATACAGAGCTTGACATAACGTGCTGTGCCTGGTTACTGTACATTTGCTAGACTATGATTAGAAAATCGCTGTTTAAGAGAGGGGTTTACCAAACGATAAAATCTTTTCATGTCATGGTTCATAAGTGTGTTTTTCTGGTTATAAAGCCTGTCCTCTCACAGAAATATTCAGCCACATTGGTACTAAAGATAGTGCTGCATTGGTTGCAAAAGATAGTGGAGAAATTACAGTGGGAACGATGGAATTGCCGACTATCTGCATTGTATTCCTCCCAAGTATCCTGGTTCCTTTCTGTGCATGTAAACATAGTCAATCCCTTTGTTAATAACCTCAGTTCATAGGACAGTGGTGAAAGGTGTAGCCATCCTTACATGAAAGCTTTGTATTAAAACTGGCACAAACCCAATGGAACTGAGCTCAAGTGGGTCCCTCCCACTTACTGCTGAACCTGGTTAGTCATGCATGCTATGGGAATGGAACAGAATGCAATCAGCTTCTCCTTTTTAATGGAGCTGTCAAGGCAATTGCAAACCTATGCCAGCCATAGCAGCTGAAGGTGTGTGAAGAGGCACTAAGCCAGCTGATGAGTCCTGGAGGCCTGATCACTTTGCTCAAAATTTCAGCATGCATGATATTACGCTTGTGGGGAGAGACACTACTGAGAGTAAGAACATACGTGCGTATGTGCATGCGAAAGTGTGTGTATTTAGTCGAGGGAATTCACTAATGTGTGTTTTGTGTGTACTGTCTTTGTACCATAACAATGAGTCAAATTCACATATGGATAGGTATATAACTAGGGCTGTCAGTCAATGTGTTGTCTTCGGCTGGTGTGGGGATGACACAGACTTGTCACCAGTGATGGTCTGGTGATAGTGTAGCTGAAGGGGGATTCTAATGAGATCCCGGGAAGGAGAGAGAAGCATATTCCACGATCAGCCTTTCAAGAGGAGGGCAGTTGGGTCAGACAATGGAAATTAGACTGGGAACATGAGAGGTAGGGCATGATATGACTGATATGAGCTGACATTACTGGACCGTATGCAGAAGCCAAGCAATCACCAAGGGAAGATGGCTCTCAGCTCAATATATAACATGGATCACATTATGCAGCTCGGTTTGACCGTATGCGATCATGTCCAGAACGTGTATTTGATGATTAGATTAAGTGCTCTTGATAAGGTCTGGGGTCATCTGGTTTACTCTGTTACAAGCAGCACAAAAACAATAATAACTGTATTTAAAACTACGGGGTAAATGAGGAGGGCTACATACATGATAGAGAGATACTGTGTATTAATGAGAAAGACAGGGTGGGTGGATGAATCACATTTCATAAGGTTAATTATCAATAATTAAAACCAATGATGTTTTATCTGGTGATTAGATAAAAGGACAGCACCCATACAACCTTAGGGTTACAATATTCTTGCTTCAGTGGGAAAATTAATTTTGTGCAATGATTAAATCTCAAGATGGGATGGGAAGTAATATAATTAAAGGTTGAGTCCATGTTTTATCTCATTAATCCCATTGATTGCCAAGTAAGGTTCCTATTACTATTAGAAAAGATAGCAGAATATTTGTTTCAGCGTGAGCCCTGATTGATGTGAAACACACAAGTGACACCAGCTCATTATTTCCTTAATCGTGAAATGTTTTTTGCGCTGGATATTGCAACAAATTGACTAATTTGTTTTAAAGACAAGAATAAATTGTGCATCTCTTTACTTCTATATTACCAACATTTTTATATTCGTGCAATTTCTACATGTGTCTCATTGGAATGATAGATCTAGCGACACACAGTCATTTAAGGGGGATCGGAGCTGTTGGTATGTAACAATCTTGTATGCTTTTAGTCAGTGCGAAAAAGTCAACATGCATTTTCATAGATGTACTCCCTCGAATGATAATACTAAGGCTCATCCCAACAGAGAGCCGGCTGATCTGAATATTAAAGCACAGTGTTTTTCAAATGTATTCAGCACGTGTTGTTTCCCAGTGTAGCTCTGACCCTGCAGTAAGAGCCTTCTTTGAGGATTCACACAACCCCATCATAGAATTCAAGTGGATTCCGCCCATGGGGACCAATATCAAAGACTGTAGTTTCTGTTACCAGATTGCATGTTTGTGCTGTGCTTCCTACCCTCTGAGCCGAGGATCAGCGTTTGACTGAAGAAAACACCATTCTGTTGCAGCTCACTCTAATTGAGGAACCTAAAAACAATAACAAATAGTGTCTAAATGCAAAGGTTATAGTCATGTAGTAACATCTCTTTATTATGCTGTTTGATGATAACATCCCGCTCGACGGAATCGAGTAACCAGCTGAGGATTGGACAAAACAACACTGAAGATGTCCAGCTGTAATTGTTTGCGGCGAAACAGTTTTATGATCATGTGCCGATGTTTGACACTATTTGAATGCCATGTGCAATATTTTAAAGTACCTTAAATTGACATGGGTAGTGTACGATGTAGAGCAGGGGTCTTCAATGTTTTTCGGGCCAAGGACCCCCAAACTGGTGTAGCGTGGTGCAGGGACCCCCTACTGTATATATTGTACACAATAGGCTTGAGGAGGTCTGTGCGACGGGGAGGGATGCGTGGCGGAAATTTCTTTTAGTTCACCCCTCTCCTTTCCTGTGGCAAAGCACAAAAAATGAAATTGTAATAAAAGAAATAAACATTTTAAACTTACATTTTTAATTTTTTTATTGCTTTATCTACAAACAATTTTGCGACCCCCCTGCAGTACCTTCGCTAAGCCCCTGTTGAAGACCCCTGATGTAGAGTATCATATTACACTAAGTCAAAATCTGCTAAATACTTCCAGTTCCACTGTAACAAACTTAAAACTGTGTTTTTTTAAAAGAAGCACGAAGACACCTAGAAACCCAGCTGCACTATGGGAAATGTAGGATCCAGTGTTTGACCCGTACTGGAAACAGTCAGGACATCGGTGGAGCTATAGCCCTTTGATAGAATCTGCGTTCATCATTTTGGATTGAATGATGATTTTAATTAATTTTGCCCAGTGTTTTTGGTAGATCATGAGCCATCTTAATGTTATTTATTTGAATCCATCCAAAGTATGTATCAAAGAGTCATTCACTGCTTGTATCATTACAATACCTCGGATGGTGCTGGACCACAAGGTGAAGGAAAGATTAATCTTTCTCCCCATAGAATTGTACAACATTATGATGCATGTCTGCTCGTCTCGTTCTCATCCAAAACCTTTTTGGCCTAACTCAGCACAAAGTGTTCTTTCGCAGAACTCGCTCCCATGACTACCTTCCCTCTGTGGCTTTCACTCTTATTCACCCGATAACCGCTTGCAGAACTCTAAACCTAAAACTCTGCTGGCACAGACCTGCACTACGGCTCTCGGCAGCCTTTTCTTCAAATAAGATGCACAGCAAGCTTCATTTTGTACTCACTGTTCAGCCTGCGGTTTAAATGCAGTAATTAGATAAATAACACTTTCACTTTACAACACTTTTACTTAATTATGGTCGTACAATAGATAATCCAGTAATACCATTATGAAAAATGGATTGGTTTATAATAAAGGAACAAAAAGGAAGGAAGGTTTTTTCTTCAATGTATTCATGTATTTTGTATTTAGGCCTAACTATTGTTCTTTTTTTAATTAAAATGAGATTTATTATTTATTTATTTTCTCTAATTGACTCCACCTGTTTTCCATCTTGGTCCCTATTGTTTTCTCATTATATTTACATTTGTAATATCTGATGATTTAGCAGCTTTTCCTAAGCATCTGCCTGGTGGAGCCCCCTTCTCTGTGACACAGGTACACAGAGACACTTGGCACACTATTTGGCAGTCACAAACCAGTGAAGCCCCCTGTTTTATTCCAGTGTGTGTATTCCGTCTGATTTACTCTGGGAGACGCAGCAGAACACATGCTATCATCTCAGAGAACCAGAGTGTAATGCAAGCTGGAACCTTAGAGCAACTTTTAAAAAGCACCCCTGCTAACTAAAGTATATACTGTTTGACTTTCAGATAGATGTATGAGCTGAAGTTAAAAGGCTTTGTTTCGTGAGAGCTAACGACTCAACTTTAATTCCGTCTCCGCGCTATTTGATGGCTTTGTTTCTTTCAACCCACACTGATATCTCAGATGTGAGGAGGGTTACTGTATTACATGTCACTGAAAGATGACTAATACCCTTGCTGATCTGATAGCGTGCACCTTTAAAACATCTCCTGTATTTGTTGCTCCGACCGTCCGCTTCGACAAAATTGTTTAGCTGGTTGTTGGTACATGCGATTGAAATGTCACAGTGAAAGCCTTGCTGGTGATACGTTCAGCTGAGATAACAACCGCCTTGGAAATGTTTTGCTATATTTCACATTGCTCTGCAAATAAATGAAATTCGTGCTTTTCGTTTGACAGTAACTCATTTGCATCATTAACCGCTCCTCAAACGAAGCTAGATATGTCAGCATTGTGAGTATGTATCAGCCTCCCCATGCACTGTGTTCATTTTCATTCATTTTTACTCTGAATTACCTTGCTGATTAAACTGATGAAATGTAGCCTTGATGGAGGCAAGTAAGAAAAAGATTCCTAGGAATGACAACAGACATCATTTTGATGTGTTGATGCCATTAACAGTGACCTCCGTAAGGCAGTATGTGATGAGAGAGAAAAGAGAGTTAAGGGTTTTGTGTTGTCTCTAGTCTTCTGGCTGTACCATAAGTCCTCACACATTCAAATCATGTATTTTAATGTTGAGTCATTTCTTCTGAAAGAGTAGGAGTGGTGCTGATGAAATCCAGTCGGGTCGGACATGTAGAAGCCTTGTGCAAGGAACTTGATGAAATGAAGATATGCAGCAAAAATCACAAATCATACTCGATCTGACTGAATTAATGGCTAGACGCTGTGAAGAAACTGGAATCACATTCATCAAACCTACTAAATATTAAATACGGGTTTCTCCCTTTTGGTTTCTTTCTCATAGGAGAACACAGGACAAGTGATTCACAGAGCAGTGCATGCTGTAGCAGACACACACACACACACACACACACACACACACACACACACACACACACACACACACACACACACACACACACACACACACAACGCAATTTAATTTCAGTTGGAAAAATGTCTCTTGTGTTGTCAAGCCTTCTCATTCCTCACCAAAATGCTCCTTGCTTATATCCTTTTCTATCATCTCCCAGAAACTCATAAAAGCTTTAACCTCCTTGTCTTTTTCTCAACTTTCATTTCATTCAGAAACATAAATAAACATTTCCAATATCCATCTTCCATCCCATTGTTGTTTAATTTGGTTTAAAACAATCCATCCACCCGTCTCCAATCCAGCCGAGCTCCCGCTTCACTTTCCTGACAGCTGTGAGCTTGATTCGTACCGGCAGCCATGTCATCGATTCCTTGGCAGAGGCAGAACTAGGGCATCAATCTATGCTGCAATATCATCACCTGTAACGAGACACCTCTGCTTATACTATTTTCCCATTCACTGCCACACACACACTTACATTTGCTTGCCATTCAAAGAAGTCTGAATTGAAAGGCATATGAAGAGGTTGGGTGCTTGCATGCTTGAATTATTGATTAGAAGTTCATTTGAACATTTTAGCTGTAGGTTATGTTAACCTATCCATGACAGAAGCTCCACCGTTCCAAAGGAACATTTATAGAGCAGGAGCTGTAGAAGGAATATATTCCACCTCCTTGTTCGGTGAAGTATCTTTGGTGAGCCTTTTCTTGCTGATATTTCACAGAGTTCCACTAGTTTTGTATTGTGCTTAAGCAATCAGTGGCAACTCTTAGACCTGCATCATACACTTGAGCAGAGGAAAATTGCATCCCATGTGACAATGGCTGCAACCTATAAGAGGTATCCTAGCGTTGGGAAATTTAATTACACCATAAATCTTTGGCTGGTTTGTAACTAATGTCTGCTCTGATTTCCTCCAACAGTCTGACCACAGGTTAGTGGGTATGTGTCACCTGGCTGGGATGTATACTGCCTCATCCCTAGTGCATGCTGGTATATATTCCAGTAACCCATGACCCTGAGGCTGCCAGTACAATTCATCAGAATTGCTTGTGGGATGGTCATATAGCTTTTGAAACCCCTCTCCCCTCGCAGGGTTCTGACGTCAGATTGGTGTTGGGGGACTGTGTCCGACCATTTCTGTAACTTCTCAAAACCGACAATTACAGGTCACAGAGGCCTCCGTTCCCACTTCATGTCGTGATTGGCCATCTGTGCAGAAGTGAGAAAAAGCCAGAGTTTGAACGACTCTCTCACTACCTCTCGTTTTTCAATTGTTACACATCTATTTGCGGCGCTTTTCGTGCGTCCAAGCGATTGTAAAAACACCAATCCTTTTCAGGAGAGGCTGCCTGAAAATGAACGGCATTATCCAAATATTCAAACAATGTCATGTCTCCTCACTCTGTACGAGAGCCAGCTTTTCTCCTTTTTCTACCTTTAAGCGTCGACACTCTGAACAGTTATAAATACCTTTGATTTGGACGTTGTTGGACAATGCTTCTTACGCTCAAAATATAACAGAACCTTTTTTTATGTGGGCCACTGGGGGAAAATGAGCTGTTGAATTTGTACAACAGATTCATGAGAGCTTGTCATTGTCTCAGATAATAAAACTGCATCTCCAATCAGGATACAAAAATAAATGTACCAACATATAAATTACAAAACAGCAATACAAAAGGTAAATGACAAATTTACAACGATAGACAGCCACTGACTAAAAAGAAGGAAAGGTTATTTGTAAATAGAGGCAATATGGACATAATTGTATGTGTACATTTTGACACAGAAGCTCTGTACAAGAGAGGTAGACAGGAAAGGTAATAATACAAATGTGCAATTATTCAAAGTATCAGAAAACAACTGACAAACACTGACTATAGGGCAGGGCTATTCACTTCATTAGCAAGTGGGCCGAATAGGAAAATCACTGGGGGTTTGTGGGCCACACAATACTTTGTCAATGAATCATTACAAATAACTCTTACTTACAGTAGTGTTACTAGTTACTAATACATGAAATGAACTAGTCACGTGCATCCCCTTTTTTCTCGTTATTTGTATCACCTTAATTCATTACAGAAAGCAACCAGTCCATTCAGAACAGTAGGAAAGCTGTGGCTACAAGGCTTCTCACAAAAGTGCAAAATGTTGCATCTTGAAAACCAAGGAGACATGAGTTGTTTTCCCAACAGCTCCATGTCCACTAATGTAGAAAAAAGATGAATATAATGAAACAGTATTCACCACATTACCAGTAAGTAGCCCTGTTTATATCCTCAACACTTCCAAGCATACATAAGGTGCTTTGAAAACAAGTCCATATCCATAAAATGAAATACTAAATGCAAATAGAACATAGTAAAACAGAAGCATCAGACTCACAATAATATACATATCTTGGATAAATATTTACAATTTAATAGTAAGTAGGCTTGTTTGAATCATCATAAAGCAGATCTGTCTTTGCATTTACACTAAGAATGAGTTACATGCTTGACTACCATACATATCAGACCTCTGTCATTCTGAGCCTGTTTGAGTCAGTGAGATAAATTACACTGCCTAGATTAGCATAGTTTGGCTGGCTCACAAGTGGTAAGGGTAATCCTGAGACACTCCTGCTGCGCCAACCCCCCACTAACGGAAACCCCACTTTTTTATATTCACAACTCACTTTTCACATTGAACTGGTGCTCTTTTATTAAATGATATTTATCTAGTTTATGTGCACGTATCAGTGTTTACTGCGTTGCTTTGTGTGTTCACATTCTCTCCTCTGCTCTGTTTCGCGAAGGGCGGGGCTCCGCCCCCAACACACACACATGCACACACACACACAGACACACGCACTCTCTCACACACACACACACACACACACACACACACACACACACACACACACACACACACACACACACACACACACCTACAGTCAGTCAGACGCAGCAGAGAAAAGGACACGAGAGAACTAAAAAATAGCGGGGATGCTATCGTGGCTCTCTTGTTCTGTGCAAAAGCGACCAAAAGCCACTTGACTTCCTTTCCTTCTCCATTCCTCTGACCCCACGAGAAAACTGGCAGAAAACAAGCGACGATTTGACTTGTAGTGCCTCTTCACGTTGTATTCTTTCATCGCGGAAATACAATCGTTGCACGATAAACACACCTATTTATTACTTGTTGCCGCTGGCAAAGTAAATTAATATTTGTCAGTCCATTCGCTCTGGAATTGGAGATTTTCAGAATCAACTTGAGGTTTCTTTGGCTTGGAGAGAGACATCTTGAAGCGTGTTGTTAGCTTGCCGAGCTAAAGTAAGGGAGCGACTTTCTCTGTGGCCCGCCAACCTAGTGTGCAGCGTGAGCTTGACTGAGCCGATGGCAGGAGCGGACAGAGTAAGTTTTTTTCCGGACGCCGCTGCGGTTTAGAGTAGAACGGAAAAACCTGCAATTTCGCCGCTTCGCAGGAGTTGGTGTGAATCAGGCCTTGGTTTTATTTATGCTATAAATGCCAGTCCAATTTGCAGGCAACCTCTTGCGGGCCAGAAAAAATGTTCAGAAGGGCTGTATTCGGCCCGCCGGCCGCTAGTTGAGTAGGCCTGCTATAGAGCCTCAGGGGCCCCCGACAGCCTGTCGCCCTCTTTTCCTGGTTGATAATAAAACTTTCATCAGCATTAATGGGTACAGAAAATGGAACGATAGATGGATGGGTGCTTTAAGTTGTAACAGTACATCAAATTTTAAGAGCTCATCCTTTACATATGACTACAGCCTTCCTATAAAAGTAGTCAAATAAAATTTAATATTTTCTTTTGTAATGTAAGGGAGGGAAATTATAGTCTCACAAAATAGAAAGTAGCGTACGAAGGTTGGGAAACGCCGGTGGTTTTGATGATGTCTTTGAGCGCTACAAGAGATTCTATCGGGATCCATATTTGCTCTCAGTGCTACTCGACACATGGGAAGTATATTGATTCTCGGTGACCTTGCATTAAGGTCAATAAGTTTAATAAATGGTGAGAACTCATAGAGCGGGAGCTTTACACGTGAAATTAAATGCCATCTCTAGAAGGAAAAAATGATGGTGGATTTGTCCAAGTGTTGTTCACTCTTTGAAATGTGCTCATCCAAGCAGCGAGCGCTGTCCGTGTCCATGGAAATAGAAGCGATCAAGTGTTTTTGGAGTATACTTTGAAAGGGAAGCCACACCGGGCAAGAGGGAAAAAAACACAGCAAGATGAAATGAATGACTGAATTGCGTGTCCACACCATCTCCCTTTGAAATGATTCATTCCATTTCTGTTAATTAGCAGCCACACTTGTAATGACCTCTGAATCCTGCCTCTGTCTGTGCGCCTCCCACTGCCGAGCGACACAGGTGTATATACAGAGAGCGTGGATCAGAGGGGGAGAGAAAGGGATGGGATTAGACGGAGGGGTAAAGGCAATAAGAGGGGACGTGGTTTTAAGAAGAGGGAGAACAAGCCATAGCAATGTGAGAGAGATAGAGAGAGAAAGAACACAGTAAATCAAATAAGATCTCTGTGCTCGATCTCAGGGCGGTGAGTCTAACAATCCAATTATGTGTAGCACTTGGTGACAGGATGCATGACTGTACTGTTGCTTTGTCCATTTGGCAAGAACAGAGATAAGGTCAAGAGACATGCGGATGATGCAGAACAATGAGACTTGCTGAACAAAGGCAATGAGAAAAAGTTCCCCGTGTGTGTTTTTCTGCCGTCGGCGGGACCAGAAATGCCTTCAAGAAACTATAATAAATCAGAAGAAACAAGTATGAGGATTTGAGGGGAAATTTCACCGCTGTAGTTGAGTTTAGCATGCAGGCAACTGGCCTTTAAGTTCACAGAATGATACAAAAGTAGATCAGTGAGTGACAGATGGGGGATTGATAGAGCAGATCCAGTGGCAGATTATTTATTGATTAGATATCAGAGACCCAGTGTGAGGCAGTAGGTGTCTTAAAAGTGACCTCAATGTGGACATGGAATAAATTGCTCACACAGCCATTCAGACAGAAATGTGGTCTTGAGTCTTATCAAGGTGGAAACTGTTTTCCTAAAACATGTGTATGCGTGTAACGATTTTAAGAAGGCTTTGGCATGTGGGGGTCCAAATATTCAACAATTTGACACCTGTGTATTAAAATCATTTGAGGTTTTGCTGCATGACTAACTGTGTGAGGCACAGCGGCAGCTGTGAAAATGACTATGTCAAGCGCTGAAGCCCCATCAATTATTCCTGCTAATAAATTGATTTGCTTGTTTACCGTCTGATAGTCATTCGCATCCCATCCTTTACTCTCTTCAGTGTACACAGCAGATAATGACCTTGTGCCGTCTTTCCCTGCATCCATAATGAGTGACCTCTTTCCATCATGCTATACACATTTAAAGCTGGTCTTGTGCAGCCCAGGGTGCACTGAATACGCCGTGGACTCAATGTATTCTGTTATTATCAAATTACTGTCCTCAGCATTAAAGAGTGAAGAACATTTGCATCACCCCCTGATGTGAACATTGAGTTTCAACACCATCTGCTATTTGTTATATTCCCTGTTACTATGCATGTGCTCCTTTGAAGAGGTCCTTTTAAAGGCATTCAAATATAATGCTAAATAGCTGTCACTGCCGGCATTCAGACACAACCTGAATACAAATGTGCCGCGCAGAAGAAGAGGAAAAACTCACAAAGAGTAAGTTGCAGCAGGACAAAGTTGTTATTGGTGTATCCCCAGGATTCAGAGACTCACAAGTTGAGACCCTCCCAACCTGAGACTCAACATCACCTGCTTTAAAACAGAACATTCATTATGAAACAGCAACAGAAGTTACACGTCCTGTTTAAATGTGCAAAGGACCTGTCTGAGGTCTGATGTTTTGGTAACACTTTATTGTAAGTCTCGCTATTCAGCATAGTAAATATAGTCACAATATTTAATAAATTATTCATAACACACTATACTGATGTTGTAAGCGGCTTTAATGCCATTGTATGTGTTAATTAATTTACTGTGTTATAGTTTATCCTATCAAGACATATTCTATATTATTACAACTGTGTTTAACTATATTATACATTATATATATATATATATATATATATATATATGTTTATACACCAGCCTCCACACATGCAGGAGTTATAGTATTGCTGACAAATACATGAATGAACACAAATACATGAATGAACACATAACTATATATATATATGTTTATTCACCAGCCTCCACACATGCAGGAGTTATAGTATTGCTGACAAATACATGAATGAACACATAACTCTGCCTGAAAAGACATTTATAGTGTGTTATAAACAAATTATTAAATGTTGATATACTGAATAATGTTTAAAAGCAAAACATTGTAATTTTCCATCCACTTTGAAGCTGCTTTAATATAAATACTAACAAACTTTAGAATTTATGAAATAATAAGCCCTGACAGCATCAAAAATATCTTGCGGTCATAAAATAAAATGACAAAACTGTTTACCTTGCCTAAGAAAACCATTTTAAGAAAGATGAATATTTATTCATTATTATTATTATTATTTTAAAAGTCCTGAAAGCCTGTAGATAATATTGCAATCTAGGAGTAGTTACAGCAACGTCTTCAGTATCTTATATTAATTTTAATAGAGAAATAAAATATGTCAAACAACAGCATTAATACTGTATAATTCACAATTTTCGGTGGTTAAAATCCGGTTCCCCCACTCTCATGTCTTAGTTTAGCTTTTGATTTTCATAATAAAGTAAATAATGAATGACATTTTAATGTTGAATGTAATTAACATGTAGAATATTTACTTTTTCTGCTATCATTCTACGACTAAAATAGAAACTGTGTTAAAATCTATAGCATAATCTTCCATGACCTATGACTCTGGCGTGAAGTAAACAAGGTGATTTGTACACAATACAGTTTCAAGGGACAATGAAGCTTGATGGAGGGCCAGGCCAACCGTGACATTTGTAATTGGGACTAGCTGTCATTGTCACAGTGATTTACGATATAATTAATGAACAATTAGGTGACATATTAAGGTGGTTTTCTTTGTTTAGCTGAGAAAAATAACTTTTTCTTGTTGATTTCATTTCCCACAGCCTCTCTGGTTTCAGGCAAGACTAAAGGCTTAAGACTGTAAATGTTAACAACATACTTGAGTGAAAATGTAAGACAAATCTCACAAAAATGTTATATACTCTTATGTTGTTCTTGATTATTAGGGTCAAAACAGCAAATATGAATGGGTTGGTAGTTTATATATACTTTTTTATTTCAATGCTTGTGTACAGCGCATCCTAATGAACTGAAAGCTTCTGAGACTGATTGATTTTTTTGTTTTACATTTGAATATATTTGAATTTCCTCCAACCATACCAAATTACAGTGTCATTTTTCATCCTTCTATGAATAATTTGTGCATATGACTATGTGTAAGTTAATTAAAACACAAATCAACCATATGCCCTTGGAATTTATCCACTTTCGCCTTCAAAGTACAACAAAACCCCTTTGTTTCTTTGAACCTGTGCTAAGGAGGGCTGGAGCTGCATACTTCCTCGCCAGGGCTTTCTCAGACTTGACAGAAACAGCAGGAGATAATCAATAAGCTTTCCCACCACCTCCAAGAAGATGAACTAGGAGCATATCGCAGAACCTGCAGCCTTAATTTCTCTCACAAGGTTCAACAAGGGGACTCATTAGACTAATACACCTTTGTTAATTACTCCCAACACAAGTGCTATATAACACTAACATGAAAAAAAAACTTGTTGTGTTCTTTACTAATAGCCAGATCAGCTCAAGTTTGTTAACAGATCGATCACCGAAGTACCAATTCAAATAGACTCAACACAGCAGGATATGTGCCTCAGGTTTACACAAAAGGAATTTTACTAGACTGGGAAATATTCTGTTATTCCAGATTTTAGGATCGAGACTTCTAACAACCCACAACTGGTCAAATGTGAGACAGAGATAATTGGAAATTCTGTAAAACAGGCATTTTCTTTTATCCCTCTTACTTGTTTCTGGCCAATAATGTGACAGTCCTACTATTGTAAACACAAGTGAGCAACAATGAACATATGCAGCATATCACTTCTTTACATGTGCAACTGCAGCACTTGGAAGGACACAATATTAGTGTTCTTTGTCTTTCTCCTCACCGATTCTCACTCCAAGCTCTGCGATATGCATCCGAGGAGCCCCTTCAGCCACACTGCTGGTCGAATGTCAGTGTGGTTGAGAGATTAATCGGTGGTCACCTGCTGTGGGTTGTCAATGGAACGCCTCAGGAAGAGCCACATCAGCATAACAGGAACCCATTTTCAGACATATGTCATATTCTGTGAACACAACCTGCCCTTGTTTTCTCCTTTCAAAAGGAGATATCTACCTATTTGCTTGCTGTGTCTAAAGATTAGAGTTAGCATCAGGGCAAACTATGAAGCACAGTGGCAACGTGGCACTGCAGGCCGCGGGGGGTGGATGAGGTGTGTTTGAAAAGGAAACCATCAATACAGAAAAAGACACAGCAGGAGACAACAGCTACCCGCCGGCTATTGGCTCATTACAGGCGAAATAAAAGGACTCTTCAGAATGCATTTAAATTCTTGTCATCTCAATGGACCGCAGAGAAATAGAAGCACCTGGAAAAACAGCAAATTACAGCCACCTTCACCCCCTCTGTTTTAACACCCTAGGCCTGAATTAGAAGCGGTTTTGAATTCCTTCATTATGAATTCATCCACATCTAAATGGTGGGTAGATACTGTTTTCTAAGAACTATCCACAGCTTCAAAATATATTTTAGTGAGCTTGAGTTTGCTTCAGGAAATGCCTGAGGATGTGCCAGCGGCATCTCATCAACGGTTATTACATTCATTTAATTAGGGTAAGAAACACCAAGGTTAGAAGATTTCCTAATTAGGCCTGATATGTATACAGTCATTTGACATGTCACACTCGCTGTCCATTGCTCAAGAATGAAGTCCAGCTGTCTTGCATTGAAACCTGCTGGTATGTCAGGTTCCATCTGGATATGTGCAAATGTAATCTTATAGTACGGACAGGATGTGGGAGAGCTTTCAGGTTCTATTTAATCCTTTCCCCTGTGTTATTATCAAAGGAGTTGCCTGGTGTTACTAACATTTTTCTATTATATATCCATGTGTCTGCTAGAAGACATACGTTACATTATCCTTCTCTGTAATGTCTTAAAAGTCTCATCAGATTAAGTAATGGGTTGCTTCCAGTGTACAGTAAATGAACAAAACTCCCTGCTAACCAAAAGTGTATCTAAGTTTAAACGGATGAGTCTTCGAGCAAACATTTTAAACATCTATGAGCAGAACATAGTTAAAAAAATTAAGCACATAGTTTTTCCTATTAGCATTGAAGATCATTCTCCTAAACCTGTGAATATGTAGCTGGAGCCAGCAGACGTTAGCGTAGCGTAGCCTAAAATCTAGGAAACGAGAAAAAGTTACTTTTCCAAGTCAAGAAGTCTCACACTCTTTACACTTCTGTTTTTTAACATAATAAACAAACAATATACAAAATGTTACTTGATTAGTAAATGATGGTAGGAGGATTTTATTAGTTTTTGACACAAGCTTTTTTCTCGGGTTTCCCGCCTTCGTGTGAAGCTAAGCTAATTGGCTCCTCCAGCTACATGTTTACTTTACAGACCTTAGAGGTATCAATCTTCTAATCAAAATAAAAGCATATTTAGCATATAAGCATATTTCCTTAAAACAAACAATTGCTTTAAATATCTAAATGTGGCACTCTCCCATTTGAAGTAAATGCCATCAAAACAAGTCATCATTCAAGTTACAATCATGAAGATCTCAGTTTCATTCGTTTTGGCGGCAACTGGCGATAAGCGGTAATTGCAGGTGTGTTTGTGGATAGTAACCATATTTAGTATAGTCCATAGCAACCGTTTTTTTCCATAACGCTAGCAGAGACCAGAAAAAACAGTACGCCTCTTCACACACAAGTGAGTTGAAGAGCGAGTATGTTGCATTAGCTCCGTCTACCATCTTATGGTGGACCAATCACTGCTGGGTGATGTAAAACCATCACTCATTTTTCCCAGGAACGTAGCGACAGACAGTCAGTTTGTAATACTGCAAATGTAAGGGCTTACAGCAGTGGGCTAGAAGCTCATCATTCGGTGATAGACAGTGACTTATTTAAATTAAAATCTTTGGGATTATAACTATATAAGCAGAATGTTGTTGAAAGAAGTTATTTTGGGAATTGGAAATTAAGTAGCTACTGTTGTTGAAATCAAATCAACGCAGTGTGAACAGAATTAAATTAAA
The DNA here is from genome assembly GCF_900634415.1 of Cottoperca gobio. Taxonomy (NCBI): domain Eukaryota; kingdom Metazoa; phylum Chordata; class Actinopteri; order Perciformes; family Bovichtidae; genus Cottoperca; species Cottoperca gobio. The sequence goes on from NC_041371.1 coordinate 12,873,639, forward strand.
CATATACTCCCTGTAGTGTTTGTAGACATTTCATCATTGTTCCAAATATTTAATTCCAGGAACAAGTGCTTAAGTGTTATTGGTTGTTTAATTCTTGCTTACAATCTTCTGAAGCGTGTGAACAAGCGGCATGGTGATGAGGCTGATTCCTCGCTAAAATAATGAATTCCAACAGATATTCAGTTATTTATATATTTGAAAAAAATATGTTTTAGTGCTCAGAACATTTCTACTGTTAGTTAAAAGCTTGTATTTTTAGTTTAAATAACTCTTTTTTTTTTTAACAAGCCGATTAGTTTTAAAAATGTCAAAACCCATTGAAGAGCTTTAAAAACTTAATAAATAAAAAGTCTGAAATTGATGGTATAGGGTATTCACAGTTCCTTCTCCAGTTACTAATAGACTGCACAAAGTGCTCCTCGAAATAAAGAGTTCTTCGCTTTCACTACTTCCACTTACTCCCTGTGTCACACACACTGTGGATTATACATGTGGCTGTCTTGCATATGAGATACAGTACAGTACGTGATGTTGCGGCGTGGAAGTGAGCGAGCAGCAGAGATAAAAGTGAGATATCACATCAAGCAGAGATGCATATTTAATCCAAAGCAATAATGTATTATTAGCTTTCTAATGTATTATTTCCTTTTAGTTCCCCCTGTAGCTTATTTCAAACTCTACCATACAGGGAAGGATTGATATCAGATTTTTCCAGCTGCAAAGAAAAGTTGAAGAGTATGTGATTATATCGTGGAAATGTATCCGGAAAATGCTGATTTGATATCTTTTATTGGAGTTTGTCAGAGGAGTTCCACGTTGGCTCCATTTCATAGATTTTTTTTTTTTCAATTTACAGCTATGGGAAATTAGATAGAGGCTGCATCTCAAATCCCATCTCGCTCTCTAATACAGCATGTTAGTGGTACTGTTGAGTTGTTCCTGGGTGATGTGATGAATGCCGACGTTCAGCTGAACAGGGAGCTTGTCTAGAGAGTCTTTATTGCATGACGGAGAGAGAAGAGAGAGAGAGAGAGAGAGAGAGAGCGAGAGAGAGGAAAATCAAAGTACGGTAGATGAGAGGGATAGGGGCATATAACACAAAATGAACAAAAGTGGGTTGAAAAGGAAAAGACTGATTGAAAAGACGAAGAAAAGTGTAGTCTTTGAACTAAATTTAGTTACAATGCAATTACAATCAGAAGAAGACAGCATAGAATATACGTCATTAATAATAACTGAGAGGTTGGGTACGGCTTTGTGCTCCGCTGTGAATGCGGTAATTGCATCAAACCTAAAGATAAACCAACTGTCAAGAACAATATGTGTACGCTGCAGTAGATTAAAATGATGTTTGTTGGCACATGTGTGAAGCAAAAGGGCTTTGAGTTGAGGGGACTGCCTGAATAAAAATGATTTCGCCAAGATTGACTCTGCAGAGTGAGATTGGGAAGGAAAATAAAGTTAGTTTTATTATTGTGAGAGTGTATATGAGGGAAGCGAAGGAGGATAGTAAGAAAGGAAAAACATCTCGCTTGCTTTCACCGTTTTTAAAAGGCACACACACAAACCTTTTATTTTATTTTTTGTTGTTTCTGACTCAGACCAAAGGCTAAGTCTTTATCTGCCCTTGTGTGCACCACATACCTATATTGAAACACCATTTGTGATCTGCGTCTCCAAAATAGGCTCTTTTTCCCTCTCCCACAGCTCTATCTCTGGGCCCACTGCCTCTGAGTCCACATCAAGAAGACCTCATCATAACCGTCATTGTTTTCACTCCGACTCTCCGGCTCCAACTTTCAAGGACTTGCCCCCACCTCAATCACTACCTTCTACCACACAATAAGGCCTAACTGTCGTAATCAGGGGGTATCTATCTGCTTCTGCCTCTTCTCACTTTTGCTCTCCACAGTTTTTCAGTTTTTGTGCGGCCACAGTTCTTGGTGGGGTAAAGCAGGACTGTAATAAGTAAGACTGGTGCTTCCACGCTGAGCTAATGACAAGGACACACTGTCCGTGTACTCGCTGAAGAACAACTGTCAAAGGAACAGGAGGTAACAGGGTCTAATCAGCAGAAAATGGAACAATGGTGATGCTATTTCATGCCTTTGAGTGAAACACACCAAAGGAAAGGTTTCAATCCAGCGTCCCACATGATAATATCAAAGGCACACATCAAATACCAGGATTTTGTCAGCTAACTGATAACTGTGTTTTAAGAAAAACACAAAGACTTCTGATGCATGAGGCAAAATATGTTTCATTTCCTTACTATGTTTGATATGCACTGCTTTTAGACAGATGCTCAGGTTACTAGTAGCCAAAGGGAGGGAATTGATACAGTGACACAGCAGCACATGATTTAGTCAGCTAGTAATCGTAATTAAGTAGAATTTAATATCATTTTCTTTACCTGTTTATAGAAATAATCTCGTCAAAATAGTTTTTTCAAATCATTGACTTTTCATATCTCATTCAGTCACTGATTTCTTTTTGGAGCTGACAACATCAGGCTATTTAACATTCCCTCACATGCAGCCTTCCTCTTGTGAGATGAAAGCACCCTTGCAATCCTAAAAATGTCTTCTCTTCAACCAGTATTCCAAAACAACGCGGCATCAGATCTTTTTTAGTGGCACTTCATGCAAATCAGATAAACAGCCTCTGGGCTCATTTGCATCTCAAGGCTTAGTAAAGACCCAAGTTAATCAAAAAACTGTGGTGACGCAAAATTATGCACCCCTGACGGTGATTTAATAAATGTCCCTGAATGTGTGTCAGGACTATCTCCCACAGTGTCACCAAGCATCTCCAGTCCCAGACAGTCCTGCTTGCATCTGGATAAACCCCCAGCATGTATTATATTGTCAAGAGAATCAATTAAAATAAGATCTGTGTTTCATACTGCAATTTTTCTATTGGATCTTTGCACCATTAAGTCATTAAACCCTCAGACAGTAAATCTGTGTGCCTTTGCCCCTTTCAATACTCTGCTGACACTAAACGTTTTATAGTCTACACTGTATCCGCTATCTGTCACAGCTGTGCTCCTCTATGAAGAGAAAACATCACATCGAAAACTCTAATCGTGTGTGTTAACCTGGAGGGATTGTAACCGCACTTTTATCATGTGTCTATACATAAACAAACACACACACACACACACGCTATGTTTTATCCTCTGCTTCTGAATCCCCCTAGCTAGGTCATATTGTATTAAAAACATCATGAGGTTGTGTTGGGGGGGACCTCAATCTGGGCTGCCTCCTCCAGTGCCCATGTCATGTCTGGTACTGCCTGGGACCACAATCCAATCAGACAGATGGAGGGCTGTGTGAGGTTCGGAGAGAGGCTACCCCCACTTGCCAGTAAATACTGGCAGCTCTTGGATTTAATTACATTCACAGTATGGTAAACGGAACGGGGCCACAGGCCCCAGACTACACCTCTGCTTTGCACAGCAAAAGCCCACAATCTAGTGAGTGACTTATTTTCAGGAGAAGACTAATGAATAGTTATGCATGACCGCAAAACAGGGCGAGGCTCCAAGTAGTCATGGGATGGTTATGAACATTTCATGTCATGATTCTCCCGGCCAAAATAATTGCGACTCACAATATCGTGAATCACTTGAACCTTACATTTAGTTAAGAAACAAATATCTGTATTGCGTCACGGACACATATCCTTTTTAAGTGAACAGTTGCCTTAAATAAAGTAATCATGAATCATAAGGTGCCCTACATAAATGAAATAAAAACAATAACAGCAACACCGTGTGAGCCTGTCGTTCCTGTATTTTTTAAATAAGGCTCCGTTTTTTACTTCTCTGCCATGATAGCGAGCTGGACAGCTTTTCAATCATGTGAGGATATTCACAGTGATCCCGATAATGGAAATTCAGTGTTTTTTTATAACGATCGGCAATAAAATCCTATATCGCTCTATACCTAGCTCCAACACTGCACATAGTCTTGATTTCAGGGATTGGGATGTGTGCTCGAAATAAAAGATTCAGGTTCAGTTATGTTAGAACTGTACAGTGCAGACTTTAACTGACACCAATGTTTTTAAGTGAGGGTCACTCAGGAAGGAAAAAAGGCAACTTGAGAATTTTCCTCCTAAATGAGCCAAAAGTGGAGTTCAGCATGGGTTATTTTCACCTTGCCCTGTGACTTTTCGCTCCAGTAGCAGTGCTCGCTCATCATGTGCTGTTAGTATACATCCTAACCTCACCCCCCGTGCGACCCTGACTCCGCTCGGCAGGCTCAGACCCAGACAAATTACTGTGTCTCCAAGCTGCTCTCTCCTCTGCACCAACCATTTTCTCTTATTTCTACCCCGATCCCTGAAGAGGTTTCTGTCTGTCTGTCCGTTAATTCCAGTGCGGCAGCAGCTTTCCACCTGCAGGGTCATTGGCGGTTTCCCATGAAGGTCACAGCTGTTAGATCATTACATGAGAGGATTGGGTCCGGGTTTACATTGCTGCCAAAACAACCACTTCATCACCAGTGGGGAGAAGCTAAAGGTGGCACTTGAGCATCTTCAACATCAGATCTTCCTTTAGGATGTTCGAGAGCTGGAAATGTTGGAAAGATAACTGGCTGCACGGTGGGCTGACATGGCTATACCTCCCTCTTCATTAGGGTGGCCTCCTTGTGTGTTTTTTGGCAGAGGAGAATCAGAGTTGTATCTGATTAGCAGGGGCAAAGCAGAACAGAGCCCTCCATAGCTTAATTGATTAGACTGTCTTTTTTTTGTATCCCACTGCTCCCCTCTCCACACCTCACACCTCCCCTTAAATAAAGGGAGATGAATACAAATACAGGCAATGCAGGACCACACACCTGTCACCTCTGGGCTGCCAATTTAAAGCTTACAATCTGCCTCTAACAAGCCTGAATGTTGTCAAAGCTTTAACATTGGATTTGTAAACTTTTGCAAGTTGAAGCCACAGAAAGCATTTGGTAGGAATTGCTGAAATATCTTCGTAAAAATAAATATTTTTGGCATTTAATTCAGAATGAAAGACATTTTAATGGAATAGCTGCAAGAGACAGGCAAATCAAGGCCAGCTCGGTTTAAGTTGTTTTCGTGGATGGAGACATTGATTCTGGGCAGACAGAAATGTTGAGAGCAGCATCTACAGCACAGCTAGCTACATCAGCTATGCTCACATGGCTGCACAGAAGTGAATGAGCCAGCGGCTTATCAGGACAAACAGACATCACATTTTTAATGAATAATTAAAGCCAGTGAAAACATTGGCATGTATCTTCGGTAATTCTGCTGATGTCATTGCACTCTTAGGGAAACATGACACTATATGCAGAAACATCCAGTCCACTGATTGTAAGTTTACACAATGGCTGTTATTGGCAGGGTTAAAGTAGCAACAATAGCACAATATGAAGCCTTATTACTTAATACAAGTGTTTTACAGTTAATTAATATAGTCAGCTAATGCTCGGCTAGAATGTTAAGCTCAAATCCAGTGGCTACACACAGTCGCACTACTGCACATTGATCACATGGGTGTCAATGGTAAATCCTCCATGTTGAATGTATTGTTAAATCCCAGGTCTCATTGTTTTGTGAACAATGTAAGTAAATCTGTGTTTACTATACAGTACAGAGTGGTGTTTTTATTCCCTGTTGTTTTGATGTTTTCAAAGACTACAATATCAATGTAGTAGCAAACAGCTTTACAAGAGAGCAGGAGACTTTTGTGAACATGGTGCGGTGGAAAATAATGTCATTCGAGTGTGAAATATCAGCAGAGTCCTTTCAAAACTGTGCCACAAAAAAACTGGGGAAGCGAGTTTATGTCCCACAGTCAAAATGCAGTGTGTGCACACAGTATTATTATATTACTTTGCTGCATGTTTTCCCGATCACTCTCTCTCTCTCTGTTTCCTGTCTGTCTACTCTATATAAAGGGTAAAATACAGTAAACAATCTAAATATGGCCTAGACTTCTGAAATGCATTTAGAATATAAAAAAAAACTTTTTTAAAAATAGTTTTGTGTAACGTAATTTGGAATGTAATTATTTCAGCCTCTAAATGAATGCACAATAATTGGTGTCGGAGAGAGAGAAAATAGTCAGAGCTGTGTAGAAAATGTATAAATGGTTGATCATGATTGCTGTGATGCTCATATTATATGTGAAGATAATGTATAAAAAGTTAAACAACAATCTCAAAAAGGAGAAAAGGTGTCGAGCTTTCCCCTCAAGTTCATTCCTCCAGAGGTTACATTTTTCCTCCCTCAACATTATACTAATGAAAGGAGCTTAATAAAACACACTGTTTGCTCTCTGCTAACAGTGCCAGGCATCAATCATATGTTCTACTTAGTGATTATAGTATTTCCAAATGTAATATCTGTCAACATATCATAAATTATTAACACAGACAATTTATTATCCTTGTTGTTTGCACTCCAAGAAATCATTTCATTTCTGTCTCTGTCTGGGTCTGTGTGTCCTCTCTCCGGCCTTTGACTTCTCTCTGCTCTCTGATTGCCAATATTTCAGCACTGCTTTTCTAGTGCACAAAGCATCCCACTGAGCAGGAAGGTGACCATCCCTTGTGTCTTTGAAGTGTGTGTGTGTGTATATGTGTGTGTGTGTGTGTGTGAGAGAGCGAGAGAGAGAGAGAGAGAGAGAGAGAGAGAGAGAGAGAGAGAGAGAGCGAAAGAGAGAGAGAGTGAAAGAGAGAGAGAGAAGGAGAGAGAGGGAGAGAGAGAGAGAGAGAGGGAGAAGGAGACTGAGAAGGAGAGAGGAGACTGAGAGGGATGAGAGAGCTGACTGGAGAAACTGTCGCTCATCCTATCGTGCTAGATGTAGATCTCTAACGGCCGATAGATTTATGTAGCACTTCTCGCTCTAGACGTCTCTCGCTCTTAGCAAGCTCTCTCTATCTCCTCTCTCCTCTACTCTCTCTCCCCTCTTTGCTCCTTCCTTTTAGATAATATCTAGCAGTAGACTCTAGATAAAGCCATATAGAACTACATACCGACATACAGAGAATAATACTGAGAGAGATATAGATAGAGAGAGAGAAGAACAGACAGACAGACAGACAGACAAAGACAGACAGACAGACAGACGAGAGAGAGAGAAGAAAGACGAGTGGAGAGAGCAACAACGACAGACAGAGAGAAGGAGACTGAGAGAGAGAGAGGACAGACAGACAGACAGACAGACAGACAGAGAGAGAGAGAGAAGGAGATGAGAGAGAGAGAGACAGACAGAATAGACAGACAGACAGACAGACAGAGAGAGAAGAAGACTGAGTGAGAGAGAGAGACAGACAGACAGACAGACAGACAGACAGACAGACAGACAGACAGACAGACAGACAGAGAGAGAGAGAGAAGGAGACTGAGAGAGAGAGAGAGAGAGAGAGAGAGAGAGAGAGAGAGAGAGAGAGAGAGACAGAGAGAGAGAGACAGACAGACAGAGAGGGAGACTGAGAGAGAGAGAGAGAGAGAGAGAGAGACAGAGAGAGAGACTGAGAGAGAGAGAGAGAGAGAGAGAGAGAGAGAGGGAGGGAGAGAGGGGGGAGAGAGGGAGGGAGAGAGAGAGAGAGAGAGAGAGAGAGAGAGAGAGAGAGAGAGACAGAGAGAGAGACTGAGAGAGAGAGAGAGAGAGAGAGGTGTAAAGAATTGTGTGGTTTGCTGTGTTGTGTTATCTACATGTCAGTCTGTGAAATGACTGTAGACACACAGAGAATCTAAACAGTGATAAAAAATCAAATCTGCATGGCACTTTGCAGGCTTAAAGTAGATTAACTGAACCATCAGAGCTCTGCAGTAGCATTGCAGAGGTTTATCTTCACTCCCATCCTACATATTTGATATTACATCGCTCTCACGTAAAATATCCCCAATGAACAGTTTGACAATTAATAAAGGTCTTGAGGGAATGCATCCATAAATGTGATATATTGCTGTACTGTGTAGCTTGTACAGCCAAGGTCTCCTGCTCTGACTGCAGAAAAAAGGCTTTACCTCCACTTTCACATTATTACGTATTGTAACACTGATCCTCTTCCTCCTTATTTCTAATTCCATTTGGAGAAGTCTCCAAAGAGGACATGTCAAACCTGGTTGAAGGATAATCAATAATAGGTAAGGACCATGTATTACCATGCACATGCTTTTCAATTCAAAAGATCAATTTTCTGCAGCACCGTGATAAGAACATGGAAGACAAGAGAGGAAGTAGAACGGACAAAAATAAGTTACCACAAGTGACTTTTATTTTATAATTTAAAAGATTGAAACGCACCACCATGTAAAAAGGCAATTCACTACTTGGACATGCAAATCCTCAAGTCAATAGCTTGTCACAAATACTTTCTTTGTACTTTGAGCTTATATGTTGAAATTCATTTTCAGATTTACCACATGAGCGTCTTCCATGCATGATATTGAAAAACCAAAGTATACGGCTTATAAACCGTCATTGTGTACATTTGGTATCCACTGCGTAGCATTTCAACAAAGTAAATCACACTGCATTGTCAATAAAAGCTTTGACACTGATGGCATAATAATGATGTTTACTTCCAGTGTCACACAGTGATAATAATCCACTGGAAGGTCGACTTTTGACGTTGTCTCCCGTTTAATTTGTAATATATATACAAAGCCCCCTGCAGCACATTTATCTGTGCTGGAGCAGCTGAAAGGGGGGACTCTTTACAGACGCTTGCCTTCCTTCTCTTTAGCCAGTCAGCAAACACAGGACTACAAGCTAATCTTATCAGCATTACATTATGTATTTGTGCTGCCGAGATTACCGATGTATCCCCTATAGCTTCTGGAGGATATATCTGTTTGAAGTAAACACTCCTTAGACACATAAACACGCATATTCAGATTAGCAAGAAACATCCATGCACATAGCCCTATGGATAGTTGTGTTCTTGTGTGTGTGTTTTATGATACAATAGAATACAATGTCAACCAAAAGCAATTTAATGCAATATACCGTAGATGAGATAGCTATTTACACAGCAAGGACTGTGATATTGTGTTGGGAAATGTTGCGTTCACACAGTTGATACATTGTAATGTCACTCTTATACTGCAGGCTGTTGGCACGCAGGGGCAGATGTTGTGAATGCTCACTCACACACTCCACAGCACAGACTTATAGTTTTTCTCTGTGATAAGCAAAAAAAAGAATAATGCCCTTATTTTTAAGCTTTTATAATTATATTCAAATATGGTCTTGTCATGTGTTCATTTCTTTACCCAACATTGTATGATGGAACTCTAACGTCAAGTTTTTAGCAGCAGGTATTCGGTCAAAGCATAAAGTATTGGACAAATATTGGCACTAAGTTAGGGGATCACCAAATTATTCAAAGTTCACCCTGAAAGGATTATGGATGTCTGTACCAAGTTTTAATAACAATCCATTCAACGGTTATTGAGATATTTCAGTCTAGACCAAAGTGGTAGACTGACCTACATACCAACATTGCCATCTGTAGATCCACGCCGGTAGCGTGACTAAAAACGTTTTGGTTGAGGAGTTTAGGGAAAGATCATGGTACAGTACATAATGGGGACCAACTCACACACTCCACACACACAGGCCCACACCACCACACACCCGCTGACATACAAAGAAACATGGTTATGCTGTATCGCCAGTGTCCAATACCCGCCATGATGACAATGTCCATACAGGCTGGAATTGTCCTCACATTTGTCACAGTCTGGGATGCAGAAAGAAAATGTGTTCTTAAAAAGGTACCGTACATTAAGCCAAAATCAAGATGGGCACACAAATAATCACACACAACCAGTAAAGGGACTCCTGATCTCCTCCAAATAAAGACAGGAAGTGTTACCATATCATTGAGCCACTTCTGAAACATAGAGAGGAGGTACATTTGCATGTTCGCCAAATGACCCTTTCAGCTATAACCATAGAAAACATTAAAGCCTGCAAGGTCTCATATGGCAGATTAGGGAGCTTTCAAAACAGCCCAAAGACAGCAAGTACACAGTCTGGGTCAATTTGGTTCCCAGTAATTATACAAAGTAAGTTAAATATTTATCCCCCCGAAATTTTAACTTGAGGGCAAGCCCAGCCTAAGCTGAGTCAAGTACTTGAGTACCACTTGATTTACATTTGTCACAATAGATACAACAGATCCTATTAAGTTGTTGTCTTTGAAAAATGAATGTGATGCATGACCTTAAACTGTACTACTGGAAGTCTAGCATTATTGGAAGTGTCTTTGATCAAGTCGCACACTTTTTCGATTTATTTTCTTTGTATTTGATTTAGATTTTTTGATCCACCCTCCCTGACCCCCTATCTCTGTGATGTTTTTGTGGTTGTATAACAACATCAACCTTTGCCAGGCACTTCAAATTCTGTTTTTCTTGTCGACGACAGTCTCCTGCTCAGAATAGTAATTAGAAGATTTGGGAGAGGCAGTTAGCACGCATGGATATTGTAGAAATGTCGGGACTGAAAATTTAACAATTTACAGTATTGAAGATAATCCGGGGTTTTGTACAATCCAATAATAATGTTCTGTTTGACAATAGGGTTGGTCTGCAATGGTGATGGTTTCTCTACAAAAAAACAGCTTCATACAAACTAATTCTAATAGCAAAGTTTCTTTAACCAATCTAATATGTTCTCTCAGTACAATACATCTACAAAACATAGCTCACAGTAACCTACTTTTTATGGTGAAGGGCAGATTTTCTCTGCCTCCAGGTGTTAATGTGATAATGCCTGAGTGTCTGTCAGTCCCCTTGGACTGCGGGGCATGCTTTTTTACAAGGCTGCATTATCCCGTCCATAATACGTTCCCACAAAGGACTCACACTGCCACACCACAGCATCGTAGGTGGGAAATTGCAGGCTGCACTCCACTCCTATGTAACAACTTTATTCGGCTGTTCATAGAGCCTTATACATGGTTTTCAAACAATAGCTACAGCAGATGGATTCAATTGAGCTAATTGAACAACACGGATAACACAACGTACTGCAGTAAGGCTGGTGAATAAATGATAGGATCTGTCTGACATCGATAGCGCTCGGTTGATGTCACATCTTGCACTGATGAACTCAGAGTGTATGCGTATAAATTGTAAAGTGGACACAGAGATTTAGGCAATGAGAAAAACTACTTGTACATAACATCCTCCTTCTTTGTGTGAATAAATATTTTTAAAAAGTGCATTAATAAAGAAGGTTAACATGTTCTAAATCCAAAAGAGTTGCAGCACAAGACGGGTCTGACTAGTACCTTAGGTTTCGTATTAGGGCAAATTAGATGTCCATGGAAGTCTGAGAGGTCGTACACCAGCAAGTATTGACTTAGTGTTCTATTTATAAACTAAAAATGTCCTCCAACAGCTTCAAAAAGGTTGTTCAATATGAAATCAACATTAAAGAAAAGGCAACAGACATTGGTTTTCATTCTGCCACTGCTTAAAGCTGATGATTAGCTGCGATAGCCTTTTAATTTGCAATGCCAATAACTCAGCTTTTTACTTTATTTACACTTTCTGTGGTTTGGAGGACATAATTCAAAGTATATAGAAGTAAATTAAAGGCCCTTTTGTCGTTTTCAAATAAATTATGGCTGGTTTGAAGATGTGAGGATTCCAAGCAAAGCCACTCATTATTGGTCTAGGGACACAAAGCAGGGAGCTGTGCAGTTATTATGACCACAAATTAGTCTCATACTCATACAGAGACTGTACGGGGCTCCAGCAGATGACTAAGCCACTGGAATTAGCTCTGTTAGATATGCAGAGCAGGTGAGCGCGGCAGTGTTTGGTGGACTCTCATCTCTGTCCTATTGCTCCTCCTGCCATCTTCTAAGCAGTTAGCCTCTGACCCTGTAGAGCCCAAATAACTTTTTCCTGAGTCAGGGGGGGAAAACGCGTTTGATGAGAGAGGAAAGAGAAGAGCATGACCAAGAGGACAATGTTAGACTATGTTAGCTTTAGTAGCCTAAAAGGGCAACATACATAGGCAGTGTATGTGTCAAAACACCACTTATCTTCTATGTGAGACCTCAAACACCAAGATGCGCTTAAGAAACAGTTTCTGAACAGCATGACCAACAGAATAGGGTCAACTCCTCCTAATTGTGTACCTTCACGAACACCAACCTGATTATTCTGGGGGGTCGCAACTGGAAAACCACTGATCTAAAAGGACAAATAGGGGCGTCATGTCAGAAAACGCTTCTATCAGCAGAACAACATCATTATTTGCACCTACCAAAACCTGGTAGGTAAAGTAAAGTGAATCAGTTTTATGATTTAAAAAATGCTGGGGCTAAGGTTTTGTTAGGTTTAGGTACAATCGGTATCGGTTAATATCAACAATTTGAGCTTTGCCGTCATGGTAACAACAACCACATGGTTAAAGTTAAGAAACAATCGTGGTCAAGCTTAAAAAAACAACAATATTGTCTGTTGGTTGGAAATAGGTAATGAACTGCAGCCTCCAATGTTAAAGTCCCATGTTTTGTTGACCCATCAATCCACCACCAATCCATTTCCTCCAGACTTCATCGCACCATAATAACCTTATTTCCACCTTTTATCCCCTCATACGTACAACGGCCACTAAAGGGCTTTGTCACTTGAACACATTCGCTTCATGGCAGGACAGTCGTTCTGCCGCGTAGCTGAAACAGCTGATTCCATCATTCTTTTTAATAGGACAGTCTCTTATTAGCAATTCAAGGTATGTTACAACCAATGCTTAATTGGCTCTGAGAGACACACATGCAGTATGCACTGGGAATATGATTTTTTTTAAATCCACTAGACAAGAGGAAGGCAGGGGTGGTGAAGGTAGAAAGTAGCAGAGTAGCAGCACAGTTAGTCAGGAACAGTGTGTAGGTACAGAAGGAGTATGTAACACATGCAGGAAGCGGCACCGGTATAGGAGCTGAAAACAATGAGGAATTCACAGTTTAAATTGACTGCTTTGCTTAAAATGTCAGCATGACTGGCATTTATCAGGATCAGCTGACAGCCAGCATATGTGTTACATGTCGACTTAAGTTTCGGACAGCAAGGATTTACAGTGATGTTGATATGTTCTCAATGTAGTGAGTCCTCACTTCCCACAGGTGGTTTGTTTTTTTATATTATAGTTAAACTCGTGCTTAATGTTATGTTATATGGTTTAAATGTTAAATGTTATATGGTTATAATAATGGTTATAATCATGTATGTTGAAAATGTATCTGAAAATGAAACAAATAAAATCCCAAATCTGAAAACTTTATTTACAAAACATTATACAAATCAAATGTGTTATAATAAGAAGATGAATCGAGTCAGAAATTATGTGAAACGTTTATTACAAACATAAAACTTCACTAAGACAGTAGTAAAAAGCTGTCCTCTGAAAAACTGGTGATTAAATAAAATGACACAAATATGTTGCAGCAAGGGCATTTAGTCTTATTGCCCCCCATTTATATTCATTTGCATAAATGAGTGACCTTCACCATTCTGTCACTAGCAACTACCAGACAGCACCATGGCTGAAAAAGGGCAAAGACTTTGATGCGCAAACCTATACTAGCTTCCTAGTTATTAATGCTTCCCTCTCATTTGCCGACACATACAGTATGTCTCATGTTGCAGCATAGCTAATTAGCTACTTAGCTGTAGAACATTACACTGTTTTAATGGCTAGACACCGACCCAGTGAAGGTCTGGTCTTTGTGTTACATGTATAAGTATTAAAGAGACTCGTGTGTGAACAGCAGTGCTGTGCGTACGGTGAATATAAATCACAATGCATCACTCCACGGTGACCCCATGCCATGTGTCATGAAACTTATCTGCACCTATGTATGTAAGTGAATAAAAAAAACAACCACCTCTTGCTCATTCGTTCACCTGGGCTCTTCTATTTCTGTGTGCCACCGCAATAAAAACCTCTACCATGACTTTCTGAAAGTGACTTTCAGTGCCTAACCATGTAGGCTATGATAATGTTGGCCATTTTCATAGGGGGGGAGTAAGGGGTACTTGGCTTTTTCAATAAACCTCTGATGTGTTTTGTAATGCATTGGTTATACTTCACAGTAAAAACCCATTCTGTTCCTTCGCCAGCCAGTGCACTTCTCCCTAAATTGCCTTTTCTCCAACTGCCATTCGTTATGCTTTCCACTCCACTGCGCAGATATCATTTATTTATTTTATGAAACAACAACCCCGTCAAAACAAAACAACCTCACCCCCTACCCACCTACTGACTGACATTTGGATAGATGGACGGACAGACAGACCGATAAACGGATGGACGGATGTTTGATGGATGAACAAAATCATTATTGGACTGGATAATAGGGATGAATGAATGGAAGGATGAAAAGATCAATGGCAAGAGGTAAGAAATTAACAACCTGCCTATTTTCCAAATTTTTCATAGAAAGATGGTGGAAGAGGGGAAAATGGAGTGGGAAAAAAAGTGGTCCAGCGTTAGTGATTCTCCATTATGTGAAACTCCCTCCTGCTTCTCTTTTATCTGGTGCCATTATGGAGTCTGTGTTTGTCTGGTGGCAGGGAAATAGGCCTGCTTTGTTTAGACTAGTGTCAGCTATAATGAAAAAGCACCATCAACTCAGAATGTGGGCTCTGTGCAGTGTCTATTGCGACACTCGGCAGATAATAACTATTGATTGCTATCCAGGGACAAGGAAAAAGACAAGTGGAAGAAAGAGCCAAGGAAGATAGACAGGTTGAGTAAGGACACCCCCCCCACACACACACACACACACAAACACACTCTTTCACCAATTATATCTAACCAGTGAAATAAACTTGCTATTATACAGAAACCATGAAATTAAATAAGTTAGATTTTAGAGGAAGAATCATTCACACTCCTCTAACAGATAATGAAACGCACGATGATGCCACATTTTTATACAATTTTAATCTAAAATCTGCAGCAGGGAGCTGACTTCAATTTCTTCCGGCAAAAGCGTACCCCCTCAGCTTTAATCCAACTTCCCTATATTCCTCGAGACCTCTATTTGTCTGTGTTTCAACCTCTACCCTGTATTTTAAGAGCTGTCCAATTCCTGCTGAGGTGCACACAGCTATCGTTAAAACTCCACTTAATATTTCATACCGGGGAGGAAAAAAAGATGGGTAGCGTTTGTTTGCATCTCCGACTTCCTTTGACTTGGAAAATCCTTTGAGCAACACTGAAACCCACATAAAAGGCTCAATGCAGTAGATAAAGGTGACACTCCAATAACTCATTCTTGCGCATCAGAGGTGGACTCTATGACTCCACAACTCATCGACCTGACCCTGGGCAGTAAAAATGCAACCCCATGGTGCCGTTTTTCCCATAATGAATGTTTGTGGCCATTGATTTTCCATTCTAACAACCCTCCGTATCGATCCAAGTGGTTTTCATATGTAGATACAAGGTGAAGGTGGAAAGTGTTAACAGGTATGACAGTTGGATTTATGTCGGTCACGAAAGGTGCAAGCAGTTCTTGTTAATTCAACACCACGCCTCTTTAAATCAACAGCAACTGTAATCAAGTCGTGTTGTGCAATGGTTCAGCTAACTGCATGCAGTAGGCTCTCTGTGATTGATTAACTGTGTTTACAGGAGTGACTTTCTCATCAGAATTTTTATTTTTCATTACAGTGTCTTTTAAAACAAAAGGGTGTAGGTGCTTAACAACGCATTACCTCAAAACAGTTTCAGAAAAACATTTATTCGTTTCAATAAATCTGTTTTTGCGTCAGCTTGTTTTGTATTCATGTATGTGTGAGCTCAGCTTTAGGTGCCTTTGAGCATGCATCTGCATGTGTTCAATGCTATTTCACTGGGCTTTAAATCCAGACACCGAATCCTGCAGATTACATTTAAGCAGCATGTGCGCTACCTGACATGTCCACCACCGAATGCACTATGAGCCCCTTGTTTTAAATCAAAATGAAAAGGATTGAGAGATGCAATGCAGAGGAGGCAATTTACAGAATTACAGTTTCATTACATAAACAGAAACATCTGTGCTGCATATGCTGAATTTCTCATCTCATCTTGAATGCCTATTTCATTGTTTATGTTGTTATGTACAGATACTGGGCTTTCATTGAGGATTATCTAACAAATAGTTAAGTGCTTTTTTTTGTGTTCCGTGAAATATAAATAATAATTATCTGATAATATTGCATTATAATTCCCATGTACTGGATATGCAGGCAGTCTCAATAGGCTTGCCTACGCACTCCTGCAGATCTCTCTCACTCAGAAGAAATCTCATTTGTGTGGTCAGTTGCACTTCCTGTCTTCCTGCATCACTACCACCACAGGCCATGTCTTAACTTTGATCCCTATCTGCAAGAGACAGGTTTGGCAAAATATCACCACCCCCGAGAAGAAAGATATGAACTCCTCTTTTCTCAGGTCTTATCTCTTTTTCAACCATCTGTGCGATCTGCTCTGACATAAGGAGGAGGACTGAGCACAGATTTAGGTTCCACATCTCACTGGCACTAAGTGTTATCCTTCGAAGACAGACAGACGGAGATTTCATACCATCAATGACCTATGCATGGAGTTCTGCTTCAATGCTAAATGAGCATTGAGATTAATAGCCTTTAGTATTGAGCGTGGCCCATTATTATGTTAAAGTGTTGGATTTTTGATAATTTTCCAGTAAATCTGAGGTTGGAAAGGATTGTTATGCGTTTGTGGGGTCTAACAGAGGAATATATTCCACATCGAGCATAACCAGCAGCAGGTTGTCACAGTTTCTTATTCCTCGATCCCCTCCTGTCCAGGTGTCTGGCCCCGGGCCAAGGTCACACCAACAGGCCACCTGTGCTTCTGCTGGGCTGCTACGAGTCGTCACAGGGTTAAACAGAGGAGGAGCACTTGTTAAGGAACCTTCTGTCCTTCACAGTGCAACAAAAACATGTACGTTAGAATGTATTTCTTCCCTTTCTGTGAAAGGCGCTCTAACACAAAGGGACAGCGTGTTGCAGAAAAGCTGCTCAGGTGGTCCATTGTGACCGAAACCATGAGGAGTTTTCTTTCCTGAGATAGACACAGAATGTTCTTCCAGCTCACAGAGCCACAGCCTGATTCACAGATAGGGGCCACTCCGTATATTTTACAGTTGGCCTCTGTTGCAGTGTAGAACTTTGTGCATGGAAATTAGACTGTCGATCAAGACACAGGATGGGGAGCCAGCAATTGCAGATCCACTTGGCAAGAATGACTAGTGCGAGCTGAGACGCTGCCACAGGGTCAGTGCTTCCTGCAGCTGACTTGTTCCGTGTACAGTATTTATTCCGACGCTCAACTGACCTCCTGTAATTGCATACAGTGAAAATCCCAGTCGGTACCGCTGGGCACAAGCGCACAGGGCATGTTAACTGAATTTTAAAATGAGTTGGGCAATTCTCGCACAAATGAAGAAAACATCATAATTAGGTGCGGTAGGCCCTGGCAACAATCAGTACTAATCAAATAATCTATTCTAGCTTCCTTTAAAAAGCAGCACACTTTAGAACCCTCGGTCTTCTGGCAATGTTTTCTAAAAACCGAGGTGCAAAATCAACAGGGCTGAGTATACAGCACCATCATGTATATTGGCTGGAGAAGAGGCGACACATTTGCTCATCATGTTGTTCTTGTCCTTGGAGATCCATGACTCAGTGTCACACAAAAAAAATAAATCAATGATATTAGGAAAAGAGCCAAACAGAGCCTGTGGCAGTCCACAGAGACAGGAGGGCATGCGCTATATGAGGCCGCCTTCACAATTCACGCTGCATGTCTTGTTGCATACTGACGGCTCTATGTTGGATGACAGCACACCACATGTTTTCACCAAATCTGATAACATGCTGATTCAATCAGCGATGCTTGGAGACATTTCTAAATGTGGACACACATATGTGCAGGCAAGAGGCTGTGTTTAGACACTAACCTGTTTTGTTTTGTTTTGCTTTCTGTCTTTCTATGGGGGGGGGGGTTTCTTCTGATTAAATATGTCTTTACTTTCTCCTATACAGTATCTGTCTGACTTTGAGTACTATATGCAAAGATAATAACTTTTAAATTATACATTTATAACCTTTTATACCTTTAGAAATAAGTAATCCTCTCATTTGTGTCTTCTTGCTTATTTATCAGAAGTTAATGTCAGACTACTGGGACATTTTAAGCAGCTAACTTTTCTCATCGCTGAGGATCAGGTGTATATGAGCTGTGCTGATTCAGCAGAGTTATACTGTATATGCTGAGGTAATTGAAAACAACACTGCAGCAATAGTCACATCTGTAGTCTATCTAAATAAGCTATTGTGTATCATGCTTCGTAAGCAAGCTTATTAGTGATAAACATGGCCATTCCATTCTGCACTGTGTTGTCTGTACGATAAAGACAGCAAGAAGATCACGTTTTAGTTTTGGGAAGAAAAAGGGCAAAATCAACACCGGCAAATACATAAAGTGTTTATGTAGGAAGGAAACTCCGTACAACTAACTTAAAAATGTCATTTCAATGTTGTTGTTTTACTAAAACGTCCCAATTATAAAAATGTTGTCCAAAATATAACATGCATGTTTATATTAACATTAAATTAGAAACATTTTACATTCATACATACATTTCACTTTTGAATCGACATCCTAGAGTATGTTAATATGAATATTTAATTTGCAAATACAAACTAGGCTTTTGAATGGTCCTGATTTTAGCTCATATAAAAGAAAAATGAAATGGCATTGTGCATTTTCGACCTTCGCTGAGGCTCGTTATGTGAAATCTGACAAAGTTATCAATCAAAATCAGCGGTCAGGATAAAACATCTGATTGGCTAAAGTGCATCAATCAGATGAAATAAGCTTGCAAATTATTAAAAAATATTAAATATTTGCTTTAATAATGTAGAGGTAGATATTATATATATATATATATATATATATATATATATATATATATATATATAGTAAATCTTATTTATTATATCTTATTTTAATTACATATATTTAATAATATAATAATAATTTGCAAGTTTTATTATATATTTTATTCATTTACTGTGACTCATACTAGTTGGCTACATTGCTTCTGTGGCAGAGAACATTTCTGACGTACACTGAAAACAGACATTATCGTCCTGGCCCCCAGCCCACCCTCTTCCTAAGCACATATTGCCTTAAAGGTGGATATAAAGCAGAAGAGAGATTGGGTGATGCATGCAATTTTGATGAAAATCAGTGGGGGTTCAGGCAACAGTGTTTAGCTGTCATACAGCATATCAGCAGGAGAGAGGGTAGAAAAGATAGAAAGCACATGGAGGGAGGGAAAATAATGTCCTATTCAGAGTAGTGGGGAAGGCAAAGGGGATCTGGACAGCCGCGAAGACACTTTTTAAAGATCATCCATGTGTATCGTTGACGAGACGCGCTCTTTCAGCCTCATTCCGTCTCTAAATAAAAGAATGTCAAGAATAAATAACGGTAATTTTAAGAAAGGAATGCCAAGATGAGTTAACTTTGTTTCAGGTATTTCAAATAATCAACTGTAAAATGATCCCAGTTTTCATCATTTCTGAGAAAATTCATTGCCGACTCACATTCTTGGAAAATAAATCCCAAATAAGTGGACAGCTTGTGTCATGATGATTGATTATAGAAGACAGTATGCGAGGTTCAAACGCCACAAAATGTCCCAGTCATGTCTCGACTCTATAACAACAACAACGCTATTTTCTGTAATGTCACCCACAATAATTCATTCATATTGAGCAATTAATGAGGGAATATGAACAATACTTATATGATGACTTTACAGCATTACCATATATAATATACCTTTACATTAATGGTGAAAACAAACTCACTTTAAATGTTATTATATCACCTTGATTTTGAGGACATTGAAATTGTTATTGGAGTCTTGTCTTCTGTCATAAGTCATAACGTATTAGCTAAGTAAGCTGCAACAAACAGGTAAATAAATGTTGAAAAAGAAGTAGCATCACAACTAAGAAACTAAAATAGTTTTCTTTCTGTCTTTGGAAAAACTTTACATTGCCATACCTGAAAATGAAAGCTGAAGCACTGCTTGAATAAAGTTAACAACCAGCCAGCACATCTGAGACTACAGAAAGAACAGCATTGGTCTTAGCTCAAGGCTAGCGCTAACACCTAAAAGGCACATACTCAGTCTTTATGTGCTTTTAACAGCCTTAAGTTGGATGTTCTTAGAGCCTTTTTTCTTTTCTACCGCATTCTCACCCATGATGCAGTTCTCCTGTTTAGCTTTGAAGTCCCTGAACCCAGCATATAGTACAAAAACTGACAGACTCACAAAGCGACGCCTTAAAGAGCAAGGGAGGATTGTAAATATCAAAACAACTTTGCTCCTGCAGTCACTCTTTCAATGCATTTATTCGAGCGTAGCTGTTCATAAGTCATCATTAAGCAGCGCAAATCAAGTCTGAAGTTAATAAAGATGAACTGAAAATCAAGCGCAAACTGATCTCAACGCTGTTAAATAAATAAGAGCCGAAAGCAGGTTAAGAAACTAGAATACCGCCTAGAGGATGTTTGCCTCTGCGAACCACTCCGTTGCAGTTTACATTTATGTCTGTCATCACTACATCATTTTACCTTATTAGACATTGTGAAATTGTCATAATTAGCATGTGAATTCTTGAGTTATGGCCAAATACTTTGTTTTGTGCGGTCACTATGACCTTGAGAATGGAACATCTAGTGAACATCTAGTGGATGTTTACGCCAGATGTAATGAAAGACACTCCAGTAGTTCCTGAGATATCGCGTTCATGAGAATGGGAAATATGTGAGGTCATGGTAAACATTGACCTTTGACCTTTGACCTTTGACCTTTGACAGACAGACAGACAGAGGGACAAACAGACAGACAGACAGACAGACAGACAGACAGAAGGGTGAAGCTTGGAAACTGCAGCGCCCACAGAGTCACACTTTGCCTCGAGTGTGTCGTTACACTGGAGGTTAATCAGTTCCATTTGGATGTTCACATGTGCTGTTTCCACGTCAACTGCAAACGGATTGCTGAGCAGTTCATGCGAAGTCGGGAACACAGCGGTGGAGATGGTTTGTCAGTGTTTGAAAACACGTAGTGACCAAAGTTTCCTTAATGCATCCGAGTCTCCCACAGGCAGCTCGGCTCTCATTGCATCATACATGTCTGTGATCACACGTCCCTGAAGCTGGAGGTTTAACAGTGAGATGCTTCGTTATGTCGCACAAACAGGCCAGCTCACATCGTCACTTTTCGTCCCAGAGATCTGTGATGTGTTTCCCTTTGCTTCCAAAAACGGCCAGATTTCCTCACGCAACTCGAAAAATCTATTCAGCACTTTCCCTTCGACTGAGCCATCACACCGCCATGTTCAGAATGTATCTCCTCAGACAATGGTAGGGGAAACACTGATAGCGCTTTTAGTACTCGGAGACGTGATATACTTAAAACTGAATTTTATTAAATATATGGCTCTCAAGGAAATACATTTAAAAAATATTTGGCTTTTATGGCTCTTCCAGCCAAAAAGGTTCGCGGCACCTGGTGTAAAAGTTTAAAAAACAACAAGAAGAAAATCCAGCACTCACAAGTGTACGCCTCAGTCTTTTCTGAGATTGAGTGTAATGGATGAAGGCATGAATCCATTTATTGTAACTTAAGAAAGGAAAAAGGGTCAGAACACTCAAATGAAAAAAAGGTTTGGTGAAAAAAGAAGCAGGTAGAGAAAACGTTAAAATGAGAGTTAGGAAAAAAACATCATCCTGTGACAGCCTCGGCGACAGCCCGCGACAAATTTGGGGCAGTATTGCTGCACCTCTAAAGCACTTGATCACCCCCAAAGGCTGTGAAGTGTCTTCAGCACTCTCTTATCATCAAACAATGACACGCCACAATGTGACAGGGCAGAGACCCATGTTGCTGCTCCCTGACAGGGCACATCAGTGGCGGTGGAGTGAAGTAGCATTCAGGCAGATGGAGCATGAAGTCGTACGTACACACACGCACACACGCATGTTGTACACACAGAATGTGAACATCTATCTTAGAAAACCAGACTGTCTTTTATCCACACATTCAATGTGTGAAATACCGAGAAAAAAAGCTTTTTTTAATTAAGCTTGATCAATCTGAAGCAATTCATTTTGTTGGGAAAAATCAAATTAAAGTGGAATTATTATGTAATTTGTGATGCACAAAAAGCCTTCCATTAGATTGTATAAAGCACTCTCCAAATTGCCAAATTATGTCTTAAGGGTTTTAGATAAAAGTATCATCAAGTGTCACAATGCATAATTGGCCGTATAGTAATGACCACTAATATACAACAGACTTCTGGCAAAAGATTGGCAATTTAACTCATATTTCCTTTACATCTTTTCATCTTTCTGACATCTCTTTTCCCCCAAAGAATGTAGTAGTTCCAACTTATTTTGCCCCTAGCAAGGTCAATCAAAGGGTATCAGGGAAAACATTATTTTACATGACGGTTAGTTACAGAGGGGGATTTAAAAGTTGAGGCTTTTTAAATTCTAAAATGCAAACCTTCTGTCTGGAACTTCAAGTGTTAACTCATAATCATCCTTGTTAAATTGGATTGTCAGCATCTTGCTAATTATGCAGGAGAATGTTGTTTAATGAGTTCTTCCACCTAATCAACCATCACGGAAAACAATAAGAAAATCTGTCCTTGCATCATTGTTGTAATTAGAATTTCCTGTTTGTATAATCCTTAGCAGTACATCCCTAAGCCGAAAATCACACATAATTGAGTCACAGAACTTTCAGATCTGTGTCGGGAATCAACGCACGCTGGTAATTTAAGCATTTTGTCTTACATTTCCTGGTAAATTTATGCACCTCTTAAAACCCTTTGATATGCCTTTGATAAGGATTGCATGTGTTGTACCTTGCATAGAAGTGAAGCTGCATAACCTCAGTCTTGTAATTTTCTCTCTTTCTTTTGTTTTAATTTAGTGTTGGAACATCACGGAGGACTTGACTTGACGTTATTATGGAGATATTGTGAGGAGACAGAATCAGAAACAGACATTGACAGGGTTTATTATTAGTCTTTTAACACAACAAAAACATGAGGCTTTTACTCTGAATAAAGTATGACCTTAGTGTTCCATCTTTATTATTTCATAGACAGCCGAGCAAGTATGGCGGTGCACAGTGTCAGCATGCATTTGGCTTTCCGATTTCCTCTCCCTTGCTCATAGTCTCAATTTCAGCCTCAGGAGAGTTATTTTTGAGAGATGGCTAAGCCAAGAACAAATTCTCTCTCATTGTTGCTGTTGACTTATTCAGTTATTCGACCAAGTGGCAAATGGACACGATCTCCACAAATGGAACCTCCAGTTCTGAATGATTCATTGTCAATAGCTTGGTGGAGGTTTCTAGCTGCAAGGGTTCCTGGCTGTTTCGGTATCAACCAAAGCACAGTGTGGCTACTGCCCAGATAAATCAGCAGGACATTCAAACAAAAGATGCTGCGATGAATATAATTTTCAGATTTTTATATACATTAGATTTAAACGGCAATACATTTACTGAAAAGCCAAGCTGCTGATTGCAGAAAGAATTGATTCACATTATAAGCCAGTTATCTAATTGTCTGAGTGAATGTTGACTGCCCCGGATATTTATGGAGGACTAAAAATAAGGATGAATAATCCATACCGCTTTCCACTCACATACCGTGGATACTGTCAAATGTATCTTCAATAATTCAGTGTATTTTAAATGCCCGGGTTAATAAGATTATGTTAGCTGTGTTTCCCCGCAGCTCAGAGGGCTTCTGTGCCATCAACAGCGCTGCACCACACACACTGTAGAGAACATTGACAGTGATGATGCACAACATAGATAAAAAGGTTGAAAATTGTCCACACCCACCACTCTTAGAGCACATTTCCTCTCAGAAGAAAGCGGAGATGTAGTTTCACTCTGCACTAGTGTTGTCAACAATATCGAAGGATTGATACATATGGATTCTGAATATTTGAAACGGTTTCAATCCTCATTTTTCACAGTATTGATACAGGGGTACCAGCTGCGCTTTCTGCTCTCTCTTCTCTTCGGTCAGCGAGTTGACACACACACACACACCCTAAATGTATTTTTAATTGTTCCCCATGGTATCGAAAATGATATTAAATATCGATTTTTTTCGAGGTATTGTATCAAAGTTAGAAAATTCCAGTATAGTGAACACTATTCTAAACATTTACTGTGTGGCGCTTCCTGGGGACAGGTGCATACAACTAGGGTTCACACTACACTCTGTGTACGTACAAAAATAGAATATGTATAAGCTGTATTTTAGTCGTACAACACTCATAAAGCCATATGTAACATGATTTCTCCCACAGCCGTTCTGCCGTTTCCATCAAACGAAGATGCACGATTCCACCAAATACCATTGACGAGGTCCTCCAACAGTGCCAGAGCAGAAACCATTAGCTATTTATAGCACAGATAGTTTATTAATTATTTGATTCATCTTAAATGCACCTTTACACCCTCATTAGTAGTAATACTGCATCTCCATCACTGCCATCAAAACATAGCAATGCTTTAAATAATACAATGAAAAAAGCAACAAAAAGCAGAATAGTAAAAAACAAAAGTATAATTATACAATTGACGACACATCAGCCCTAAAAATGTGGTTTATAATGCGCATAAAACAAATAGCTATCTGTGTGGACTGTAAAATATCTACATACTGTAGAAACAGCCTGAGAGGATAACGTTGCATATTAGATCCAGTTTCTCTTACCATGTAACGCTCTGCAAATACATGGTTTGAAGTGCACATATCCTTATTGCACATTCTTTTCTTTTCTTTTTTTAAATCACAAAAGCAGAGTGTGTGTGGGTTTTTGTGTGTAATGTTTCTGCATCTGACCCTGGGTGATGAGTTCACAGAGGTTAGCGTGCCAAGGCACTTCCCTGCATTCATTGTACGTGTGAGTGTTTGTATGTGCCGTGACCAATCTGCCCAGATCCTGTGTACTCCTGCCCTGAGGTTGTGTTGTGAAAGCTGGCACTGGCACACAGGGTGATGAGGGGGCATCAACCTGCTCCACTGCCACCTACAGTGATGGGCTGCAGCATTTCCAATGCATAAAGCAGAGTGGTGAGTGGATTAGTCTGGCTGGGGGGGGGGGGGGGGTTAATGAAAACCATTATCAAGGTTTTTCTCTCTGCCGCATCCTAATGCAATGCACAGGAATGAGGTGTTTTTTGGAATTGCTAAAGCTGCACTGGTGATGCTCATTTGGCACTGGACAATCTCGATCGGAGGCGGCCTTCTCTACGTGCCGACTTTTGTTTTGTCAGGTGTTTTCAAAGGAGCATCATTGTGAACTGTGACACTCTCAATTGGCTGATGTTCTACTGGTTTGGGTCCCGCGGTGCAGCGGCCATGTCATTTTGGTTTAAAAAGAAATATGACAGCGATAAGCCATTTCGTTCCCATTCATTGATGACAGAAAAGTATATGAACCGATAATATTAACATGTCTGCCACATTCACTCAAAACCTCAGAATGCTGATATTATGCTGTGGATGTATTTTAGCAGATTTTAAAAGAATCAATCCTGAAGCAGCTTGCTCAGGGACTAATGTCCATACATATTTAATGACCTACTATCTAAGGCACAGGTTGTAAATTCTGCCGACAGACTCACTGACTGACTATACTGCAAGTTATGTCTGAAAACTCAAATATAGAATGCCTGCTGCATATTTTTCTTTTCCAAAAGCATCTCACAGCTTTTAATGAGCCCCATATTTGAATATGTATTCTATCTCCTTAATATACCAGGCTCAATTACAATTGTAGCCTAGAAAATATGTGAACTGAAAGTGAATTTGGGTGTTTGACTAAGTAACTATCTTTGATTCCTAACAAGCATGAAACCTGCACGAATACAGCACACGCACACAACAAAACACAGTGACATCAACGAAGTCAAGTTCACAAAACAAATTAACATCGCAGTTTCTCTGTCATCATTTTGACATAGAAAATGTATATTTCATCCAAAAAATATGTGAAGACACGACACGTGCTCGCCTAAGCCTGAATTCAAGTGTAACAATTCAGATGGTAAATTGTGGATAAATTGATCCGGTGCAAATATGCAGATAAAAAGGTCCAAGGTGGGCTAAATGTTTTCAAAAAGCAGTTCCTGCTCTCACTGTGGCAAAAAGAAAGATAATCTCCATATTAAATACAATAACATTTATACAAAAATGCAATTTTTACAGAGCCAGAGAAAACAGAACAAGAACTTCTACAATAGCGATATTGAATCTGAAGAAATAGATTATGTTGTGTTCATGTGTGTGTGAACGCAAGGGGTTACAGAGGTGTGATGTGCAACTAATTTGCACAAAACTGTTCTGCAAAGTTCCAGAAAATAAAACATCTAGTTCATTTGCCAAATAACATTTTGGTTTTCGTATACCGTATATGAGTATGTTAGTCTCTTTTAATGAGCAGCGAAGCATAGTGTGCTGAAGAAAGCTTAATAGTCCAAAAGGGACCAATTTACAATGATGAAAGAGACTAATCCTAAAAACGACACACTTCCAAGAGAGAACAAAAGCTTGTGCATAAAGAAGCCTTTCTTTGGCAAACATGATAAGCAATGATTTGGACAATGCAAAACAAGCTCATTGTTAGCAGGAGGGTAAGTACACAAAACAGCAACAATGCATTGTGAACAATGCAAAATGGCAAAAGCACCGGATCTGCCTGCTTTCTGCAAATTCCAGCTGATTTCCTGGTGGTTGGCTACACCTGTTTGCTGTTTGATTGTCATAAGGCGAGGTCTCTCCTCCCTCTGTCTTTCAGTCTTTCTATTTTTGCCTCCTTATATTCCCTTGTTTTCTACGCTCTCCCAATTTCCTTGCTGGGCATTCTCCCATGTATAATTCATGAGCAACATGCTTGTTTTTACACATCACGTAGCAACAGCCATGTTGTGCTGCCCTGAGGGGGTCTCATATATATGCCAGCCTGTAATCTCCTTACACACAGAGCAACCGGCTCACACCTCTCCTCACCAATTACATTCAATTCCTGGAATGGCCCTCTCCCCGACACGAGGTGTGTTGTGATCATGATGTCCTTCAAAGAGGCAAGAGACAGAGAGAGCAACAATGCGGCATACATGTTTATGTGTGACGGGGGAGGTAATGGGGGGCACCAGGACGATAAAAGCACCTCTTTGAATTTGACAGTTGGTCTACTCAATGCTAGGTGAGAGGACCTCGGTAACATCAACACACAATCCGACCATAGAGATCATTCACCAAGTTAGAGACTGAAAGCTGCGCAGCAATTCACTTAAGAGTGCTCAAAATTCATTGTGAAACAACAAAAATCATAAGAGGCTGTGCGCACCAAGACACACACATTGATGCACAAGCACACGCCCTAGACATTGCAGGTAAATGGGGTAGAATGTAGTGCTGTGTAGTGGGTAATGAGCACTGATTGTTTGTGACGGGGCTGTAGTAAGGCTGATTTCCCAGCTGAGGAATGGGGGCTTTGTACACATCACAGGGCTGTCAGGGAAAGACAGAAAACGGGCGCATGCCTCACCGCTCTTCAGAAATAGACAGCCAGAACCACTTCACTATTTAGCTGTAGACAGCAGACACAGGCGGAGAGTGATAATGTGAGTATTTTTAAACATTTTGTGATGCAATTCTAGCCCATTTGCAAGGAAATATGCACTTGGCTGTTATACATTTGAGATGTGGGGGGAAAAAAACACGGCTGTTATTCAAAGGCACTGTCAATTACTGACTCACTGACGGTAAATACTGAAATTTGCATGACACTTAGGTAGACGTTTAGAGCAAAATCTTATTTTTTGTGTGTGTGGGGGGGCATTTTAATGGTTTCATTATCACCCCTGTGATTAAGTATTGATTTTTGTTTTACCGTCCAAAGGCTTTAAAAGCACCTCACATGTAGGGTTCCTTAAAATAGAAAAAGAAAAAGGCATTTCCCAGTTTTCAGAATCTAAAAGGCTGCTGTTGAATGTGTTGAAGAATAAGTGCACTGTAAAGATGATTTCTTTGTTTTCTCTTGCATTGTGCACAAGTTATATTTATATTTTGTCAGGGTTATAATTCTTCTGATTAGTGACCACATAAAGTAAATTGATTTTGTTTGCATACATGGCATTAGTCTGGATTGATATCACTTTTTCATTAGGGTTTCCTTACTTGATGACACATAGTCAATAATGCATTGATCTTGTTGTGTTTTATTCATAAGTCTTACAGTGTAGAGGGGATCATTAAAATGACTTTTTGCAAGCTTTGACTACCACTCAATGGAGGCAAATGATTCCTTCTGAATATGTGATGAGAGCAGCAGCCTGCTAAGCTATCCATATCTACACTGATGACCTGCAATAAGCTGGGAGTTCAAACAGAGTATCAGACTAATCTGCTCAACAAAAGTCAACAACAGAAAAACTAAATAATATCTGTGAATGTTTTTAGTTTATCTGATCACTCTCAAGGAGGAAGGAAACCTTTCAGAGGTTTACACATGAATTAAGACATACAGCAGGTTATATTGTAACAAGGATAGAGAATAGAGCTGTTTTCAGAGACAAGAAAAATAATATCTAAATTGAAACTTAGAACACCAACCAGCATGTGTTGGTACTAACTGGCTGATCAGACAGAAGTAGGTTTACCCAAATTAAATAGCTCAGTCACTAAATCACATATTAACTTACAATCAAATAAGCCAAAATCAAAAACTTCCTTCTGCCTTCACTACGCTTATAGTGAAAGATCAAAATAAAGTAATATAGTCATTTTTTTAATGCATTCAACTTCAGACTCGCACAATCATACTCACTCACATCATGATTGGAAAAGTTGACATTTGAGGGTTTGTTTCCTTTTTGCAGTAATTGGAAACCGTTTAATCCGACAGATAGCAAGCTCCCTCTGCTGCATCTTGTCCAGTCGCATGTACTGTCCCTCACTGAAGTGTGACAGATGGTGAGCAACCATCAGGATAAAGAATTTAATTATCCCAACGAAACAGTGCCTCAATCATCTGGATCTAGCTTGCTATATAAGTCAAAAACATCAAATTGTATTCTATAGCTTTCCAGCTTCCAAATAGGGGTAGAACATGCTAGTTATGAATTCCAACGATGAAGTGTCCATTTATCTCACTTTTTCAACAATATAGTTTGTTTTTCTTTCAAAGCAATGCCTAAAAGGACTATATCAACATCTAACCGGAGACAAATTGTATTTGCAGGTACGTTTAAATGCTGTTTAATGTGCTGCAGCTGAGCAGATAATCAGCCTACAAACGATGAATGTTTGCTCAGTAGCTCGTTCAAGTTTCGGCACAGGACGTGACATATGTTCATGTTCATAAGTGAGATAAGAAGGTACTTCAGCAGGATGTTGGTAGATGGGAACGGCAAATGATCAAACACAGCTCTTAAAAAGGGTTAATTATTTCAGCATGTTATGATGAAAAAAGTGATGCTAATGAATACATTAGGTTTGTGAGTAAACATAGTTATATACTTTACTTAATTAATAAGTTTGCAAAGTGTCCATACAAACAATCATGAGGATACAACTCCGAACAGCAATAATCTTGAAAGTACATTAGCTTCAAATAGGTACAATCGTATAAGTGAACGCTGTCTTTAAATAAGCCAGTTTGAAGTGCAACAACATAAGTGCAACATACAGAAAGAGTAGAATACAAATTCAACTATTAGCTATAAATAAGCCAAACCAATACAAGTGCAACATACAAAGAACAGTTATTTAGTTTTCTTCATTCGCCGAGGTGCAGTCGAAACAGGTGAGTTTTCAGTCTATGACAGAAGGTGTGGAGACTGTCTGCTGTCCTGACATCAATGGGGAGGTCGTTCCACCATTTTGGAGCCAGGATAGCAAACAGGTGGGTTTTGTTTGAGGGGAATCTGGGTCCCACTCGTAGTGAAGGAGTGGCGAGCCGATTGGTCGACGCAGAGCGAAGTGAACGCGCTGGGGTGTATGGTTCGACCATGGCCTGGATGTAGGAAGGGGCTGATCCATTCACAGCACGGTAGGCCAGCACCAGAGTCTTGAAGCAGATATGGGCCGCCACTGGTAACCATAGGACTGCCTGGCACCAGAATATAACAGCTTTTGAAATGCATGTTTAAGTAGAAAACATGTTTCATGTACATGACAGGTTGATGTTCCAGATGACACTTTCCGCCTATATATAGTGTTGCCCTTTGTTTCAGGAGATATCAGCATGTACTCTCAATCATTCTGTGTCTGACTCAACACACTGAATTAACTTCCAGAAAAATGTCTCTTTCTTCTTTTCTGAGGTGGAATCTGTCTCGGGCTGGTTCACTAGAATAAGAAGCACTTTGTGTGTGTGTGTGTGTGTGTGTGTGTGTGTGTGTGTGTGTGTGTGTGTGTGTGTGTGTGTGTGTGTGTGCCCTTGAAAGTGTTTGTGAATATTTGAAAGACTGAAAAAGAGAGAGCATCTAATGAACAACCTTTAAACAAAACATAATGAGACATCAAGAAGTCTACCACCAACATAATCAATGGGAACATTTTAAATTTCACTGTATTTCACTGAATGAATATTCAAAAAGATTTTTATAAAGCATGTCGCCAACCAAATTCATTAGGTATGCAAAGTGCCACACCACAGTATATGGACACAGAGCATCCATATTCCAAGTAATATCCATTGCCGATCATGTTTAGCATCTGTTGATTACGTCTGCAAAGTTGAACACGAAGAAGGGCATTTAGCTTCCTGCAACACTGCTTCTCAGGGGATTGAAGCTGTAGTTCTGAATACAGCTGTTCCTTTACTTGTTTTTGTTAGAGCCATTAATCTGCATCTGTAATTGTATGATGAGAGAATGTCTTTATTTTTTATAATGAGAGATAAATTCTGATTTTCTTACTTGGAACATCCCAAATCCCACCATTATGTATCTACTGTTACTCATCTAGTATTGAAATGTATAATTTAAATGAACCACAAAAAGATAAGTGCTCACCTTCCTATTTTGCTCCTACTATGGTGGACTGTGAGGATTTCCATCCAAGACGCTATTAATACTGTTGGAACACTGCTACGCCTCACGCCAGTGTCACCATAAGGTTGGGCTTCTGGTAGTAGCAAGTCTGGTTATTAACAAATATTAATGATGATTAAATATTCATATAATCATACATAGGGGTTGATAATAACGGGCACTACAATGAAGTAAGTGCATTAGCTTAAAAATACATTAAAATGGAATCTGAAGGGATTAATAATGATTAAACTTAATTATTAATTATTTTATTTAATATAATTGTTAATCATATTAATTAGTATGACTTAATTTACACAAAGTCATCTCAATGGGGGCACCACCTTTGTCAGAATCTCTGAATCAAAGGAAAATTATGGCCTGTTAATGCAGTCTCATAAAATATACTAGAAAATTAATAAGAAAAATCTGATTAATAATTATAAACAAAATGATCAACGTCGAGTAAAGGATTTAAACGTTGAAGGATTTCGGAATTCTTTGCTAGTAGAGGTTGGCAATACTCAATTAAACAAGCCAGCATGTATAGTCCAAAAAGCATTTATTAATAAGATAATACATTTCATAATGTAAACTAAATAATATACTATGCCCAGTGGAGGTTTAGTTCAGGAATGGAAAGGCTACTTAGCTCTTAGCTGTTAGCTTAGCTGTTAGCTTAGCTGTTAGCTTAGCTGTTAGCTTAGCTGTTAGCTTAGCTGTTAGCTTAGATGGCGAATCGTTTGAGATGAAGGGAAGCAGACGTGCTGTCTGTGTAGTGTAGGCGTGCTGCCAGTAGAGTCGTTGTGTCTTTGTGCTGTTTCAGCTCGATCGAGCTGTGGACGGAGGAGACTGGTCACTCCTGCAAAAAACAGTTAGCTTCTTGCTAACTACTTGTTGCTCCTATTGTGAAGGCTAGACAGCTGTGGAGAGCAGCTGCATGCACTAAACGTGTTTACTTTGGACAGGTGCGTGCGTCCTCTGCGAGCAAAGGAATATGTATGTATCTGTATGCATTAATGCTGAACCAAATAACACAGGCGGGCAGGCGGTTAAAAGACTCAAAGCTGGCTACAGTAACTTGTTGCCCATGTCTACAATAAAATCGCCATATTTAAGGATTTACTTTTGTTCATGAAAGAAAAGGTCAACCCCAGCTTCAAGAAAGATACTTGTCTGCAAAGAACTCACCTGTTTACTTGTGTGTCTCAGTGTATTGTAAAAGATTGTGCCTGATAGAAAGGCTGCACATAGCATTTCCCTTCAAGGGACAATAAAGATAAAGATTGACTAGACATTTAGATGATTGATATGCCTGAACACGTTGGATTATTGTCATGTGTCTGGGCTCCGATAGCAGAACACAAAGACTTTAGAGAGTTAAGCTCCACTCACAGGTACAGTGCAATAGCTGCTGGCTGGTGGGCAGTTAGATGCCCATTATGACTCCCAGCCTGGTTGGGTAAAGTGTCAACTGGGCTGTGTGGAATACGACCCACTTTGGAGAGCAAGCAATGGTGATGCAGTCATTTAAATAAAAGAAACTGCTCTTCTAATAGCACTTCAAGCCTCAAGTGCCATGTCCACTCATTTGGAGAAAGTTTATGGTGCTGCCAGAAGGTAACCAAATGGCAATCAGCTGTATTGAGTACCCTCTGAAAAGCAAAGTGGAGAAAAAATGTTTGAAAGCAACAGGAAAATTAGGTAAGCCAACAAAAGATTAAGTAAACATATTTTAAATCTATCGTATATAAACCTTCACTGGGTTCTACTACTACCAGTAGCTTTTTTTAGTCTCGACTCCCACTCCTTAAGTGTGAGCCCCACCTCTGGCCATTCAGTTGACTCTAATTAGTCACTGCCAGGGTATATAAGGGGTGGCTGTGTGTTGTTTAATAGATGCTGCTTTGGCTGCTAATGTTGCTGCTCTTCTGTCTTGTTGTTGCATTTGGTTAGACAATAAATAAAAGGACTGAAATCATCCTCACCTGAACCTTCTTGCTCGTCCTCAAGTGGCCAAGATGGCACAACCAATATACAGTAAAAGCGATCAAAATGCACCCTACAAATCAAGTATTTGATTCCTCTCTCCATTCTTTGGACTTTGTTGTATCCAATAGATCTGTAGTTCTCAGTGTGGCATAGCGCGCCACCCTAGTGGGGCGCAGAGGCATGACAGGTGGGGCACATGTGACCAGCGAGAAAATGGGATGCGGAAATAAATGTTTGACGCTGGAATTTAGATAGTCTGTAGGTTTACAGAATGCCCACAGAGGACAAGAGAGAGAAAAGAAACAGGCGATGCTTCTGAGACAAACAAGACAACGTGCTCAGCTGACGGTAACTAATAGAAAATATGACACATTTTCAATACAAAACTTAAACATGGCACATTTTCTCATCATTTTGTTGGGTTGGGGGGGGGAGGGGGTCAGTGAATCGCCATTCAGCAGCGTAAAAAAAATGTTTTCCTTCTCCAAATGGGGAAATGACAGAAATAGCTTGAGAACCACTGCCTTGGATACATTTGTTACAAAGAAGTCTTATGATCTAGTTAGTATGCATGTAGTCCTTTCCCGTTATCACAGGCTTTACCTTTTTCTGACATTTCATCTACTCTGCAGTCTTTGCTTTCGGTGACATATTGTTTAGAATATGCCCAGAATTGTGTGCGAGTGGTTTCAATTTTATGTCAGACACACTGCGATCGTTATCCTTTTTTACAGTCGATGCCACGAGTCAAACTGTCCTTGGGGATGTGACCGGGGCAGAAAAGGAATGGCCCTGACCTTTGTCACCATATGCCTCTTAAAAATATTAGTGATCTGCATTCATTCAGTGTAATTCTCCATATGGCATCAACAGCAGGCCAACAGAATGTCGCAGGCCTTTGACTACCTGGTCACCTTTTATATTTATTTTGCTCCCTGGCGTAGTAGCTTCTTCTGACCTAGAATCGGCTGGTTGGTCTCTGACCTCGGCTCTATGCCTGTCTACAATGTCTAATTATCCTTTAGCAATGGATGGGCTCCAATCTACCTCTATCTCACTTTCTCCTCATTGATTTTGGTCATTTTATACCTAAACACAATCATTAATCTGATTATGACTGTGTCTGGGTCCAGTTCATTCGTCTGGCCCAGCTGTAATACAGGCAGATGCCTGCTGGGCCATAAGGATTCATCACAGAGCTATTGAGGTCTGAAGAACACACCACCTAGGACACCACACATATATGCATAGACAGACTAACACAGGCCTAGTATTGAAGCTTTTCACAGATCACAGATTTTGGCAATGAGAGAGATACACATTTGGAATACTGCCATATAGATAACGGTTGAATTTTGTTTCTGCTTAAGGTGTTTTAGTCGCCATTTGCTGTTTCTCTGTACACAGGTTTCCACCATAGCTGTCATGCACTGGACTACAGCCGACCACGATTGTGTTCTTTTGTTTTGTTTTGTATGCGTTAGCTTCAACTTCTCGATAATCTCTACATGGTGCATTCGAAGATAGTTCCACTATATTTTGTGTGCATTAAAAAACAGTAATTTGTCATTGCAATTTAATTTGCTATGAAAGATCATTAAAAGCTTAATATAGTGTAATAAAAGCAGCATGAACACAGCTATTACTTTTATGTCTATAGAGATCAAATGACTTGCAGCTGTAGCAGAAACAACACCTGCCACAGAGAAATGTGGCTTTTTCTAAATCAACAAAACACATATAGAGAGAATTAGCAAACTCCCTTGATTCCTTGATGAACATCTGTGAGAGGTGATCGATTACTTTAGAGGTTGCTTTCTACTGGCAAGGCCTCGTTGCATGAGATACTTTTCAGAATGATCCAGTAATGTCAACAGGTGCTTATCGTTGACTGTTCTTTCCAGCACTGTAGCCTCCCCTCTGCACTCTTAGCATTGCTACACCCTCCATACCTTGTTCTTACAGACTAGGTAGTGAAAGGATGACCAATAAAAATGTCCCATGCCTTAGGTATTTCTGTAACTCTGCCAGGGAAAATGGACCCACTACTAGAATATTCAATCCCTGTCTCCTTATCAGAAAGCATGTCAGTTAGGGTTAAAAGCTCCTTTTAAAATGTTCCTTTCATCCTTCAACAATAACTTCTCCAAATGGGATTAGCAGTGCAGGACAGCGGTTGTAATGTATTTCAGTACATTTGCACATCAGTAATTTTATTGAATGATCTGGACAGCATATGCAGTATGTAGTGTTTTACTACTCTAATAAATTACTGATAGGTTGTATCATTCCTATCATATTTTATAACATGTCTGCAATACAGAGTGTTTGCCACTTACTGCTTTGGAGGGGAGCTCACCGTGCGACGGGAGGGGTTCTTATGATTAATGAGCAACTAATGTCACAAAATAATTATCCTTAAGACAACGTTAATTGTTGTTCACAATATAACATTAGCAGGGGGAAAAATAGGGTGCATTGATAGTGAGTTTACTAATTAACTAAATCACAATAAGTCAAGTGTGTGCGGAGCAAGAGTTTGGTTGACAGAGAGAGAGAGAGAGAGAGAGAGAGAGAGAGAGAGAGAGAGAGAGAGAGAGAGAGAGAGAGAGAGAGAGAGAGAGAGAGAGAGAGAGATATATATAAGCAGAAGGGAAATAAAAATGTCCTAATGTTTCCCTTGAAATCGGAATTTTGAAACCGGTTCCAATTTGGAAACGGACAGGAGGGGGGTTAATCCTGAACCCACACTCATGTAGGCTTCACAGGAAGTGGGTACCCTATGTATGTAAAAACACTGGTGTCCTTTTCTTTTTCTGTCTCTCTCCAAGTAGCGGTTTTAATTTCTGTTGGGTTTAATACATCATGCTTGTGTCACAATTTGAAGTGCTATTTTTGATTTCTCGAGCTGATAGTGGATGGAGATTATTGCTGGGATTTTGGGGCAAACAAGAAACTGAGAGAATTCATAAAATAATTGTGAAGCTTTTGCGGCCGCTTAACGCAGCCCTAACTGCGGTGCCAAGCCAATAGCGTCTTGTGCACCTGCGCTATTAGCACGTTTTTAAATTTAGTTATATGCATACATTTGGTGCAAAATTGGTGCCTTTCTATGCAAATTAGCCTCGTTGCAAAAACAGTCTAATTCACAAAGATCAGCGATCCAGTGATCACGGCAGCATCGAAAGATATTTTTTCTTGTCCTCTGCTTTAAATCACGTAATGTTCTTTAGCAGTCGGAAGGTGTGCGTTTGAAAACACCAACAGAACTGACAGACGGTATATTAAATTTCAAATACGTTTTCTCTTCGTCACATTTAAATTCCTAAACTTTTTTTCTTTTTCTCTCATTTTTTTGGCATTGTTCTGCACACTGTGTTGTTGGTGCAAAGACAACATTTCTACTTTGCCACATGGATAATTGCAATCAGACTCAATAAAGGGCAAATTGCGCCCAGCTGCAAAACTTTATTGCCGTGTTTGCAGTATAATATCATTGGTGCAATATCTTTTGTGAATTGGACCTTGATACAGGGCAGATAGCGGTTGCATGTGACGCGCAGATTATTATGCTATCAGTGGCAGGAATCCATTTTTGTGAATTTACCTGTGAGGTTTTTGTATAAGCCCTTCTCATCCTCCATTGCTCTTTCGACACTTTTTTTTTATTTTACTTCTCATACACTGCAAGGATGGCTTTAAAGATTTCATGTGCAATTTGTATAAATAACCGTAGGCCTTACTCCACCACTTTGTATCCAAGATGGAAGTGAGTCCATAAATTGGGCATGGTGGTCAAAAGATGAGCCCATTTTGAATCAATAGAACAATGCACACTTGCAACAGCTTTTTCATTTGACATTTTAAAAGGACATGTTTGCTGGGTGGGCAATACAATGGTGGCTATTGTTCCTTTGTGGTGCTCAGATTGTTTATCGACGAGGTGAGCGTGCACTCGTAGCCCTCTGTCAGTGTTCGAGTCCTCTGGAGACTACTGCAAACTCACTGTCCATATGTGCATCAATACACGAGTTGCATGCAAGTGAGGGTCAGACAACTTTTACCAGAAGTGCAAAGACACACATGATGAATGTCCAGCCAACACACACACACACACACACACACACACACACACACACACACACACACACTGAACAGACCTCCAATGAAGGAACAATTTTTCTCAGCCCATGTAGTCAACCTGATGCAAGCATAGAGCAAACCATTGTAACAACCCTGAAAATAATTGTTGTGTCCAGAAACACATCTATTATTCATTCCAATTGCTCATTCAGTTTTTTATGGCAATTCTGTGTTACGGTGTGGTGTAGGAGAGGACCCAAGTGCAGAAAAACAGACGATGATATAACAAAAAGCGAGCCTTTAATAAGACAAAGCTGAATCCCAAGTACACAAATCCAAAATAACACGAGCAGGACACGAGCAGGACACGAGCAGGACACGAGCAGGACACGAGCAGGACACGAGCAGGACACGAGCAGGACACGAGCAGGACACGAGGTAACATCAATGTACGAACTCACAAGGAACACTGGGGAAGACAGGGATATATAGACAGACATTAATCACCAGAACGAGACACAGCTGGAAGAGAAAAACTCAAGTACAGGAAGTAAAACAAGACATGACACAAGTGGGAGTGAAACTTCAAAATAAAACATGAAACAAAAAACCAAGATCATAACAGTCTGGCTCCAAATCAGTGTTGACTAAGACCGATAATGATGTACCGGTCCGTGGATCAATTGGTACCAGGCCGCACAGAAAGAATGAATAACAAAATATTTTATTTTGAAAAATCACCGGATACATCCGTCTGTGTCTCTTGACACATGTCAAGACCATAGGTCAAGACGCTCGTCTCAGTCACGTGATACTTTACTTCAAAAATATTACGCTACATGTGATTCTCATGCGCCGCTCTGCATAATACACAGGCTCGCAAATGAGGCAACGAAGCCTTCATAACTGCTTCGGCACATGGAGACCAAGCACCCTGAATTAAAAGACGAGCCCTTGGAGTTTTTTGAAAGAAAAGAACATTAACAAGAAGGACAGAAGCAATTACTGATGGACACCACATCAACACATGTGAGTGCACTGAGAGCATCATGCTTAGTGACTAACTGTGTTGCTAAGAGAAGAAACCTTTTACTCTTGGTGAAGAATGTATACCTCTATATTGG
Source organism: Cottoperca gobio (assembly GCF_900634415.1). Lineage (NCBI taxonomy): Eukaryota > Metazoa > Chordata > Actinopteri > Perciformes > Bovichtidae > Cottoperca > Cottoperca gobio. The sequence continues at coordinate 12,912,037 of NC_041371.1, forward strand.
ACCGGCTCGTTGCAGACACAAGCTCAGGGTTCCCACTAATTCAGCGTAATGGTGAGTTCTGTATACCCTCTATATTTGTTTTTATGCTGGTCGTATCATTTTATTTCGTCACATTTATCCCCCCGTACTTTGAAGGCCGGTCCGTGAAAATATTGTCTTACGTGAAACCGGTCCGTGGCTCAAAAAAGGTTGGAGACCGCTGCCGTAGGACACCGGAAATGTCACATGACATCATGTGTTGTGTGTTTTAGTTTTGCAGCATCTCTCCCTTCACTGAGCTACTGTACTCTCTAGTTACCTCCTTACTATCAGCAACTATAGATGGGTGGGGGCTGTTACTTATACACCAAGGGGATGATTAAAAAAGATTCCAAACTTGCACCCACTCAGATAATTACAAATTAGCTACTATTTGCATAAATAAAGCAGTACATCGATTATTAAAACATACCTCCTACCATGCCTATTCTTTATGCATCTCTTATGAATTGCTTTCATTTTGCATTCAGGGCTGCGTTAGCAAACTTTAAATTAATGCCATTCAGTTTCCAAGTCTAATCCCCGATATCATGATTAAAATTCCCATGGCTTTTATTCGCCTTATCAGAGTTGCTCCATGTTGAGATAATGTGCGTCTTGACAACTCTGACAAAGTTGCTGTGCCATTTGTATCTTCTCCTCTGATATTTGACGGTTGACATTCAAATGCGGTCCTTTCTACCTGGTTGCGGCTGCTCACTGTTATCCGTTTCAGCTAGGTTGAGCGAAAAGGTGCATAGGTTGGGTGCTGCAGGCGAAGACGGATCTTCAAAACATAATGAGGGTTTGCCAGGGCGCCTCTATGCCTAGTCTTTTTACAGCAACGGAGAAAAATGCTTTTATTCTTCCTCTCAGGGCATAGATGCCCTACCTTAGGCTAATACGCAGTTGTTTGGTATTCTAATTACTGAATGATCTGCATATATTCAAAGGTTGTTCTTTTCACTGTTTTTCTTTTACCTCTTGTTAAATTAAATGAAGGTGCTTTTCCTCTAAGTCCTGTTTGCTGACCATTACAGACCAAAGCCCCATTTTTTACGTAGTGAAAAAAGGTAAGACACAGAAAGGAACTAACACACAACTAAGAAGCTTTACAAAGTGTGTGTGTGTGTGTGTGAAAGCTTTGATTGTTCTTTTTTGCTCTTATATGCTGCAGGATTTTGGGCAGGCAACCTTTTTGCTTGAAGCTTCAAGACTTTTCTCCCGTTCTCTCTCTCTCTCTCTCTCTCTCTCTGTCTCTGTGCCTGTTTGTCATTATTTTTTCTTTTTTTTATTCCTCCTTCTCTCAGTGTATTCACTGTATGCCTCAGCTAAGGTGAAACAGCATGGATGTGATTTCTATAGCTCTGTTGGAGACCAGCATCTCATCACAAACTGGTCTCGGCTGGTTGGGTGAGCGAATCAAATCCTGGATAGCACGATCAAAACTATTTCAGTTTGAGACTGGAGACCCTGCCTCACATCTCAGTCATCGGGGCACGTTCAATTGGATGCATTCGATTCAATTCAGCTCCTATATGGGAAGGAATGGGGAGAGCAGAGTCGAAGGACAGGTGGTGTTATGAAACGAAAGCTAGAGAGGGGCATGGAAAGATGGAATTTAACCTACGATATCCTCCCTATTGAACGTTTCTGAGAATGTCTGGTCTCACCCACATATTGTCTTTACATGCAACTACCAAACAACAGGATCATACAAAGTAGCCCAATGAAAAAAAATTAAAAAGATATATACATATGCAGTAGGGCTGCACAATAAATAATACGCAAAAGAACATTCATTGCGTCTCGGAGAATAACCTCCAGCTGATTTGAGAAACTTGTGTGATAAGAGTACGGTCCTTTGGGGAGCATAGCTCAGTGCGTACTGTGTGTAGCGAGCGTGGTTAGAGAAAGAGAGAGAGCGAGGGTGGATGCGCTCGGAGCGGAGAAGAATTTAGCAGTTAAGTTGTTAAATGGTAGTGCGTGTAGGTTTCAGCTTGTCCATGAATAAACACTGCAGCTCCTCAAAACCCAAGTAAAGATGCTCTGGGATTTTATTTTTTTATTTGTTGAAAGAGTAGAAAATTGCACTTTAAAATGTAACTATCATTCGGTTTTTTGATCAGTGCCTTTTGTGTTCAGTTCAATGTTCAATTTGTAGAATGTTGGAAACAATTTCCTTTCATTTTTTTTTTTTTTATTCATCAAGCAATACGTTGTATTTTAGCAGTATACCGAAAACAGCAAAGAGGCCGAGTACAATTAAATATCCGTTTGCTATTCAACAACGTTACATATTTTTCTCACATCGTGCTGCTCTAATTTGCACTGCAGTATGTTGTGATCATACACAAAAAAAAAAGAAAGAACAAATCACTGGCCATTCATCGGCCCAACATAAGGATAAACATGTAAAAGTGTTGAGGTTATCCAAAGAAGAATGAGTCATTCTGTGGATCTTACCAATGCAGGAAGCCCACTGTGTATTACTTCACCCCAACTACTCATATGCACTACTTTGTGCATTATTAATTAGGAAGCTTCTTTCCTCTAAGTGGTTAAAGAGCAGTTAAGTTATCCTGTCTCCTTGGCTGTTTTTATCTCTTGACTCAGACTGATGTCATACATCACTACGTCTTGACAGTGTACTGGTGCAGAAGTCAAAATTCTGATCCAAAACAAATGCTATTATCAATATTTCAAAATTAATAATGGATTAAATTAATATGTGAAAGGTGTTGCTTGTAATGACAAACCCGAAGAGAAGCTCTTCAGATCCCTCAGTCTCACCTGCTCTTATCACGTCACAGTTTTCTACCTGCCTTTCACCAAACAACAGACAGACAAAGTCAGCAACTAGCTGGTGAACATAGTTGGGCATTTAGCAGCTAAACAGCTGTGAAAGAAAATTGCACATGGACACAAACATAACTCTAAAATGAATGCTAATACTGCTCCATGTCTGCCGGATGTTAAATAAGCAACAGTTTGCCAACAAGTTCAACTTAAAAAGGTGATAATATACCAGTGTTGTATTTACAGCTTGTTTTCGCTGCCCCCAAGTGGCCAAAAAGGCAGGTTTCAAATACTTAAAAATCATTAAGTTTTCATTTGACTGACCTTACTTATACAGACGCTTGCATATTTGTATATACTACTACTACTACTACTACTACTACTACTACTACTACTACTACTACTACTACTACTACTACTACTAATAGTCCTAGCATATACATTCTTTAACTATACTATTTTAGATGATTGATCTTCCAGGATTTTCTTTCAGCTTTTTTTTAGTCTAAAACAGGTTCTGGGCAAATATACTTTACTTACTTACTTTGCAAATGACTAACCTCTACACATTTTTCACATTCTCTTTAGACTGTTGAGACTGATGTGTCTGACGAGACAACATTGCTTGGAGAGCAACAGAAGTACTTCAAAATTCTAGCAGAGTGCAGCTGATGATTTGTTGTGTTTAGAGGACAGAAAGTGGGTCCACACTGACATTGGACAGTTAGCTCAGTAAACTACAGCTACTCTCTTTATATGTGTCTGGGTCTGTGTTGACCTTTTGCTGATTGTGAATTAAGTGTCGGTGAGTGCTTCAGGTTGCTGGCCTTTGAAGGTTATACGGACTAACTCTGTTCAATACTGGACCAATAAACAGCAAATACACAGGAAACTAGAAACTCTGGGTCACATGCGTTTTCACTTGTTTCCCTCCCCGACCTCCTATCCTCCTATTGTACTGAACATGGGATATCTTCACACCCACTCCCTGGGAGATGGAGGGATGCTGAAAATGAAAAGAAAAACAATTAGTAGCGCTGATGGGCATGTGTGAGGTAATGAAATTGCGTGTCTCATTGTAGCGTGTAATGGAGAGCAGTTTGAAGTTAATTGAGGGGAGATAGGACACTAGGCCACTGTCTGCCGGAGTATTGTGCTTGGGCGCAGGGTTTATCAGGGAAATAATCACTGAACCCAGAAAAATAATTCCTTATCAGACCTCACAAATGGGAATTATCTTGCTTTAACAGACTAGATCAATTGTTAGTGTAATTAAATGCATATTCTTTTCATCGGTTACTGGGTCAGTTTCATTAGGCATGAAAAACCCGACAGAGCCCCATTCAGCCAGTCCACTGTTTAATATTTCTTATATACGTATTCCAGGTCTTTTCCTTCAATGTACAATTGATATTCAATTCACTTTAACATTGTACATTTACATCAGCGTTATAAAATCAAAGATGTTGTTTTTATAATATGGTCTGGTTGGTAAACCTTCATAAACTTTACAGTCATGGCTCTGACACTCGGGTAGTTTTCAGAAGGCGATAGAGTGCCACCTTCTGGTGGAATGATGCATGATGTAAATGCTTTGCTCCACTAGCTCGTCGGAAGAGTCATCATGAATGTGGCTTGTAGAGAATGAGCTTAGCAATTAAAAAAAACTGCCTTAGGATGGTTGAAATAGCTAAAATAATTCAGGAGTGCAACCTTGGTGCATACAAATGACAGCCTCCTGGTTTGACATGATTTAAAATTAATAACTAATAGTACAGTCCTATATGAAGCTCATGGTGTCCAAAAAATGTATTAAATGACATATTATGCTAATCTTGTGCTTTTACTTTTTCTCATAGCCCATACACAAACCAACAACCGTTAAATGTTTTGGTTTATGTTCCAAGGCATGTTGCATGTATCATAAAGCCTGATTAAGGATCAACAACGGAATAAATACTCTGGTTTGGGCGGATGTGGGTGTTGGAGAATGTTCCTCTCGCCTCCTCTCGCCTCCTCACACAGAGTGTTGACAAAAGACAATTAAACGCAGCTTGCCTGCAGTATTGATCATGTCGTCCTGATAGGCAGAGCAGAACCACAGCACCTGTATTCATTAAACAACCTGTTTAGCAATCACGCGGCGGAAGGAGAAGTCAGGCTCTGTTTGTGAAACGAAGCGCCACAGGCCAAGAAACACCTGCAATATTGCACGGAAACTTTCCAATGGAGCGTGACGGAAGGAAGGAACAGAGGGGATGGGGAAGGACAGCTCATGACCTTGTCTTAAGAAAAAAGGAAAACAAACAAACAAAACAAAAACATAAACAAAAACCAACAAATGTTAAATTGGGTGTGTTTATTGTAATAATAAATGGAATGAGACAGAAGTTATTTATTGCTTTGTTGCTTTATAGACATTTGTTCGCTTTTGGGGCCTGGGGGTGAAATGTTAACAAGTTTGACTTGTCCCTGTGAAATTAAGAAATGCTTTGGCAAGTCAAATGATTCAATGAATATTAAACAGAAACTGCATATTGAGGTCTAATTTGTTTTGATAGACTTGTTTTAATGCAGAAGAAAGCGATAGCTTTAACCTATAGCTTACCTACTTTACATTCCTTTCGCTGCTTTCTTTCACCCTTCAGTAGGTAACTCTTCATTCTAAAAACCTCATTGAAAATAGGTCATTTTCCAGCAGACAGACTATAAATGGCAGCTCCTGTAAGAATGTGCCCATTAATAGTCAGGGGGTTTAAAATGCAATGTTATAGGCCCTCTTAAGAAGTAACGTTTGTCCTCAACATTCATGTACCAATGTAATTTACTATAATTATCAATATTAGAACATACAGTATATATTTTTCAAGTTTACAAGCACTCAATCCTCTGCAGTTATTTGAAGGCCACACATTATGTTCTATAAACAATAGGAGTAGAAAAGGTTTAGAAATGCCAAAACGTCCACACACACTTCAAAATTGAAAGAAATGCAATTTACAGAATATTCCTTTGACTGCACTAGTAGGGCATCGACAGAAAAGCTCAAAGATTTCGGTTGTAACTTCAGACACGATTGAGAGCCCGTCGTCAGGCCGACTTTCCCACTGGTCTCCGTTTTTTGATGACCTTGACACAACATTGAATCATTGGACAATGCCTCAGACAGCAAAAAGAAGAAGCACCGTGATACCAGTTGTCCTCATTTAATCCCCACATATAAAAGGGAAGGGAGCGAGTATATGAATGAAAGCTCAATAAAAGTGTAAGAGCTAAAGCTCTGACATGAGGGAGAGTTTAGCGTGTGCCCCGTCTTAACCTGTGTTATCTATCAACTGTGACCTTGACCTGCCGCTACAGCTGATGAAATCTCTAGGGACTGTAGATTGAGAAGACAAAATCAAACTGGAAGGAAGATTTTCATACGCCATTGACTGGCCTATTTGTAGATGAAATGCTGCATTGTGGATTGATTTTTCTGTTTTTCCAGCAGGGGTGACCTCTGGGTGCAAGTCTGGTATGAACTGAACTCTGACAAAAAGGTCAAAGAAATGCTTGAAGGGACAGGGTGGGGAACAGTTTTCCAAGATTGAGGGTCAAAGGTTTTCCAAGGGAGTAGCAGACTTTGGGTCATGTGTAAGGGTTCGGCTCATGAACTGTGTCACGTAAGAGCAGCGTTATGCTGGTAAATAACAAGTTGGCCAGACACTAAGGAAGGGTTAAAAGCCATCTTAACCGAGGGACAGGATGCGTATGATCATTGAAATTCTGTATGGAGGTAAAAACACACAGTCTCTCCTGAATGGGATCTGTTGTTGATGTCTTCACATGACAAAATGAGTTGAGTCTGCGACAGCATACTTATTTGCTCTGTGAATCACTCTTCCTGTCTCAGAAACCAGAAATGACAAAACGAAGGGGAGAAATGTATATTTTATATTTTTTGGTTTCACGATGGCGCCCCATTTGACAGAATACCACTCCTGCTACAAAACACAAAAGTCAAGAGACTTTGAGCAACAACACACATTAGTGTTTCTTCTAAAGTCTCCATCTTATCTAACTTACAAACAAACACGAACACACATCTTGTCCTGCAGCTTAGCTTGTTGAACGAGATCCCCAGTTAGATATTACAGATTGTTCATGTGGGCTATATTCATCCGCTCATTTAAATCTGTAACTTGAGACTTCGTCACTCTTTTTTTCCATTAGGCAATTTAGATTTTATAGTACACTTGCTCTCCTTAACAGAATGTGTATCTCCTTGAGATTTGTAAAACAAGAAATGACATTTGATGAAATGTGGCATTTGCTCCTTTTTTCTAAAATAACATTCCTTTGCTCACTGAGGTGTTCTTTTATTAACCTATTAAAACAGTGGAGCTAGCAAAGAGGACTTTTAAAGAGCAAACACAGCCTTATTAACTGTTAGTCATGCATCAGGGCATCTGTAGATCCTTGCAAAAGTCCACAGTACATTGCTTTGCACTCTGTCTTGGCTCCTTGTTGCTCTTTCTCCCACTTCCTGTGGGTAAGGTTGATTATTAATTGCCTTTTTATTTGTCGACTGATGACATGCAGGAGGTGACGACGACAAGTACAGATTTATGGATTGCGTAGTTATTTAATTGAGCTGCATTTTATGATTGATTATGTCATATTTCTTTCATTTTTAGCATACTTAAAAGGTTATTTCGATTAGGTTACCATTTAAATAAATGATTGTATTTAACCCCTTTGGGTGACGCAGAAAGGTTGCTTCATTGGTTAGCATCATGATGGTTTCCTCGGAGGTGAGTATATCATGACGGATGTGACTTGACATACTTCTGATAGGCCTTATCAACAGACAGACAACTCCCTTCCAGTAATTATCAAGGCTGTCTTCAAATAGAAGCCTTTGATTAACATAACGCTGTAATTTATTGCCTTTTTGAGTGTACAATTTCACAATTTACTAGGCATTCTACCAGGTATGTGTACAGTAAAAGGCAATAAGTTACTTGTGACAATTTATTAACTGAATGAAGTCAAGCATATACTGTACATTTGCTGCCTTGGAGTGTAAATACATTTGTCTTGACTAGACATTGTGGAGCCTTACATTTGCTTGATTCCATGTTGAAGCGTCTGAAAATATCGGTCCCCGCTCTGTACGGACTGTGTGTGTCAGTTTATTAGGGACTCATTTCCTGTGGCATTCACCGCACACCTTAGACACAACCTTGATTATCTGTTTGGAAATCAAATTGGTGTCTTCTTTTTTTTTTTACTGTAGATTATCTCTGTAGTGAAGATAGTTTCTGTATTGCCCTCTCTTCACAACAAGCACAAACACAGAAATGTTGTAACCGATACGGAGCAAAGACATTCTTTTAGGTTTAACAGAACAGGTTTTAAAGAGCTTTAATATTGGTGTTGGGCCACCCTCTCTGTTGACACATACCAAAGGGGCTTCAGGAATGTCACAATATTGGATCAGCACCTCCCACATGATAGGTCTTTCTTATCACTCCCTTTACACCTGTTCTCACAGCCTGCGATGCTATCTAGCCGACACACACTAAATATGCTGCAGCAGAAACTTCTTTAAAGTTTTTTTTTACAACAATATTATCAGGCCACAATGCACGCATGTCTTGTTTTGTCCTTTTCAAGACTATGGATTGCATAAGTTAACACTCTTAATGGCTCATCTTTTTCTCTCTTATCTTTGCTAAGTGTGATGGAGTTAGAGGCTTAGCGCTGATTTTCAAAGGAAATTATCTTGTCATCATTTTACTGCATGATTGTCTGAACAGAACATATGATCAAATACCTTCATATTAAAAGTGATCTCAGAAATGTCTTTAGATAAACATGTTTTTATTAAAGATTTAGCTTCAAATTGATTGTGGTTTCTGTAGGGCTATAATATTTTAACATATATCCACAAAAGGAGCCATGAAAATGATTTATCTTTAAATAAACATGAGTAGCTTAAGTGTGTACAGACATGAATATCACAATAGACTGTAAGAATCCATCGTAAGAACAGCAGAGCAAACAACCATGTTGCTTTTTTTATCATTAAAACTAATCTGTTAAAAACAGATAAGCACGTTTGTATTGGGGAAAATAATAATCAGCAAAATACAACCCGATGTTCCCTCTGTCTTTGTACCTTTTTGTACACTGTACAATGTCTGAACAGTTGTCGAATGCAAACTTTACCTTTTACCATCTGACTTCCCCCCCCCCCCCCCATCAAAACTTTACATTAACTATGGCAGAAATTGCTGTTTTTTTAACCAATCAATTTGCTCATTGGTCATGCTTACCAAGTATACTTTTTACAACATAGTGAGAAGTCCATAGAAGCCATTCAATTACTGACTTATGTCATGTATCACCTCACCTCAACCTAATTCATTCATTTCAAGCATTCATGTGTGTTTGTTAACTTGGTCTCAGTGTTTTTTTATGACCTTGCTAAAGTAAACTCCGACCTTGCCTATCCCTATTTGCTGTAACTGTAACACAGACCCAGTCCTGCACTCTAGTCCTCTTTCTCCACCCACTGCTGAAGTTACCTGGTTGTTGGGGGGGGGGGGGGGGGGGGCTATAAATGCTTGAAAACCTGTCGCTTCGTCTCGAGAACGACACAAGAGGGCCCACACCTCTGCTCTGGTAGTTAAAGGGTCACATAAGCTGCATTTCCACAGAGAGGCTCCACGACAGTCACTGCTCATCATTCATTCTTCAACTCATCAAAGAGAGGGAGTATTAGCAACGGGAGAGCAGCTGAGAGGCTGCCGTTAAGGGATCAGCCATGCTTGGAGTCATCCACACAGATTTGTTGGTCACAGTGACTCTACTCTTTCTAACTCAGACATGGACTCAGTGCAGGTACGTGTCAAGAGAATTAAGCTTTTAACTCTCAAAATGTTGCCGATGTGTTTATTTGAAATATTATTATACTGGTTTTATTAATTTCATTAAAAAGGAAAGTATTTATATTTTATTAATTAATGGCATCATGATCATTGTTTTCCTATTTCAGGGCTGAAGATGACATTTCAGTAGTTACTTTACCAGATTGGAGTAAAAATTCAGGTAGGTTTTACAATTATTAATACTTGTAGATACTGCAGAATCACACAAAAATGTCTTGAATGCAAATGTTTCACCTTAAGGATTTAAATATACAGACATAAAAAAGACAGACACGCATACTGACAATGCGGAATCGTAAATCTGCTTGATTTCATGTTAATAAGTAACTCATTTCCTGTGGCATTCATCACACACTGAGATAATACAATATTTGACTCCTTTCTTTTCTTTCATAGAATATGTTACACAGTGTTTCTCCGACAGACAAAACAATCCGATTTGTGACTGGACCCACCGAAGATCAGGTACAAATGATTACTGCAAAATAACATAGCTGCCAATGTGTTTTTATTAACGTCATCGAGCCAGGTTGCAGTTCAGTTCGGTTAGAGTTCACTATGACACTAAGAGATAACGCGTCTGTAGTAACATTGTAATTTTGTCCCACCCCTTTGAAAAGGATTTGGAACATCAGTCCACAGTTCTGTAATAATCTACAGGCGGGCTGTGACTGTGTGTGTCCGTGCTTGCGTTGTATCACTAATTGATCTGAAACAGGCTAATAATCTTTTATAGCCTGGTGTTCTCCCAGGGGCTATCAAAGTAAAGGGTCTGCACTTAAGGTTCAAATTTAGCATGAAACACTCTAAACAGCAATTCTGCATTTAATGATAATTGCACCACAACAGATGTACTTCTTGTTTTATTACAAAAAACGCAGACGGGGGAATGGCTTGCTATTTCTGATGTGATTAAACTTATGATACGACATAAAAGCTCTTTCGTAACCTGCGTAGTTAAAAATGTATTTCACCATTTATATTGTGTGATTCCAAAAGAATAGAGCGGCCATTGTCATTGAATTTGTACTTCATAAAGTGTTACATTGGAACTAATTGGTTTGGTCACTTTTTATTATGTGGATTCTTATTGTCCTTGTCACCCCCCCAGAGGACGATGTAGTGACCTTTTTAGAGAGTGGTCCACTGGGGCTGGAGGGCGAGGCCTGTCTAGAGTTTTGGTACTTAGCCCCGGTTGCAGCTAATGGGACAGAACTCCGCGCTCAGCTGAAAAGCAGCGTGGGCCTGTCAGAAATCTGGACCTCACCTGTCCTCCAAAGGGATTCTTGGAGACAAGTGTTTGTCCCATTGAACATCATCGAACCTGAGACTCAGGTAAAATGACATATAATCACAATCAAACTGTATTGGGAAATTAAAATATAGTATTGCTTAATTAAAAAGATAATCTGCTTTTATAACAGGTTGTAATCACTGCAGTGTCCATGGAGGGACAGTTCACATTTAACCGGATTGGTGTAAAGAGAGGCTCATGTGGTAAATATTCTTTTACTATAATAAGAACAGCCTACTTTTGGTTCCTCTGATTAAATGAAATCATACTATATTTAGCTATGCATGGTGACAAAAATGTTGATGCAATACATAAACCAATACTGTCGTAACACTAGTCAGATTACTGTCAGTGAAACTGCAACATATCCTATTTCACAAAACCCTTCTAAAGCTTAAAGATGTACGCAAAACATTCACTTATGTGTCCGAAGTTCACAATTTTTGTAAGCCCGTAAGAATGTTTTCAATAATGAGGAAGTATCACTTGCATGAATAATAGGTTGAATAACTAAGAATATTAAGAATATTACATATATTAACACTGAACATGATAATTAATCAATATTACTAATCAGTTATTCCTAGTCAGATGGTGTTGTGAATATCAAGTGATTGTTTACTCGTCACATCCTCCACAGGACCACAGTGTGAATCTAACACAGAGTTATGGACAGATGCGTCCACCCGCTGTCTCTGTTCTGCTGGCCAGCTCTCCTGCTCTCCCTCTCAGTGCCCTAAGGGCCAAATCTGCGGTCCTCAAACAGGAAGCTCCAGAGGGATTTCTACCTCTGGGATCTGCACTATACACAGTCACACAGACTGCAGCACTTTTGATGGAGTGCTGTTCCGCTTCATGGACTCCTGCACCTACACGCTGGCTAAGACCTGCTCACCCTCTGACACCCTGCCATTGTTCAGTGTGGAAGTGATCAATGAGCAGAACCGGAACTCATCTCTGCCAACTGTTCAGCAGGTCATTGTGGACATGGGGAACCTCCGAGTGTCCCTGCTGAAAAGGCAGACACACCGCGTTGTGGTGAGTCGCTTTAAAAAAAAGGGAAGATAGTCATTTAGGAAGTACTGTGATCGTTTGCAGATGTCTCTAGCATCTGCTAATATAAGAACAAACATCCCAAAAAGCTCAAATGTCATGCTGTCTAACAAAGGCAGATCGGTTTTATCTTAATTGATTCAATTAAAATAATTCTGAGCCTAAACAAGAATAAGACCTGACTTATTTAATGTTTTATATCTTCTGCTTTAGAAACTACAACCGTGCGGTAATAAACTTATTTTTGGCACTGTAATAGTTTATTTTCAGTTTAAGCTTTTGATCAGTGGGACGTCACAGTTTTGAGGACAATGAGTTTCTTTCATTTTTCATAGCAAAAGGAGTTTTTTCCCCTTTAAAATGTAAAGTACTTACTAATATACTAAAGTACTGCCTGTACTGTCAACTTCAATTTTATGGCACCTTTCCATTATGCTGTAATGATTGTTGAGCTAAGTAATGTACTGAAACGAGCAGTTCCCCTATCTGCAGCCCACTCTACTGATAAACTGAGTTTATTGGAAAGTGCCTAGTTTAGTGGCACACTGTCCCGGACATATCTGCTTTATCAATTCCCAAAGATACACCTATCTCCAGAATGCCTTTTTATGCAAACTGTCAGATAGTCTATATTGCTAATGGCAGCCGGTAAGGAAGTCTAAAACTGTTACTGTTTTCTAGGTTAATGGGGTCTGGAAGAAGATTCCACTGCGCCTTGGCAATGGCACGATCAACATCAAGAGCAACCCCGCTGCTGTTGAACTGGGAACCAGTTTCGGTCTTTCTGTCTCATATGACAACGCTGGTGCTGTCCATGTCACGCTGCCATCCACTTACTCTGATAAAGTATGTGGCTTGTGTGGAAACTTTAACCACCTCAGAGGAGATGACTTCAGAAAGCCCGATGGAACAAATGCCCAAGATGCTACAGCTTTGGCTGCGAGCTGGCAGACTGGGCAAACCACCTCCTCCTGTGATACCATTCTAGTACCGCATCAGTGTGACCCACTGAAGGAGGTCGAGTATGCCAGTGAACTGTACTGTGGAGGCCTCCTCTCTAGCACTGGGCCCTTTGCTGGCTGCCTATCACTTATTGGGGCAGAGAGCTACTTCAGGGCCTGTGTGGTTGGCATGTGCTCTAGTCATGGTGACCCAGCGGTACTCTGTGATACATTACAGGCCTACGCTGATATCTGCCAGGAGGCTGGAATCGCCATACCCATTTTGAGGAACTCTACATTCTGCCGTATGTTGCTTTATTGCTTCCTGCTTTAATTTCCTGACCTCATGTTGTAAAAATAATAAAAAGAGGGAAATGCTGACTTTAATAATACAATTACTGTTAAGTTCATGCCCTCTCATCTTTCCTCCCCTTTGTTTCACCCCTCTCAGCCCTTCAATGTGGTAACAACAGCCACTTTAACTCTTGTGCTGATGGCTGTCCTGAGGTGTGCTCCAGTTTGGAGATAGTTGGCTCCTGTGGAAGCTGTGAGGAAAGATGCGAGTGTGACTCTGGCTTTAAACTCAGTGGGGGAAAGTGCGTCCAAGCAGAGGACTGTGGCTGCTGGTATAATGGAAAACACTATGAGGTAAGTGAGGTAGATGAAGAGGGAACAATTCAATATTCGCCTATTCACTTCCACAGTGCTATAATTTATTCACAAAACTCCCTTTTGCCTGCAGAAAGGAGCAATATTCTCGGACGGAGAGTGTGTGCAGCAGTGTCAGTGCGTGGGAAATAATGAGGTGCACTGCACAACAATGCAATGCGCAGACGATGAGGTTTGTAAGGTCAAGGATGGGGCCAAAGGTTGCTTCCCTTTCAAACCCGCCACCTGCAGCGTGTATGGGGACCCACACTATATCACCTTTGACGGGATGGCATATGACTTTCAAGGTGGCTGCAGTTACACGCTGACTACGACGTGCGGACGAGAAAGCTCAGTCCAGTTCAGCGTCATTGGCCACAACATGCATCCTCCGCTTCAGCATTTCACCCGATCCAAGCTGGAAGCTGTGTCTCTTCAGGTTGACGATCTATACGTCACTCTGAATCAGAGCGGGGAAGTCTATGTAAGCTTGAATACTCTTTGCAATTATCTACATATCAAATAACCCCAACAGTCCATGCAAATGTGTCTGGTGACCTTCAAGTGGCCCGTTTACTGGATGTGGAGTGTCATTGTTCTGCATTATCTACTGTAATTCCTTAATGACTCTGGCTGAATCAGCACACCCATGTTTATAGGGTTCATTTATTACTCTGGGTAAGGTCATTGGGGGAAGTAATTTGTTTCTCATCTGAGGGTTAGAATACACAAACTAATAGCTGGCCCACTTGTCTTAACCCTGAACAGCTAGTTGGTAGCTAATTGGTTGCACTAAATATCCCAGTAGAAATAAAGTGCTCTGTTTTATGCAAGACATTCTAAATAAACTCAGTTCTCACAAGAATAAACTCATTACAAATAACGGACTGTCCTCTCTTTAGGTGAATAATAAAAGAGTCCAACTCCCCTATTCCAGCAATGGTATGTACGGCTCAGTATTGGTCTACCTGAAGAAGAATTATATTCTCTTGGAGACGACCTTTGGCCTCAGAATGATGATAGATGAGCAGAACAGACTCTTCCTGAAGGTGGATGAACGCTACAAGTATGAACTGTGTGGACTGTGTGGCACCTACTCTGAACACCAGGATGATGACTTTGTTACACCAGGAGGCCAAAATGCTACTGGGCCATTTGAGTTTGGTGACAGTTGGAAGGTACCAGGCACTAATAAGTAAGCTATTCTACTATAAAAGATATCTGTACAAACTTTAGTACAGATTAAATTAATGTTGTGACATTTTACTACCTCCAAAAGGAAAAACGAAACATACAATTTCAACAGCAGGTGAAAAGAAAAGGATGTTTAGCCACAATAGCTGTGTGGCACTAATTATATCCCCATCAGCCTCAGCTGTAATTTGTATTTAGTACAAATAATAGTATGCTAACAGGCTAAATCAAGATGGTGAAAAAGGAAAACATTATACCTGCTAAAAATCAGCATGATAGCATATCAATTATGAGCATGTAAGCATAAAACACTGCTGCACCAAAGTACAGAAATATTTGAAATGTCTTCTGTTGTGAGGCGGTAGTTGTTTGTACCTAACAAATAGGTAACAGTCACAATTAATAATCCATTATCATGCCAGCAATCTCACAACCTGGCTTGCTTGGTCAGTTTATGAAAAACCAGAACAAGTTGTTATACATGTTCCGTTGAATAACCATTAATGAACCCTATTAAGCAAACCTTATTTTTGAAGTTGCACAATAAGATCTTTATTTCATTGTCTAAACGTTCTCCTCCAGGTGTATTTCCCATCCAGATGATCCCAGACTATGTGACTATGATGAAGAGAACGAGGCCTACAATGAATGTTACACCCTACTAGGGGAGAACTTCAAGCCCTGCCATGAAACCATTCATCCAAGCATCTACCTCAACAGTTGTGTGTATGACTACTGCGCCACACTTGGTGACCAACACACCCTATGTGAATCTCTCAAGTCCTATGCAGCAGCATGCCAGGTTGCAGGAGTGGAGCTGCCCCACTGGCAGACAGACACAGCCTGTGGTGAGTGTTTGAGTCAGACATGATGATGAATATAGTGTAGTTACTCTGTGAGTATGTGTAATGATGGTTGTGACTAAATTGATAGACTTTTTTTTAACTAAATAACATTTGGTAATCTATTAGCACTAAAGATTAAATGAAGTTTAATTTCCTATATTTCTTACTTATTTTATTTTCCAATGATGTCTTCAAAACTATATGCTGTCGCTTTTCATTCTTTGGATTATGGTGCAGGGCCGGCCCATTGCATAAGCAACTAGGCCCAGAACCCTGACCGAGGCAATCTTTTATTTTTATTTTTTTTGTTAAAATATCTTGAGTGCCAAAAACGCTAAAGTGGTAAACTCATTTTCTTTTTTTTGTTTGTTTCTTTGTTTGTTTGTTTGGCTTTTTGTTTTGTTGTTGTCCCCATTTCAGCTGACCCCCAAACCACTGCAACTCTTCCAACACCTACAACTCCCACCTCTTCATCACCAGATCAGACTCGTAAGAGCGTTCAGGGTTGGGAATGTTTTTTTGTTACTGATTCGGATAATCAGTGGCAAAATTAAATTAATAATTAATAATTCAGAACAGAATGTTACTATGCTTGCCTCCAAAACCTTTACAGACGTTTAATGTATAAATGTATTTGAAAACATTTGAATGACCCTGGTATAATTATCTACAGACTGGATAAAATATTTTTTTGTGGATAATTTATTTTACATTATATTTTCCGCAGTGTTATATTCCTACCCATAATTAACTCATAATACTTGTGATTTCGATTGTGTTTATATGATTTTTCATAGTCTGTCCCATAAACTGTGACTTTGAAAAAAGTCTGTGTGGGTGGGAGCAGCTGGTACAGGACAGTTTTGATTGGACAAGGCATTCAGGACCCACACCATCAAGCTCAACTGGCCCAAACCAAGACCACACCACTGGAGGTAAAAACCTAATGTCGTGCCACACTATCACATCTGTTGTGTTGCTGCATCGGTATTTCATTATTGTTTTTGTGCTATTTTTCTCTAGCTGGTTTCTATATGTATATTGAGGGAAATAATGTAACCCATGGAGATTCAGCTCGTCTATGGAGCTCAATGTGCCATTATGATGGCCCACTCTGCCTGCACTTCTGGTACCATATGTATGGTTCAGCTACAGCCATGGCCCTCAATATCTACCTGCTCAAAGACAATAAAATTACCAAGCTCTGGTCCAAGATGAACAACCAAGGGCCAGAATGGTATCCAGGATATGTTGACATCAAAGTGGCTGGTGCATTCCAAGTAAGTCTAACACTATATACAGACAATATATTAGCCTGAAAGAGTATCTTATTGCAATTATATACTGAAACATTATATTTCCCTATAACCTCTTTTAGATTATAGTGGAGGGAATTAGAGGCTCTGATGCTCAATCAGATGTGGCCATCGATGACATTTCCATGAACTTTGGATCATGCTCAGGTGACATTCATCTCTAACTAAAAAGGAGAACAAAACATTCTAAATTTGACTGAAGAAAAACTGTATCATAACTTTAATTGTGACATTTCTAATGGTGTAAATACATTAAGATTTCAAATCATGCCCATACCAGATATCTCAGAGTTTAAACATCATCAATAATCCCTTCCTTTAGGTAGCTTCCCTGATCTGGTTAGTGGAACCAAGTTTCCTTCCACAAGTGCGGAAGTCCTCCCCTCACACCCAGGTAAGTGCACAGGGAAGCAAATATTTTATTGGCCACTTGTTTCTGCTTTAGAAAGCTGAAGTATGGTTAAAAATGAACATTTATGTTTAGTGAGTGAGCAATTTCTAATCGTAATGAAGACACAGATTGTCTACATTTTTAGGAAGTTGCATAAGGGCCTCAAGACTGAGCTAATGTTCATTTTTTGCAAATGTTTCCCTTATAGTGTGCAATATAGACTGTAGCTTCGACAGCAATCTTTGTAGCTGGAATCAGATGATCACAGATGCTTTTGACTGGACATGGCAAAGTGGTTCCACCCCCACTCTAATGACTGGTCCATCTGCTGACCACACTGGTGGTAATATACTCTTTCTTTATTTAATTTTATAAATGGTGACAGATAATATACAGATGTAAGGAAAATATCTTTCTGAACAAAGAAAGTGTATCTGAAATGTTTTGTCATTTTATTCCTCGTTTCTAGATGGCCATTATCTTTACATCGAGGCCAGCAGTGTGACCCATGGAGACACGGCTCGTCTCATCAGCTCTGAGTGCTCCGACTCTGGTCCTAAGTGTCTGCAGTTCTGGTACCATATGTACGGTTCAGCCGACACAATTGGGCCTCCATGTTTACCTTCTCCAAGACAGATTAGCCGATGCTGTTTGGTGGAAGAGAAATGACCAAGGGAATATGTGGCAACTGGCTCAGGTGGACATCACAACAACTGGAGCTTTCCAGGTGTGACATCTTCGACCAGCCACTCAGATTATTTTAAGGATTTTCAGCCAATGATGTTGTAATGGTAAAATATTAACTATAAAAGAGTACAAATAATAACAAATCCATTTTTTCCTAACTCAGATCATCATTGAGGGGCGTAGAGGCTCCAACGAAGAGTCCGATTTGGCAATAGATGATGTAAAGCTTTATCGTGGTCGATGCTCTGGTAAGAAAAGTGCACACTGAATAAGCCTATAAAATGTTATTTATCTTAAAAGGTTCAATGTTTAAGATATGCCAGAATTTTAACTTAAAACATTAACTAACATTATCAACAGAATGTGAAGAAGTAACAGTGTCAATGTTATGTCAAAGACGTCTATGTATTTTTTTTGGAGCTATCTACTGATATTAGCATGCTAACTGACTAGTTCCGCTCCTTCCAGTCTTGTAATACCACTTGTTCCTCTAGAGGTAATAGTGAGTCACTGAAGCGCCAGTCTGCCCTCAGTACAGAGGGAGAAGAAGCAGGTGGCTTGGAATTACACATTAATAATAATAATAATAATAATAATAATAATAATAATAATAATAATAATAATAATAATAATAATAAATAGTATTTATAAAGCGCCTTTCAAAGCTAAAAGCAATCTCAAGGCCCTAAAATGCAGGACAACAACAACAACAACAACAACAACAGACATAAGATTTTACGGAAAGGCTTTTGTGAAGAGAAAGGTTTTTAGGCCCCTCTTGAGGGAGTTGGTGGCCTGTGGAGCCCTCAGGTGTTCTGGGAGGGAATTACACAGGTGAGGAACTGCTGAGCAGAAGGCCAGATCGCCCATGGTGTGGAGCTTGGTCCTGGGGGGGTGGAGCAAAGTTTTTTTAGAGGAGCGGAGGTTGCGTGTGGAGGTTTGTTGGGGGAGGAGTTCCTTGAGATACGGAGGAGCATTTCCATGTATGCACTGATGGGTGAGTAGGGAGATTTTGTATTCGATCCTGAATGCGACAGGAAGCCAGTGGAAGGAGTGGAGAATGGGTGTGATGTGGTTATATTTTCGCACCCTCATCAGGATCCTAGCGGCGCTGTTCTGGATATATTGGAGCTTTTGAAGGCTCCCGCTTGGAATCCCGATGAGGAGAGCGTTGCAGTAGTCCAACCTTGAGGAGACAAAGGCGTGGACGAGTTGTTCAGCATCTGACAGGGAGAGTGTGGGGCGGAGTTTTGCAATGTTCCTGAGGTGGTAGAAGGAGGTCTTGCACAGATGTTTGATGTGGGTATCAAAGGTCAGATGAGGGTCAAATCTTACACCTAGGTTGGTGACTGATGGTGATTGGGGTATGTTTTGACCAGAAAAGGTGATGTGGGTTATGGGGGAAGACTGGACCTGGTGTGGTGTGCCAACTAAAATAGCCTCTGTTTTTGAGCTATTTAGTTGAAGGAAATTGTCTTAACATTAAACCGTTAAGGCTGTGTAGCTTGATAATGTTTTCATTTGCACCTTACTCAAACTGTTGCAGATCTGAGTGGTGCTGTGGCAACAAGACCTCCTAAACCTGATGGAAACACAGCTCCTTCAAGTGTCCCTGTGCCAACCACTGCAGCTCCAGAGCCTCCTCTGGTCAATGTTACTGCCCAGCTCCCCGTTACAGCACAGCCCCCTGTAGCAAATGTCACCATACCTTCCGTAGTGGAAGCAACAACAACGTTTAATAAAGTGAATGTTACTGAAGATTCAGATAACAGACCACCACATTCAGGTACAGTTCTATTTCCACAACAGCACTTGTACATTCCTGGATGTTGGGACTTCCATCCAGTTTTTGTGATTTCCAGTGAACTAAAGTTTAGTCTGACTTTTGTTTCCAGTATGCCAACTTGACTGCAATTTTGAAAAAGATCTATGTCAGTGGGACCAACTTCTTACTGATGTTTTTGATTGGACAAGACATAGTGGCTCCACTCCTACTATGATGACTGGGCCCTCTTCGGATCACACCACAAGAGGTAATTAGCCTTCTGACATAAGTCAAGTAAAGTTGGTGTAGAACTGTCAACACATTCTTTGCCAGTTTAACATCAGCCACAGTCACACTTACAAAAGGAACTTATAGTTCTTCCTTGTCCAACCGGAATGGTCTGTTGGCTCAGAGTTAGTGTTGTATTGTATTACATCAAGATAAGATATATTTTCATTAGAATCCTGAGGATGTGCAAGTAGAGCAGTTTCTTTAAAAGACATTTGCATTGTCAACATTTAGCAACCTTTTTCAGCTGCAACTTGACATACTGTACCTTGAACTGATAACATTATCTAAGAAACCTTTATAATATGCTGTGCATTACTTTAACTTAGCTAACTATTGTGTCTTTAACCAGATGGCAACTATCTTTACATCGAAGCCAACAGTGCGTCACATGGAGACACGGCTCGTCTCATTAGCTCTGAGTGTTCCGACTCTGGTCCTAAGTGTCTGCAGTTCTGGTATCATATGTACGGTTCAGCCGACACAATGGGCCTCCATGTGTACCTGCTCCAAGACAGATTAGCCGATGCTGTTTGGTGGAAGAGAAATGACCAAGGAAATGTGTGGCAACTGGCTCAGGTGGACATCACAACAACTGGAGCTTTCCAGGTGAAACTTTTCTTCTTATGGCCTGTCTAATGTTAGAAATGTGCAGAGCAAAACACTAAACGTGTCCAACAACATATAAGTGTAATTAGACTTAATGAATATGTGTGCTATAACATGTATACTGTGCTGACGTTAACCTGTGCACTTAATTTTAGGTCATATTTGAGGGGCGAAGAGGTTCCAACGATCAGTCTGATGTTGCAATAGATGATGTATCACTTAATCGTGGGCACTGCACAGGTAATGTTGTCCTTCCACTGACATTCAATTTAGTTCACACACATAAATAAAAATGTGACTGACTTGATAGTGAAATGTAATTACACACCCAGCTAAACCAACAACCCCTGTTCCCACAACATTCAATCCACTACACAACAGTAGGTCCAGAGCATCCTCCAGGAAACAGCTCAACACAACCACAAACATCAACTAGACCACAACCTCCAACCGAAACTCAGCCACAAACAACAGTCAAACCACATCCACCTACCACAGCTCAACCACAGCCACAAACAACAGTCAAACCACAACCACCAACCACAGCTCAACCACAGCCACAAACAACTGTCAAACCACAACCACCAACCAAAGATCAACCACAGCCACAAACAACAGTCAAACCACATCCACCTACCACAGCTCAACCACAGCCACAAACAACAGTCAAACCACAACCACCAACCACAGCTCAACCACAGCCACAAACAACTGTCAAACCACAACCACCAACCACAGATCAACCACAGCCACAAACAACAGTCAAACCACATCCACCTACCACAGTTAAACCACAGCCACAAACAACAGTTAAACCACAACCACCAACCACAGCTCAACCACAGCCGCAAACAACAGTCAAACCACATCCACCTACCACAGCTCAACCACAGCCACAAACAACAGTCAAACCACATCCACCTACCACAGCTCAACCACAGCCACAAACAACAGTCAAACCACAACCACCAACCACAGCTCAACCACAGCCACAAACAACTGTCAAACCACAACCACCAACCACAGATCAACCACAGCCACAAACAACAGTCAAACCACATCCACCTACCACAGTTAAACCACAGCCACAAACAACAGTTAAACCACAACCACCAACCACAGCTCAACCACAGCCGCAAACAACAGTCAAACCACATCCACCTACCACAGCTCAACCACAGCCACAAACAACAGTTAAACCACAACCACCAACCACAGCTCAACCACAGCCACAAACAACAGTCAAACCACATCCACCTACCACAGCTCAACCACAGCCACAAACAACAGTCAAACCACAACCACCAACCACAGCTCAACCACAGCCACAAACAACTGTCAAACCACAACCACCAACCACAGATCAACCACAGCCACAAACAACAGTCAAACCACATCCACCTACCACAGTTAAACCACAGCCACAAACAACAGTTAAACCACAACCACCAACCACAGCTCAACCACAGCCGCAAACAACAGTCAAACCACATCCACCTACCACAGCTCAACCACAGCCACAAACAACAGTTAAACCACAACCACCAACCACAGCTCAACCACAGCCACAAACAACAGTCAAACCACATCCACCTACCACAGCTCAACCACAGCCACAAACAACAGTTAAACCACAACCACCAACCACAGCTCAACCACAGCCACAAACAACAGTTAAACCACAACCACCAACCACAGCTCAACCACAGCCACAAACAACAGTTAAACCACAACCACCAACAACAGTTAAACCACAACCACCTACCACAGCACAACCACAGTCACAAACAACAGTCAAACCACATCCACCTACCACAGCTCAACCACAGCCACAAACAACAGTTAAACCACAGCCACAAACAACAGTTAAACCACAACCACCAACCACAGCTCAACCACAGCCACAAACAACAGTCAAACCACAGCCACCAACCACAGCTCAACCACAGCCACAAACAACAGTCAAACCACAACCACCAACCACAGATCAACCACAGCCACAAACAACAGTCAAACCACATCCACCTACCACAGCTCAACCACAGCCACAAACAACAGTCAAACCACAACCACCAACCACAGCTCAACCACAGCCACAAACAACAGTCAAACCACATCCACCTACTACAGCTCAACCACAGCCACAAACAACAGTCAAACCACAACCACCAACAACAGCTCAACCACAGCCACAAACAACAGTTAAACCACAACCACCAACCACAGCTCAACCACAGCCACAAACAACAGTCAAACCACAACCACCAACCACAGTTCAACCACAGCCACAAACAACTGTCAAACCACAACCACCAACCACAGCTCAACCACAGCCACAAACAACTGTCAAACCACATCCACCTACCACAGTTAAACCCCAAACCACGACAGCTACATCAGAGCCTACAACAACATTGAGACCACAACCCACAACAACAGCTGGACCACAACCAACAACAACTATTAAACCACATTCGACAACAGGGAGACCTCAGACTACAACTACATCACGATCTACAACAACAGGGAGACCAAAACCACCAATTACACCTGTACCAAGTAAGTTAGAAATTTGTATTTCTCTATATATACGATCTGGGTTTCCCATAATGTATAATTTACAACTCACAGGTTAGGCACCAGTGGTGATACCCTAAGAAATTGAATGTGGATAGACCACAGCAAAGCTTCCTTAATACACATGGGTTGTTTTTCTCTGTAGGGCTATAAAATGTATATTTTCTAGTATATGTGCTTTAAACATGGTCAAATCTTGTAGTAAGGTAAGGTGTTGACAACAGTAGCGTCTTGGAGAAACTATGTGGTCGATTGACAGAGAGAGAGGTGGCGCAGACAGGTGTGACAGGTGCGATCAGAGCAAAGGAGAACAGTAAAGTTGTCAAGTGATAGTAACTGTACAGTGTAGGTTTCAGTTTGTATATGAATAAACACTGCAGCTCTCCAGACCAATATTTGAGGCTGTGGGCATGTTCATAATTATGATGAGATGTAACCTGGTCTGATCTGTTTAATAAAGTAACGTTATTTAAACAAAAACACTTTAGATGATTAATCCAGAACAACAAATTGTTGAAAATGGCATGATCATATAGTTGAATTTATTGAATTAAAGTCCTCAATGTGTCTCAAACATAGCTTAACAATATCATATGACATCGGTTTTAATAAAAGTACTTATAACTGAACATTAAGAACACCTTATATACATTGATTGTATAGACCTTTTTTGTTTGTCATTTTAAGCTTATGACTCCACTCTGTCTCTTTAGCCCCCTCTTGTGCAGAGAACAGTCATCACACCACTTGTGTCCCTACTTGCAGTCCAACCTGTACACACCTGAATGGCCCACCACGCTGCAGTAACGATGAGGGTTGTGTGCAGGGATGTGTATGTGATGAAGGCTTTGTGCGGAAAGGGAGGGTTTGTGTGCCTATCCAACAATGTGGATGTGTGGACAGGAATGGCACCAAACATCATGTGAGTGACAGAATGACTCTTCATCAATGGCACAAGTTGTATACAGCGTCAAATACTTAGGTCTACTTTCTGAAAACACAAGCATTAGTGCCAAAAATGGTGCATGTAGCAGTATGATGACTTTGTCTTTCGTGTCAGTTCGACGAAGTGTGGTACTCAAATCACTGCGGTCAGAAATGTGAATGTGAGGAAGATGATGGCGTGGGGAAGATTGACTGCGATGACGAAGAGGAGTGTGATGGAAATGCTGTCTGCCTTCAAAATGAGGAGGGCGATTATTACTGCCAGCCTACAGGTACTGTAAATGTCAACATTTAACTGTATTGAACTGGGCTGTATTTAAACCATGTTACATCTTGTTAACTCATTTATGAATTGCTCTACACTTGTTGCTCCACAGGCTTCAGTGAGTGCACTATCAGGGGAGACCCTGAGTACAGAACCTTTGATAAAATGAAGCACGACTTTGAAGGTGACCACTCATATGTGCTGGTCCGGACCAACAACTTGCCAGATAACCTTCCACAAGTCTACATCGAGGGCATCAATACCGTAGAGGACGAGGATGATAGTCAGCATCATGATGACAGTAGCAGTGAAGAAGACCAAAGTCGTAGAGTTAGGGATGAAGATGACGATGATGATGAAGAAGATGATGATGATAGCAATCACAATGATGAGTCCAGTGAAGAGCATAAGGAACACTACAGATTACGAGAGCTTAAGATCAGAGTGTACGATCACATTGTGGTATTCAAGAAAAATCGGAGGCTGGTCGTAAGTATCAATTGGCATTTTCAACAACACACTGCCTCCATCTCATTTTCCTGTTGCTCCTTTTCAGCAGACACAATATTTTGTTCATGGGACAATATCATCATATTTTTTCCCAGCCCACAGACATTTGTGAAAGCGCTGAGGGAAATAACCAGTGCTTCTTTCATATTTTCTCTGTGAGGTGATACAACAGCAGTGAGGCAGATGATGCATGCTAAATTATGCTCTGTAATATGTTATTTCCCTATTGGCAAATTACACGTGTTTGTGATGAGAGAGAGAGAGAGAGAGAGAGAGAGAGAGAGAGAGAGAGATGTTACTATTATAAAGCCCTTGCCTGTAGAGCCTAGCTGTCCAATTCCTTGGAATCACATGCTTCCTTGACTGTATCACGTTTCAGTTTGTACACACGTTTTTCCTGATAATGCTACATTGTGAACAACAAAATTGGTGTTGAATGTTAAAATCGGGAAGAGGACAGCTAGTTAAAATTAGCTGTTAGCAGCCGGAGGCCAGCAGAGTCCTGCACAGATTCAACACCTAACGTTTACGGAGTTTCCATTGAGTTGCTTTATGATTTGCTCAAGTTCTATTGAGTCAAAATAAGAACTAGGTGAAGGTAAATTATAACGTCATAACGTCAATTAGGTTGTACTTACACACAGTGGACCTTTGAGCTAAATGCTAACGTCAGCATGCTAAGAAGCACGCAATGACATTAGTAACACGCTAATGTAAAGAAGGTGTAATGTTTACCACGTTCACCATCTTAGTTTAGTGAGACAATTCTTTTGTGAATCGCTGCACAAAATATACATAATCATAGAAGAATGAATACTATATCAGACAAGTCTACTTACATATGATAAATTACATTGACACATCCCCCTCTTCATCTCCCTCCAGGTGGATGGAAGGAGAACTAATATTCCCGCCACACCGACTGCTGGTCTACACATCTGGGAGCATTCCTCTCGCATCTACCTGAAGACCGACTTTGGCCTCTCGGTGTCGTTTGATGGACACAGCAAAGCAGGTAACTAATCTCCACCTCACTTAAGAAGTCTAATGGAAATAGCAGTAGCACAGATATTTGTAGGATTCATCGACAAAACCTTAAATCATAGTTTATAATTTCATACATTGTCAACAAATTAGTAATTTCTTCTGGAAGAGAGTTATACACTCACTGCTTTAAGTAACATTGTATTGTTGATGCTGTTTCTGCAGAGATCATTCTACCACGCATATATAAAAGGAAGCTAGGGGGTCTGTGTGGGAACTTTGACGGTCATAAACAGAACGACTGGACGAAGCCAGACGGTACCAGGGCCAGGAGTGTTCAAGAGTTTGGAGAGAGCTGGAGAGTGTGAAGATCACATGGATGTAAGGATTAGACATGGCACTTAAAAATACCCTGAGGAAGTTTTGATACTGCAACTGCACCCTAATACCTTATAAAATAAGAACAGACCAAATGAATGCTAATCTCAGTCTTTCCTTAGACAGCATATTATTTCCCAAACCTACGCTGCCAAAACATAACTTGGCATGAACATACGAAGCAATGAAGCTTTCTTTACCTCCAGCTCTGCAGGACAATAAATACCGGACGATGATAACGTTTTAATGTTATACACAAAGTATATCCTAATAAAAAATGTTACCCACAGTGCAGAAAAGTTACTCGCCTTTCTAAAATCTCTAACATCTTTATAATCTTTGCACTCTGTGACAATATATCACACTTTACTGTTTGTGTTATTGCCAAGCATACTATTGATGTTCTTACAGCGGTTCATATACTGTATGATAAATAATGATTATGCATGACTACAAATGGATGTATGTATCACTCTCCAATACTGTTGGAAAGAAACTCATTATGTTACTTTCACTTGGCCATAATGTGTATTTGAATATGCCTGTGTATTGAATCTTTAATGTTCTAATAAACATGCACTGTGGTTACATTTGTGTCACCATTTGTCTAGACATGTCAGCTTCAAATGTAGCTACAACAGCATTCTTGACATATCTACAGTCTATCTGAGTCTAATCATTACATAAAAAAAACCATCAGTAACATGATATTATTCTGTGAAGACAAAGTAGTTGTTTTTTCCTGGCAGACAATAGGAGTATTGTTATCAGGAGTGTACCTGTATAAATAAGCCGTGGTTACACTCAGCAGCCACAAGGAGTCATGGATCGGTTTGCATTGTACTGCTTCGTCTTGTTGAGGTTGTTGCCTCTCAATGATGGTGAGTGAAACATTATCATATTTAATATGGAACAGTTAATCAAAGTAATGTCATGGCATAATTATTATGTGTTTAGCTGATAGAACATTTAGAATACACAGTTACAATGATGTCGATTATTTTTAATAATGAGCTTTATTTTATTGTTCTTTGACCTGATTGTAAAAATATATTGCCAAACGATTAAATCATTTAAATACTACACAACTCAGCTGATTGGATAAATCCAAAAAATAATGGTAAATAATTCAATGTGTCTCACAAGTGCAGTTCTGCTGGATCAGGATCCTTTGCTGCTTACTAAGGGTTGGCGGTTTGGCCAAAGTCTTTCATTGCAGTTTATGTAATTGTATATCATGGTAGCAATATAAATCACAATACAGTAATTGTTCTGTAAATTCAAGCTTTTTAAATGGTGTATAATACCAAACAGTTCACATTTAATTTTAATTGGTTTTATTTGGAACTCCCACAAAAACAAAGACAACTGCCTCACATGAGACAACACTGGAGTTAAAAACAAAAGATTAAAAACAGAAGCTTTAAGGTTCCTGAGAACAACAACTTGAAGTGATAAAGGTTTTAAGGTTAACAGTTGCTAATAAATACCAGCCTGACTTTAGTGCAATATTAAAGCAATATAAAAATCACACAAATTAGTTTTTAGAGTATACCAAAATCCCTTTTTGGCAGCACCTGTAAGCTTTTTGACAGCCTCCAGGATCCATATTTTTCATATATGTTCACATAATAATTTTTGTCACGTGGATTGTCTGTGTTGTAATTTTATTATGTTGTTTATTCTGTACACACGACATCTATTGCACGTCTGTTCGTCCTGGGGGAGCGATCCCTCCTCAGCTGCTCTCCCTGAGGTTTCTTCCATGTTTTCTTATGAGGAGTTTTTACTTGTGCGCTGCGAGGGTCTAAGGACAGAGGGTGTCGTATGCTGTACAGTCTTTAAAGCCCGCTGAGACAAATTTCTCATTTGTGATATTGGGCTATATAAATACATTTTGATTTATTTATTTATTGAGTAGTATGTAAACAACATCCATCTGTTATATATATTACATGTTGGTGAAAGGTCATTTATCAGTGCTAATTGTAGTGACCTCAGTGTGAAAATCACACCCATAAATAGGCCCAAATAACAAATTCAGTTCTTATCTTAATTGAGAAAAGAGGCTTAATTGTGCAAAGTTTTGTTAAGGTCTTGATGAGGGTAAGTTACACCATTATTAGTAAAACTGCTATTTATTCAGTTTAGTTTACGGACAATTTCAAAGGAAAAGCCTGAATAAATGTGGAGAAAATTAGCACAAAATCTGTAAAGAATTAAATTAAATAAACTAGAAAGATGCATTCAGTAGAGTCTGTTGTGATCTTCTGTCAAACCTGGAAATAGACCCTTCTCTACCTGTTGATTATTGAGGATTCTAAAAACCATTTTACACGGAAGACGGAACAACATCAATTGTGTTGTACCAAACTGTTTACTGATATTCCAATGAAATGACATGTCATTGTCTCTTTCTTTAACGTTCTAGCTCAATCAGCAGCTCCAACAGGTAATATACCCTCATACACTGTCGCCTACTTCCTTCTCTCATTCCTCCAGTGCAACATAATCTGCCTCCATCTCAACCCCAAAATGATCAGCAACATTCCTTTTACATTTCCTCATCCACCCAAGATGCATCAAACATTTTCAACACTCTCATTCCGACTGGGAGTGATACTTTCCAACATTTCCCTGGACAGTAACAGCTATGCCAGGCAGCCACAAAATATCTCACATACCCCCTCAATCTAGAGACTCGAGTGTAGAGAGATACAACTACTAGTATCATTATATCCGCACTACTTGCCAAAGCACAAGCTGGGCCATTAGTCATAAGAATGATTACTGTATGTTAGACAATCATGAGTTTGTAAGATACCACAGTGATCTTGACATTACAGTTATAAAATTGGTACAGTGTTGACCGTATTTTCAGCTGTGCTATGTGTGCTCCAGGCTGTGCAGGTCCACCCGTGCTGTGTTGCACTGGTCAAAACGGCAACTGTTTTAGGGGGTGTTTCTGTGACATGGTCTGCTTGCAATTTGGCGACTGCTGTACTGACTACATTTCAACCTGCACGCAACGTGAGTGAGGGTGAACACAAAAAATGCAAAAGGTACACTGTTATGTCAGTTTATGATTAGAGATTGAGATGAGGTTTCAAGATTTATGGTGCACATTTTTCTTCTTGACTGCAGCTTTCACAACTGAGCAACAAATAATATCGAGTACAACAAGCAGCAGTACTACATCTAATAACGTCATAGTATCTACTACAGAAACCAGCCAAACAAGCAGCAATAAATCTACCCCGGTGGACGTAAGTGCAACTTTACCATCCATAGTCTCTGATACTACAACACCAAGCACAAAAGGCAGCACAACAGGCAGCACAACAGGCAGCACAACAGGCAGCACAACAGGCAGCACAACAGGCAGCACAACAGGCAGCACAACAGGCAGCACAACAGGCAGCACTGCGGCGTCTACACCAGTGGAAGTGAGTACAACTTCAGCATCTACAGTCCCTAATACTACAGCAACCAGCCAAAAAAGCAGCAGTACATCTACAGCAGCAGATAACAGCACAACTTCATCAGCCTCTGCATCAATGGCACAAAGCACAATAAACAGCAATACTAACCTTACGCAAGCAGACAGCATAAATACATCAGCATCCACAGTCTCTGATACTACAACACCCAGCACAACAAGCAGCACTGTGACGTCTTCACTGGTGGAAGTGAGTACAACTTCTGCATCTATAGTTGCTAATACTACAACAACCAGCCAAACAAGCAGCAGTACATCTACAGCAGCAGATAACAGCACAACTTTATCAGCCTCTGTATCAACGGCACCAAGCACAACAAACAGCAATACTACCCTTACGCAAGCTGACAGCATAACAACTTTAGCATCCACAGTCTCTGATACTACAACAGGCAGCACAACAGGCAGCACTGCGGCGTCTACACTGGCGGAAGTGAGTACAACTTCAACATCTACGCCGACAGATATCCCTTCATCTTCGTCATCCGCAGTATCTCTAACAACAGCTCCCAGTACAACAGGCAGCACTAGTGCATCACATGTGAGCACAAACTCAGTGTCTACAGTATCTACTACAACAACGAGCCAAACAAGCAGCAGTACCACTAAATCTACATTAGATGGACTCACACCTTCAGCATCCACAGTCTCCACAGCTACAGGTTGGTTATCAGAATCTCTGCTGAAGCCTTTTAAAAAATCTAATTTGAAGTAATACATTCATTCATTCATTCTTTTTGTCACTGCTGAAACTTTGTTGGCAATTAGGGCTCCAACTAAACATTATTTGGCTGCCGATTTTTCCTTTTATTATTAATAGATTATTCATTTGGTCTATAAAATTTAAGAAAATAGTGAAAATGCATTCAGTTTAATGTGATGTAAAAGAGAGAAAATCAGAATTCTCCATATTTGAGAGGATGACATTTATTGCATGAAATATTACTCTACAGTTCAATCGATTGTCAATAGTTTTTTTATAATAGTTATTTTTCTGTTCATTGACTAGTTGAATAGTTTTCCTTGTCTTCAGCAGGGACAACAATGGCAGAAACCAGTACAACTCTGGATACCAGTAGTGTCACATCTTCCCCAGCAGATGGGAGCAAATCTGGATTTTCCAACAAAAACAAAGATTTCCCCATTAACAAGGGTAAAGGTACCGTCCACGTGATCCTCTGTGCTTCGGTGATGTAGAAAACAATTTGAATTATTTACACATTTCTTTTTACAGATGCCCAGATAGTGACCATTCACCTAAAAGTTTCTGTTTTATCCCAGAATGAGAGTAGTGATGTGGTTTTAGAGGCATTATCTAATGTAAGTACAAGCAACCTTCAAATATAGCCCACATCATATAGTTACAGTATCAAAAAAAAAAAACTATGGAACTCATTTCTGTCACTGAGTGTCTTCTCTCTCTCTCTCTTACACAGTTTGTATCCCAGACCCTTATCCAGCAGAACTGTGAGGGCTGCACTTTGACTATCAGACGCATCAAACTCACCTGAGAAAGGTCCTATGTTTTCAACCAATGGAAGCAACAGGGTGGCAACAGACTGCACAACTCTCAGAAACAACACAATCATATGTAACTAAGGATTATCAATTATTCTGTTGATTATTTTGTTCCCGATAACGCAATTAGTCGAAGAAGTGGTGAATTACAATCACAATTAATTTTCTATCGATCAACTAATCGTTGCAGCTCTAAAACAAACCCCAAAATATTCAGGATGATATTTAAGGTTAGACAACAGATTCAAAAAAATATTATAATATCAGAGATAGATATTACATGATTTCTTTATTTACCATTTTAGTATACAACATCATATGCAGTACTATAAAGCTTATACTCTGACACGGTTAGCCTATATATCACAACTGAAAACGAAAAACATTAACGGATTAAAAAGTTTATGTTCATTTTTAAAAGTATCAACGTATGTATTAAATACATGACTTACGCAGTCTATGGCCTACTGCACTGGTTCCAACTTGGGGGTCGCCAAAGCTCCACAGGGGGTCGCGAGGACTTCTGAATTTTAAGGAGTCTAAAACAACTTTTTATTAAATATACAGTTGGCCTTTATCTCAGGACTTCATTCATTTATGTGAAGAACATTATTATTATTATTATTATTATTAAAGCTATAAACAAGTGAAGACCTGAACAAAAGCTTCTATATTCAAATAGCCTTCCCTCTCAGATAAAACAGCCTCATCCTGCAAAGTATGCAGATAAACCAACCAAAGAGTAAACTCATCTCTGATGCAATATTCACAGGATTACTCAAAATACATCCAAATCTCTAATTGTACACAAAGTTCCTGCAGTTATTGTGTTCACTATTTTTGGTTAAATATACAGTTTATCATTTGTTCTGTACTCATTGTTATGCATTGATTACACTATAAAATATAGATTAAAAATGTCAATTAGTTAGCAGTCTTCACTTTACTCAAGGTTAGTAAAGAGGTCCTTTAAGGAATAATGTTGGAAACCACTGGCCTACTGTAAAGCCTACAAAGCCCAGAGTATTAAGCCTACTTATTAAAGGGTATGACTCATTTTACAACACAGCTTAAAGACAAAACAAGGATGAATAAAATCTCGGAAGCAGCAGACCTTCTGCAAAGGGTCATTCACAACAGAAAGAAATGCAAAATTGGGGAAATTCCAATTTATTAAAATCTCTAATGTTCCTGCAGACTGTGTAGAGAGCAGCAATCATACAGCAGCTTCATTAGCAGGCCAGCAACAAGGCACAGTGCAGAATACAAGCACCACAACATCATGAAACACATCAACAACAGCCTCAGAGTCCAAACAATGTTAACATACGTTTAATTCAACAACTGCACAAGGAATTAAATACAAAGCCATAGAGACATTTAACCATTGACTTACTTTATTTGACGTCGGGGCCTGTTCTCCTCTGCCATGGACTGTGAAGTGGTCAATATCCATATATCTGTAGGTCCCACTGCAAGTGTTGCTTTGATGGTCATTTATTTAGTTTGTTGAAATAACTCCTCTTTTCCTCTCTCCATTGCTGCTACCGTCGGCTAACGTTAACAGAAATAAAAACAAGCTAACTCCCGTCTTTTTTAATGTTAGTAGGTAAATTATGTTAACTTTATTTTCTTTGTCGCGAAGCCAGAGGACAACGTGCTCGCTTCACTTTCATCTATTTTCCAGAAATGGGTCAATTGTTTAGTGGCCTCTTATTGGTTTCATTTTTTTAATACTTCAAACTTCACATTTATTTTCTTGGGCAGACAGGTCGTGTCTGGACGGTAACCGTCGATGCAAATGTTCTTGCGAGACTTGATGCCCGACGACCTATCCTAACCTTAACCATCTCGCGAGAGTTTCGCAAATTGAGAGGCACCGTCCATGGATCAATATACTGTACATTCATGAGACACGACCCGAAGTCTGCATTATCATTTACCAGCCACTATACGCTGTTTATATATATATATATATATATATATATATATATATATATATATATATATATATATATATATATATATATATATATATATATATATATATTCAAATTCATAACCTTAAACTGTACATAAATGTCATTATATGCACTAATTATATGGGATCTTGGAATATGTGTCACTATCTGATAATGTTGGTAGTGCAATGGATTCTTCAAATGTTTTGGTCATAATGTGTGTTTGAAATTTTGTATGAGTTATGTTAACGCTCTGCAATGTGGTTACATGTGTGGCAACATTAGTAGGTTAGTCGTTGATTGAACTCTCAAGCGTAACTATAAAACACTTCATACTTGTCTGCAGGGTGTTGGTGTAACACACTGCCTCAGTTAAACAGGAAAAGGACAACTCTGACAACAACATAGTTTATTCATTTTGGCAAACAATGGGATTATTCTTGCCAATGATGTATCAGTTTACACTTCCTGCTCTTCATAAATCTGCTGTCTCCCTACAAAGATGAGAAAACATAATTGCATTTAATTCTGAAGACTTGAATAAAGTGTTCAATATTAATAAGTAAGTGTCATGGTATGCCCGTTGGTAACTTATATACAGCTTCAATTTACAATACTTGTAATTTGTAACTACCCTACTTTTCAAAGTTTGACAAGAGTATATATTCTCAAACTAAAACAAAAAAAATCAGCAATTATGTATAGGTAAAATAGAACAAATACATATTAAAAGACAATGTAAGGAAATATCAGTGGTGTAAACCTTTTATGACTACAGCTTTCACTAAGAGAATGTCAAATGGATCCAGTGCAACAAAAAGCAGTTTGACATTTACACCAGTAGATGGCAGCAAAACCCCAGCATCAACAGACCCCGAGAGCACTTCAGCATGCACAGTCTCCACGACTACAGCTAGGTAATTAAGATTTTCTAAAGTGAAGCTCTTTCAAAAACTAGCATTTGGGGAAATACATGAACATGTATTGTGGTTCTCAGGGTCTGAGTCGAACAATAAGACTCAGTAGTTATGTTGCTGCACAGCTCTGCACTCTCAATAACACATCAGGCTTTTGACAGTTTCCATGTAGCCTACTGGTAGCAGGGACAAGACTGGCAGACTCACATCTTCACCAGCAGATGGCGGCATATACACAGATTCCAACAAAAAGGTAAATTATATTTTCTTTGCCCCCTTTCTCTCTTCATATGTAAAGGGTTTGTTCCCCTATAAGTCCCTGTTTTAATCTAGAAGGAGAAAGGTGTAATTTTAGAAGCTTTATTAAGTGTTAGTGAATGCAATTTTCAAATAAGCATCATGAAGTTACAGTATCACAAGAGATCTTCCACAATATAGGTTACACTGTGTCCTTGTTTATTCAGTGTGTGTGTTTTCTCTCAGTTGTATCAAGTCCCAAGCCCGTTTCCAGCAGAGCTGTGATGGCTGCACCCTGAAGATGAGGCACATCAAACCCATCTGAGAAATGGCCTAATTTCATGCAGTGGGTGGGTTTCATCTGGGAGGGAGCAGACATAGAAAGGAGATGTGCTGAGGGTGCTGCAGCAATCCCCCACCCCCAGGTGGCTGGGGTATATTATGTGTATACCTTCATGTTACAGCCCCACCTGTCCCGTTCCCTGTCAAACGCAATATCCCTTGTTTTAATTATTTTCCTGATGCTTTCCTATGCTATTTAGTACAGTCTCCTGTATGAACTTGTCTGTAGGCCTTGTTGTCAGTTGTGGCAGGAATGTTTTGACAAGATTTAGAAAGCATTAACTAAATAAAGTTAAAATGCAGCTCTAACCAGGATTTTAAAATGTGCTTTTGTAATGAGTCAGCGCTGTCAGTAGTTATACTGATGACTAAAGTAGTCTACATTTATTAACTATGCTGTTTTTATAATGTCATATTGTTTTTACTTTACATCACTTGGTGCTGTCAATATGGGATTTACAATGGCTTTAAATGTAATTAAGTCTGTGCAGTGTTTAAGCCTGTTCGCTAAATTACAAATGCAAAATCTCATGGCTTCGACAATATATTGTGAATGACCATCATGATCATTTACATCTTAATGCAACAAATTAGAAAAAAGTTAAATCAACTTCATGAATTTCTTCTTGAAATGTATGTATGTAATGAAATGTATGATTTAATGTAAATACCGATGTTGTTTCTACTTTTGTTTTGAATAATTCCTCTGGATACGGGACTGTTTATGGCTGTAGCTAGCAGGACAAAAATATTACTGATCAGTTCCCACTTCAAGCCTTTGGTAACAAAATTACAAAGATCCACATTGGCTGTTAGGTCAGCACTATCTGGTCAGAGTTAAATGTTTAGGGAAACTCGCCCAAAACATCAAGGCAGTGTTGTTGGGCTGGGTAGGATCTACACGTGGTGACCCCAGCACTTCAAGGGGAGGATGAGACAGAAATTTAATTATGAAGGAAGAAGAAGAAACAGGTCCACATGGCCTCGGGGACCGGCATGACCTTCTAAGAGCGGACAGTTCAAATTAGACCAGCATTGCCACCTTTGACCCGGATGTTTTAATTGAATGCAAAAATGCAAATGACTTGATTTCTTCTTTCTTTGATGCCCGTTCATTTGCGCGATCACACTGTCTCCTACCTGTTCAGCTGCCAGTCTGCTAATCTGAAGCGTCCTCCTGCCTTCTCCAATGTGTGGTGCAAATCAGAAGCGTGTGTTCTCTGTAAACTCCTCTCCACAATCCCGCTGCGCAATTGAAGTTAATTCTACAGAGTGAGTCTCGGGTTCACGTTTCGCCACAGCTTTGTAAACTTAGATCATATGGGGTCACCGGGAGGTTGAAGCGGCCCTGTAGCCGTGCGTCCAGTCTCCAAAGATCAGTTACAATGTAATGGCAAAGGAATGTCGCTCAGTCCTGGCTGTTGCGTGGAGCTTTTGGCCCTAATTAGAACCAATTTGAGAGTGGAGTGTCATTTTATTTTATTCAGAAACAGCGTTAGCATGCATTTACATTTTCTATGCACATATTTTGACTACTGTGTAAAGTACTGGTTTTGACGATGCAATTATTGTGTCCTTAAAGTGAAATTACGCATTAAAATAATACTGTATATCCAGATTAATATACATAATATTCAAAGTCTTATATAAAGGCTTGTAAATGCTTTTTATCTTAAATGCGCTCAAATAATGTGTAAACCTTATCTAATTTGTTCAGCATGTTCTGTTAAGTTAAACTGATTTCAGAGAATGGAAAATGCAATGGCAGGTCAATACTCTCACACACACACACACACACACACACACACACACACACACACACACACACACACACACAGTGTCCATGTTGTCCACACCATCAGTCTGCTGAGATATCCCTGGTTCCCTGTGGTGTGTGCATGTCGAAGGCCCCGGTGTTATTGATCCTGATTGGGCCTCACAGGAGGAGATTCCGGCCTGCCATTGACCCACGCTTCTCCATGTTTCCACCCTTCTCTCAGATCATCAGAGGCAGCCGTCTCCTCCTGCCTGCCTGCTTGCGTGAGTTTTCTGATTGTCAGATGGAAGGGGGAGAAAGGGAAAAAAATGAACTTACTACAGGTTTTTTTTGCAAAATCACTAGCAGGTCTTGCCTGAGTAGTCCGCACTGACGTTTTTCTGGCTTGGTGACTGTCAAAACATCCCCCCCATGCGTTCATACCCTCCCTTATTCTCCTTAGAAAGCCTGTGGCTCACACAGGCTGCTCTCCTCTTCAAAGTAAAACTTCTCCACCATGTGGCCTGTGTTGAATTTTTGTGTTGACGGCGGCCCAGTACTTATGAACTCCTTGTAGGGGTCCTTTTTCTCGTCGTCGCTGCCTAAGCACTTGAAAAGTGTCATGGCAATGAAGGAGTAAAAGATCATGACAAACAGGATGTAAAAGTAAGCATTGTCGTAAGACTCCCTGGAGTTAGAGATGGTGGACGCTGCACTGGTGCTGGACAGAGGGCTCACTGTAGTGCTGGAAACAGTCGTGTTGATTTGCTGTCCATTGATAGTCCATACCGGTGTCCTCCAGAATCTGATGGCATCTGGAGAGAAGAGACAGCAGGAGGGTCCGGTTCATGCGTTTCATACCAAAATTAAAAGGTGAAAGACAGACCTGACAGAAACAAAATAGACATTAGACAGAAAAGGGCACCAGGGCGACAGCGAAATGACTACAGATGGAAAGTATGAGAGGCAGGCACACTGTGAGTCATGCACCCGCCCTTCATGAGACTTGATAAGGCGGTATTTCAGAGATAAAGCCAAATCCTTTACTGTCCTATTGGATGCAGCCAAAATATGATTAAAGCATTATGAGCTCCTTTTGAGACGAATTTTTCTGCAGAATTGTTTGTTATTTTCATCAGAAATGAATCTGAATCAGTCATACACTCTAAGATTACAATTCTCCTAGCACATTCTGGCTCACAGTATTTTCTAAAGCTCCCTTTTAACTCTTTTTTTCCTCTCTTTTTTTTTTTTCCAGCCCGTCCTCTTTGTGCTCCTTCCTTCACTTTCAATTTGGGGTCTTGGAAGCAGCAGAGACGCTTGGATTGTTGTCAGCTCCGGTCAAGTAGTCTACTCATTTCAAAGAGTGTTGGGGTCAAAGGTTAAGTTGTCTCCAGTGTGTTGCTGCTTGACTGACACTCCACTCCAAAGCAACCCCTTTGGCTTTTTCACTCATTGTGTCTTACAAGTTGAGCACTTGTAAAAAAAAAAAAAAAAAGTTAAAAAAAAAGTTTGTAGAGAGTAAAGAAAATAGTGAAATGTGATCTTGCCTTGATCTTATCTGTTAGCTGAATTGGACACCGAGCATACACATGCTAACAAACATGCTAACAAACACATACATGCACACAAAATTATTTATAACATATTAAAACACAAAAACAAACATTCAGTGTATTCTCATACATCCTCACGTTATACCATGAATGACATGGACAGCTGCATACCTGATCCCTAAACCTCCAGAAGAAAAGTTTTTAAAAAAGACGACAGGGAGTGATAAAAACGCACCGGTGATATCTGTAACCTTTTGAGGAGTCTGCCAACTGGGTGAACAGTGTTTTCGTTTCTGTTTGGCAGTGAGAGGCAAAACCCTTCTGAACCTTGTACAGCCATGTCAGTGACTGATGTCCTGGTGTGACTATGGGCCGCTCTGCTTGTATAATTTACAGCAGCTCTGCTTTAGTCATTAAGGGGTGTGAAGGAGCCCCTAGGGAGCAGGAATTTGTCCAAAAGGAGTGTTTATGAAAGGGGATATATTTATGATTTAGTGCTCAAGGAGTGTGCATGAGGGGTGCAGCTCTTAGAGAGTATGTATTGTCACTTTGCTGCTCATCCAGATTTAGATAGGAGGAGGGGGGGGGGGGGGGGGGGGGGAACAGCTGGCATGTGTAAAAGAAAGAAAGAAGGAAAAAAAAGAAAAAAGAATGAAAGAAAGAAAACATTCTCCAGTTGAACTGGCAGTAAATCAAAGAAATAAAAAAAAGCCTCAAATGTTTTAATTACTTTCATTTTTCATATTTTATTTATTACGTTTCCTGTTCAATTATACTTTCTCTAAATTGAATTTGAAGGTCTAGAAATGAAAGTCTAAATGGTGTTTAAAAGTACTAAAAGTACTGGGGAACAACTTCTGAAGCCTTTAAGCCTTTATTTATTTGATGGCTCTCACTAGCAGTCTCACTAAAACATGTTGAGCAAGATTGCTAGATTAAGCTCATAAAATACCAACCAGGTGTTAGTTTTTAATTATCGAATGTAAACTCTAACAGTCTCTTCCTGGTAGCTACAGTCCTGGTATCCCATAAATGACACGCAAAGTCACAACTTTCTACAGTTTTATATAGTTTATTATAAATAGTAAATAGTGCTGTATTGTACACAAAACTCCTTACAACAAAATCATTTTACACCAATGGAAATGGAAATTATACAAAAGAAAAAAACATGTATAATGAACATTGTGTAAGACTTAAGAGCTTAAGAGCACTTAATACAAAACATACAGAAGAGACGAAACACTAAATAAATAAGAAATGGAACTAATGTTTGCAAGTTCCTGGTGAAAACTAATTTAACACATGCAAAATAAAAAATAAAAAATTGACTGTCAAACTGAATAATGTATTCACTGGCAGAGAATCTTTTGGCTTAATGACATCACGACTACGTTTGCTATTTTTCATCGCTTGATGATTTCCCCTGATTGATCAATGCACACAACCCAAAATGAATGACATTAAAAAAGAGAGCATATTTTTTGAGGGTATAATCAGGGACATTTGATCCGTGTTAATTTACATCACATGAGGTATGAATGTATTGCACTTTCTTTGGGTTGCAGTGGCTTCACTATGACTCCACTTCGCCTCGATTCATGCCTTTCTGCTGGATTTTTCCCGGTGTCGTCATTTTTTCCAAAGTCTTATACAAGAATCGCATCAATGTACAGTAAATATTATTTTCCTAACACATTGTGATGAAGAGATCCTTAGAAGCACATTGCGGCTGAGCGCACGCAACATGTTATCACCATCCGGCCTTTTGACAACCATAAGAATACGCCCCTCCACTATCAAGTTGGACCTCAGAAGCACAGGGGGCTTCCCAAGTCCACCTCTCCTGGCACGTATTACAAAAATCAAATACAGAATCTTGAATGTATTTACTCTCCTTTCCGCACTACCCCTCCCCCCTCCCC
Source organism: Cottoperca gobio (assembly GCF_900634415.1). Taxonomy (NCBI): domain Eukaryota; kingdom Metazoa; phylum Chordata; class Actinopteri; order Perciformes; family Bovichtidae; genus Cottoperca; species Cottoperca gobio. The sequence goes on from NC_041371.1 coordinate 12,952,193, forward strand.
CCCCCCCCTCTTCTTTTCCTCTTTAAGCATGTACAACAAGCCGTGCTTGGTCCATGGAGCGTGGCGTGACGCACAAGCAAAGCGATTGCCAGGTAACAGGAGAGGCTGCGCCTTTGGTCCCAATTATTCCAGTCAACCCCCTCCATTGCCATCACTACACCTTCATCTGAAATGCTCCCCTTACTGAAGGAGAACACCTCAACCCCTTTTACCCATCCAACCGCTCTTTTGTGTCTTCGGGGCTGGGGGAGGTTTGGCAAAGGCATCAGGTGGGGGGTGTTCTCTGGCGAAGAATGTCATAATGTCCGGGAAGCCTCCTGTTTAGGCCATGTTGGGGGCTTCATATAATGAAAGGCACCTGAGGAGAAGAGGGAGGTTAGAGAGAGAGGGTTAAAGAGATTCTTTGTATTTTATTCAGCTTCAGCTGCTTGAATCCTCCGACAGTTTACACAGCGAAATGTGTGAAACGTGAACTTAAGTGAGAGGTGTGATGTTGACAGGAAGGACTGTGAAAGAAGGATGAGATGTTTAAGAGCACATGAGAGCAGGTGAGAATGGAAACTGGGGTCCTAGGTTAAATAATAAAACTGGTGAAGAGCTTTGGGAATCTTCTTAGATATTCTTTGAACCCAATGCGGTGGGTAAAACTAGCCTGAGACAGAGCCTTAGCCTGGATCTGTGGCTCTGCTCCACTGATCAATAACAACTCTAAATCTGACCTCCAGTGGGACACATGGTTCTAATCCTGGCCTGCCAAGGGCCATAATCGCCCCCTGTTAAAGAGCCTCCTTTTATACACATACACATACACATACATGCCTGTCCTACACATATACACATGGACACACACATTTCCTCAAACCCCCAAATGTGGGTCTCTCCCAGGACTGGCTAAATTAATAACATCAAGATGTTGCCACTGATGAGCCGGTCAACATGTGGTAGTGTACCTCAGATCAGCCCCAGCAACACACCGCACTCTCCCCTCCCTCCTGTCAAACACGCTTTGGGAAGTGGCTCCTTTCATTTGGGCAGCTATCTTTGTTACACAGGGGTCATTACATGGCTAGGTGCGCTACACTGAGGGTTTGATGGGCAAGCTCATCATATGGGGTCATGAAAGGACAGTGGGTGAAAATGTGTGTGTCGGGATATGACCCGGACATGCCTCCGCATCAGGCCACGTGGATATTGGGATGATGGTAATGTAAACTGAGGTAACCTGGCCACTAGCGCTCTCTAGCATACATGTAATTTCAGCACAGTGCGGGGTGATTTGAGAAGCCCGCTCATCAGAGGGGTCTGCGCAATTAGCAGGGGGTTGTGAAATAGAAAACATAAACTAAATCACATAGCCAGAGCAGGGGTTTATAGAGGAACATAACCTCTAATCAATTATAGATCATTTAAATTCAAATTTAGAAAATAAACAGCTGGGGACTTCTAAATGAGTTACTCTACTCTGAAATCCGTTTAAATTAAGTTGTTATTTGCCTTTATTTATTGTATCTTACATATTTATCCAATGTTTAGACTGAAGGAATACATTTTTTGGGACCATTTAGTAGTTAGGGTTGTTAGTTTTTCGGGTTAGTCTTAGGTGTTTTGTAGGTTATAAATGTTACTGTATAATACATTCACTTTTTCATGTGTTAGTAAACATATATTTTTAAATACTATCTGCTTAATGCCTGGGCCCTGTTTCTCAAGCTTTAGATAGCTTATCAGAGTTTTCACACGTCTCCATTATGTGTTAAAGTCTCTAAACACCCTTAAATCGGTATGAAAACACCAGTTGAGCAAAGACCTAAAGAATTCATTTTCAAACATACCTTGCTCTGACTGTACTGTCCGTACTGGTAGGATGGATGGTGGTCCATGGCGTAGGCTTGGGAGGTGTAGGAAGGTGGGCAGTAAGACTGGGTGCTAGGCAGAGTGGGCATACTGGTCAGGCCTGGTAGAGCCTCCAAGCGTTGGGAACCATGACAGCTGGCAGCCATGCTACCGTTAGGCTCCAGGCCTCCGGTCAGTGGGGAGAGGGCAAAGTCACTCTGGGACTGATGTGGCACTCCCCCTGGGTTCAATAGGCCCATTACCTGAGGGGAGAAATTGAGAAAATGTGGATGATTAGAATAGAAAATCAGAAAGTAACACTTTACTATACATATACTATAGTTTAATTTAACAACAAATTGGAAAGGAAAACTACATAGCCAGTTTGTTCACTCAAAAATATATTTTTTTGTTACACCATTCAATCAAGCTTTTCCTCACCACTCAGGTGGCCTAAAGTGTAGGCCTTCTCCTTGTTCACTGTCAGAAATACATTATTACTGGCTTCACTCACACATGTGGTTTCCCTTTACTCTGCTTGACTGATTGGGGAGCTGATGGTGGCTAAAGAGTTCAATCCTTTATCCCACTAGTGGTTTCTGTTAGAATTAGCCTGTCAAATTCATGAATGTAGAAGATATTCTTTCACTTTTATTTTTTTCATTTCACGACACTCATGGGCTCCTAGCATTGTGTTACAAGTGGAATTTATTTTTAAAAGAATTGCTGATGATAATGTAAGAAACATTTTTCAACAATTTGTGAGAATGTGATACTTTTTAAGCAGAATTCAAACAGATTTGTATGTGTCCACTGATGTATTGTGTCTGTTTTCTTATTGTCTGTCTTTCCCTCTCTCTTGATGCCCCAAAATCACCGTGTCCTTGAGAGGCCAGGGGGAAGAGGCCAAAGGGTACGTGGGAACGAGGAGTAGGGTGTGTTTGTGTATGTGTGTGAGAACTACCTCTGCTACGTGTGGAGTTGTGTATTTAACAGTAGGTGTGTGTGTGTGTGTGTGTGTGTGTGTGTGTGTGTGTGTGTGTGTGTGTGTGTGTGTGTGTGTGTGTGTGTGTGCACGGTCATGTGTAATATAAGCATTTTTTGCTCTGATGTCAGGGGTGTAGGGGTATCAGTGATAGATCGTGAACAGCTGCACATAGGTTTGCGTGAGAAGCAAAGTCACAAAAATGTCTAAAAAGTGAAGTGAAAGAGAGAACAAGAGTTACAGTCCATGTAGGAAAGAAAATAGATCTAAAGATCTAAAAAAAAAATTACACTGAAAATAACCTGGAAAGAAAAGAAAACTGAAGAAAAAAGGCGTCGAATAAGTAACTTTGAGTGATGTTAAAACACGGCTTTCCCGACTGACAGCCAGCTGGCACACACACATGCTGAGGCATCCTCAGGAGGCTTTAATGTATGAAATTTACAGTTGGTTTGTCAGAGTGATCTGACCTCACACATCTGACAAACACATCAATGCGGCCTGTCATGAAACCATCATTCCTCTTAATGCTAAGGATGTGTGATATACTGTAAAAGTCCATCAAGATTTGAGTATTTATAAATCTATGGTGCATGTTTTACAGAAAATACAAATTGAATTCATCTTACCAATAAATCTGCATGCTGCTTTAAAGTTACATTTATGCTTTCCTTAAAACGTCAGAAAAGTGTGTATTGTTTCTAGAAATGAATTTAATTAAATACATAGTTTTATGGAATAGATTTTCCTGCTTATCGAGTGTTGTTTAACCACACTTTCTTACAACATCCTACATGTGTCTGTATGTGAGTACATGCCTGTGTCAGAGGGTCTGTGTCTATCTACACGCTCACGCGTTCGTGCACTCTCTGTCTGCAACTAAAACGGCAGCAGTTCCTGATGGTGTCTGTTTTGAGGTTGTTCCGGGGATTAGGTCTCTGGGGGGTGCAAATCCCGGCCACTCGCTTGCTTGGTGAGAAAGGGTTCCTTTGGTATGCACCAGATCAACGGTGAGACGCCAGAGACCCCGCACCACAGGGAAACCACTGGCCTGACTGAAGCTCCAAATACAGCGCTAACTGCTCAGACAACAATATCACCTATCTAAAGTCAACCTTATCCATATCAAAACTCCATGGTGCTCAAATGTGACCATATCTGGAGTTAACTGAACCTCTGAGTCTCCTTATGGATACAGTAGTAGATAAAGTAGCTGTTATAGACAGATTTAGATTTCAGATAGCCAGATAATTCCAGGGAGGATTTAACACGAAAGGGACCAAGCTGTGAAGCTGTAAAGTTTTCTAAGTGAGTAGAGGTCCTCATGTATTAACTATGAATGTCATAGAATTTAATCAATACTCATTTCCTCCCTGTTATTAAGTTAAAATCAGGGAATTAATTATATCCTCGCCTGAAATAGAGAAAACTGTATCGCAATATACATTCAAACAGCTGCAATGAATACATGAATTAAAACAAATTAGCCAACAAAGTGAGTCATTTGCATAAATTACACACTTTGTTACGAGGGGATAGATTACTTCATTCCAATCAATTAAGACACTGGAACATTCTGTGATTGCAATTCCAGACTGAGAAAACATTCCAGGCCTGTCGCCGTCCCTGTGCAAGATGAGATGTCCATTCTGTACTGAGCTGCCCACTAAGGTTAATGCTGAAACCATCCATGAGGCCACAGCACCTTTGGCCTCTTTATTGGAGTTAAAGTCACTCGTGACCCTGTGGGTGTGTGAACTCACACCACGGCCATGCACTCAGTTACAGGATGGCAGCTATTAGCAGGTTACAAGATAGCTCAGTTGGATAAGATTAAAACTGTCAACCACTGACGCTCAAAGCTTTCCTCTTGACATCCAGTCTCTCTATACTTTTATTTGTCCAGTGAAAATAAAATTCCCCAAAGAATAATGATTTAAAATTAAATGTGGAAATGAGGAAACAACTAATTCTAGTCCATAAATAGACCTCATATATTAAAGCAGTCGATTATACTCAGCCACAATGGTGCCACCGACCACTTTCTGACCGTGCACCCTGGCAGCCACAACACAGATCTTATTTTTTCCCCAGTTTATATGCATCCTCAGGCATTCACATTGTAACAAACCTGCCTGAGGCTGTTTTTTATCTGTGCCTGACAGGAGTCTGAGAATCTCTCTCATGGGTATTAGTACCCAGCATGCATTGCATGTGGGCCGGCCACCCTTTGTGGCGGTTAAAAGCTCGTTTTCCGCCTGTTAGTCCATCTTCTGGGCTGGTAGGGAGCCACTGATGGACACTGATGACTGTGTAATCGACCATAATTGTCTTTTCAGTTTTGATTTGTGTCATCATTCGACATCCATACATCCTTCCTCATGTCTGGTCCTTTTTCCCTCCCCAAAGACTGACGTTTGCCACATTTTAAATTCATCAAACGACCCATCAGAATAAACAAAAATGAAAAGCTACCGTGTTTCTTAGGCTAACAAGGTTTTCATCAATGTCACCGCAATGACACCTCCTAGGTCAAACACAGTGTGTGTTTGTGTGTATCATTATCCTTCCATATGGTGCATCTCATAAACGCCATGAAGAACTATTAGAGTCCCGTTTCCCGGTATGATAGCATATGTGTGTGTGAGGCAGAATTTAAGTGTGTATATGAGTAAGTGCATTAAAGCAGATATTCATTATTTTGTGTGTTTCTATTTCTATGTTGTGTTTAATAATGGACGGAGAGACGAACCTGTGGTGATAGGCTGTTTCCGATGGTGGGGTTGACAGAGTTGGTGTGTCCTGTTGGGGTGACAAAGCTGTCGGAGTATCCTGAGAAGCCGTGACGTCCAGAGGACAGGCAGTACGCAGAGTTTCCATCCTGGGAGCCGGCTGACGAGCCGAGCCCACTCTGGTGCACGGAGGTCGGGGGCAGAGGCTGCGGTCGGTGGACTGTACTGGGCTGCTCGGATGCTGCAGAGAATAAAACATTCTACTTAAAAATCCCATTTTTGTTTCAGCCAGAATACATTTGCAGGTTCTGTGTTTTTTGTAAAAAACTTGTTTTTGGTGTGTTTGGCTAAACCCACCTTGAGCTATAGAAGTGGGAGTGTAGGGGCTGTCGGACAGCTGATAGTGCTGTAGGCCGGACATAGCTGACGGAGGGAAACCACCAGGGATGAGGTGGTTAAATGCCATCAGTTGATTGGCTCCTGCTTGCTTCCTCCAACGGGCTCTTCTGTTGCTGAACCACACCTGAGAGAAGAACAGAGACACAAGTGTTTCATGTTTATTTAAGTGTTAACCCAATAGAATAAGATGACTTGTACAGTACATATATGTGAGAGTGCTTGGTGGTTGTAAATGTATGTGTATGTGTGTGTGTGTGTGTGTGTGAGGCCTCTCTGACCCATTACAGGGAGCTGAACTGATAGGGATCTTAACATCTGGAGCGTGCTGTGAAACCACAGACATTACATCTTTGTGTGCTACTGCAAGTCAATGGGTTCAGAGGGGAACAGCTGTTAAAGCCTATATTAGCACACTATCTACATCAGACATCTATTTTTGGGATCTTTACATAGCCCTTTTTGTAGAGTGTCTGACAAAAATAGTATGCCGTCTTCATACACAGTGGGCGCAGTGTATCTGAGTTTGTCTGTGTCTGTACATGCAGAGAAAGGGGTCATGCGTGGGGTCAAGGGGGACACATGTCTAATGGCTGTTAGGAATGTGTGGCAACAACCCAAGGCAATTTAACGCCCGCAAGACACATATCCATGACAGATCGACACATTTCTCCGCTGTCAAGATTGGGTCTCGGGGACTTTGAGGTTGAAGAGTGGGTCTGTGCATGTTTCTAACCTGAACTCGAGCCTCTGTCAGTTTAGCCCGCTGGGCCAGCTCCTCCCTTGTGTAGATGTCGGGGTAGTGCGTGCGTTCGAAGGCCCTCTCTAGCTCCTCCAGCTGCTCCGCTGTGAAGGTGGTCCGACTGCGACGCTGCTTCCTCTTCAGAGGCAGGCCTGGCTCTGAGTCAACGTCGGAGCCCTCGTCCGAGTGACTGGCTAAAATTGCAAAACAAACAAGACTGTTACTTCAACATTCAGGGGAATCAGGTTGATATAACTCTGGGGTAAATACTAAGCTGAGACAGATTTGAGACAATAGGTTTTCGCTGAGAACAACACATTGTACAGAGCAGATTTAGATTGTGTCCTCCCTTAAACTCCTCAGTGGTTCCTGAGCGGATCAAAAGCCAGAGGCTGCTTGAACATGGATTAAAGAGGGCTGGATCCCTCTGGGGCTTCTATTCCCTGGGACACTGTGTCTCTCCCAGTCTTAGCCATGCTGTGCGCTATGCCGATAGGGTCCCAAAGTAAAGAGTAGGCAGCCTTTTGCAGGTGCTTCTTAATCTGTTTGTTCAGAGAGCGACTGGGTAACTGGGAGACAGCCATTGGGATCTAATTCAGCAGAAGAGGGGGAATCAATGAAGGCTTGAGACTAGAGACAGAGGACTATTGCTGCTTTTCGGGGGGGAGGTTACCCATCTATTAAGTAATGATTAGGCTCCGTAAACTACCGTGACAGCCTGCCATTGTCGGCCATTACATGTCTGCAATCCCCCCATCTCTTTCTCAGTCATACGCACACTCACAAACATGCATCTGCTGCTTCTCGGCTATGGGCTTTCACTCAATGAACGCAGTCTATGACAATGTGTCAAACACAGATGGACACAAGACAGAAAGAGTTGGAATCCACTCCCAAATCCACCCCAGAGGGACCTCTTAAACCTCATGAGGAAGGTTCACTGAACCTTTTCGACACTCAGACTATGCAGCCAACACCTACGCTGAGAGAAAAGAAATAAGAGAATCAAAAGCAGAGAGACAGGTGTAGGCAGCAGAAAGGCCGCAGCAGAGGACTGAAGCTTGTCTGTTTCCCCAGACTGCTCTTTCTCCCTCTGCCCTCCAGATTTAAAGCTTTAATTAAAAAGTGCCAAGTCAGACATGGAGGGGGGTAGAAGGGATCTCCCCTTGCCTCTGGAGCCTCTGGAGCCAAGCAGGAAATGTTTGTGCCGGTTGCCAGTGTGTGTCTGACCAGGCATTACACACGGATTTGCCTCCTGGGAATGCTGCTGTGCTTCAGGCCGCCAGCACACAAGATTCTGATGCTGAGAAGAGCTCTTTATTACATTTGAACCAAGGGCGCCACGCTGACATAAAGTCTCACAGAGGATTGGCTGGATGCTTAGATACTCCTGGAACTTGCACTGTGAGTTTGGGATGTGGTTTGTTTAGTTAAGGATGCTGCCTGAGACTGAGGTTGGAGCACATTTTATAATACAACTGGCATAAGGAGAAGGCCACACAGCAAGAAAACTTGATACTTTTCCTATAAGCATAGTTTGTAAACGCCAATATTGTTTGGATTAGTAAGTGAAACTTCGATTAATCAGCGCATAAACAACAGAAGTAGAAGACTCCAAGAAACAGCAAGCAAAGTAACATGCAATGTCATTACCATTTTAATGATGGTGAAAGAAAGAAAGAAAAGGACAGAGAACCAATGACAGCGCAGAAACGAAAAGATTCCAGAGGGAGGGAAGGAGAGCTCATAAAACTCCTCAGAAGAGAAAGCTCCCCATTGGCACTGTAACTCATGTTAACTGCAGGGTGGGGGTGGGTCTCTCCTCCTTTGCCCCCTTTATTTCTGTCTTTCCCTCTCTTTTTCCCCTCCCTGTTTTTATTATTAGTAACTACAGAGAAAACACTCCGTCACAGACTCTCCCTTAATGGCAAATGACATTGTTGCTTTTGTCATCCTCTGGCTTGCACTTTCTCTTTTGCTCTCTTCCTCTCTCACTCGCTGTCTTTTTTTTTTCTTTTTTTTTGGAAGTGATGAGGCCAAGCCTTTGTATCTTAGCAGGGAAAAGCCTGTGGCAGGCCTCTGTTGGACCGATTACCACGCTCCATCTGTAGGAGCCATCAGGGACGCCTGGGCCCGCATTCAGGGGTCTGTCACCTGCCCAGCAGGGGAGTGCGGGGGAGGGTGGGGGGGGGGGGGGGGCTGCAGGGTGAGATGGGGGCTGTAAGGCCAGGGGCTGAGTGGGGGAATGAAGGGTGGGAGGGAGAAAAGGGGTGGGGGGGGCACAAAGGGGTCCAGAGAAGGGCCACTGGGGGCTGTGGAGGGGCACAGCAGGGGAGCACCCCTTCATCCCCTCCCTCCATGGCCCGAGGGGCACAGAGCTGGGGGGATGGGGGAGTTGAAGAGGTTGACATAGAGAGGAGATGGGAGGCTGAAGGCACCTGAAGAAGATGCTGGGGAAGGGGTGTGGGTGCCAAGCTAAAGAGAATGGTGGTGCTGGTCATTCATAAAAGCGGACCTGTCCCTTCCATCTCATCCATTCACTTCACTTCTCTCTTTCTGTGTGCTCACCCGCCGCTGCATCCACAGCTTTGACATCTTCAAACAAGGCTCTTACGCTGTTGTGGATCGATTTTAAGGCACGCTGATGCAGAAGCGGACTCGGAGAGGGCTGTTCCCACACATTCCCCGCGACAAACGGCAGAAGAGGATACTAAAACACACAAAGGGAGGCCTCGACCTCCTTACTTAAACACCCCAAATCAAATTTTACGCTGCAGCTAAAGCACTAGGGAGCTGAAAATATTCCATAGCGGCTCACAGTTTGGCTGTGGCCCTGACAAGAATCTTAATAGAAAGATAAATTATTATCCCTCAAGCGGAAATTGGGGCTGCTGGAGAGTTATTCATAAAACAGACATTACAAAACAAAGTAAGATGTAGGTTAATAAACTAATAACAAGTTAGTTTAGATAGTAGATTGGATGTTGGAGGATTTATTTAACATTGCTTGGAGTTGAATAATCAACAAGTGAATTCAACAGGTTCCTTTTCTTGATCAGAGACTCTTAAATGAAATTAAACAAGTGCATTTACAAGTATGTACATGCGCGCACACACATGGTACACACACTCAAAGACCAGCAGGAAAAAAGGGCAGTGCTACAGAGCGACCACTCGAGGTAAACAGAACCATTTATCGATCAAGAGAGGAGGCTGACGGCGGGGAAGATAAACTCCAGAGGGTCACAGATGTGAACTTTGAGAACGTCCAGTCCCATTAGCTTCACCTGCAGCAGTACTGCCTCTAACAGGCCAAAAAAACCAAGTGAGGATTCCAACTGCGAGAATAAAGACTGCTCTTGTTTACTGCGAAGTCTACATCGGCCAGGACTCGCCTTGCCAAGCATTCACCCCGCCATCCCCACCCCCACCCTCCCATCCGTTCAAGAGATGTTAATATGAAGAGACATGCACAGAGGCGCACATCCATATACGTGCACACAAATTTACACACGTTGCTCAAAAATGGCAAAAAAATGAATGAGGTGGAAAGTGTGAAAGAGAATCAAAATAAGTATTAAAGGAAGGGAAAGAAGCAAGAAATTGGGAGAAAGATAGACAGAATGAAAGGAAGGGAAAGGGATGAAGAGCCTCGGTGAGAAAGAGAAGCGGAGCATATGGGGCAGTTTATAGCCTTGTCTTGGTAGGGGCTGGCTAGCCCTTCCTCCAGGGGCAGTTAATAGAGAAGGTAATTGAGCTGGTGACATGTGTTCGCAACACAAAACAAAGGGCAGAAGAGACAAATGAACTAGTTATTTGCCCAGGGAAGTAGATCTAGCCCTTTCAGGCCACGGAGCATAGTGCGAGTGGGCCACTGAATAAAATAGTGGCATGCTACATAGAGCCAGAGCGAGCAGATGCACTGGAGGAAAAGAATAGTTAACTGACAGCTTATGGGCTCAGCTGGGGTTAACAGTTAAGGGAAAAATGGGAGTGAGTGGGCTGCTCACTTGACTTGCTAAAGAGCCCCCAGGATCCTGCAGCTGCCTGGGAAAAGAGGAGGGGGGGGACAGATATAGTGAAAGAGAGATGGAGATGATGATGTGATGGACAGAAAAAATGGAGTGAATAAGCGCAGGAGGTTGGCACTTAACGGACAAAGAAAGAGCTGGCGATATGACTTTGAAAGATGTATCTCTGTCTAATATTGGTGAGGTGACAAAAAGCCACAAATGGCCCTTCATGGCTATTATGTGTGCCCAGTGTGCGGTGTTTATTATTTAGTTCCACCGTGGTGCAGTTAGGTGACGGTTTCACGGTGGCATTTCCACCCTCGGGGCATGGACAAAGCAACGGCACAGAACCCACGCAGGGACAAAGCAACAGGCCAGTCTGCCGCACGTTCCAGTCAAACGGAGACTAACCAGCAGAGCTCCACCTCAGCCCGGCCCAGACAGACAGACAGACAGACAAACCAGTCACCTGACCAGAACAACAGAAAAACCTGTACTCGAATTCACACAACAGATCAAAGCCTATGCATATTTAAGTGAAGGTTATTATCACACTGATTTACTGATCGGATTTTATGGAGATGGTCAGTTGTCATCTTTTCCCAAACATTATTGTAACCTCCTTTTCCTGGGGTCTAATAGTTTTAACAGTCAAGTGACCCCAGGTTAGCCCCTGACCTTTTCACAGCTACTGCACAGCGCTGCGGTGAAGACGGCCTCACCGCTAACCCTGCCACAAAACTTCACACATCCTCACATTCCACGCTTTCTTCTTATACCTTGCAGTCACTCATTAAAGGTGTATTTATATTGGTTTTATGAGCTTTGGGTGCACATTTTCAACTTTTATTGTAGTTTTAATGCTTGTTTGGACAAATGTAGGAAATAAATACTGTCATTTAGAACATGTATTTTTGAAATATCTTATATCCTAAATTTCCGTTCTTTTTTTAGTGGATTGTTTTTTGTTCAGAGAGGTAAAAAAGGACATTAATCAAAACTGAAACAGTGTTGTGCCGGCATGTCCATAATGTGCAATGTGCTGGACGAAACAGCTCCACAAAAACTGAGGCTAAACAAAGTTAAGTGATTGACAACGCTGTCTGGCTTTACTCAATTAACTATCCCATTGTGTTCCTCTTTGCAGAGTCCCCTCGCCCCCGACCCTTTTCTCTTCACACTCCTTTATCCTCCCCATCACAGAGTTTTGCTTGGCTAATACTTCCAAGGAAATAGAGAGCTCTTTTTCTACTGGGGCTCCTCTCCTTGACCTTCCATTGCTCACTGCTTCTCTTTCAGTCACTTCACAGTGTCTCTGGGGTTAGTGGGGAGAATGTGGAGAGTACATCAGCGCCGAGGGGCCGGCTCAGGGCAGGACCCCGGCCCATTACTTCAAAGTTGGCCTGCATTCATTAATTGTCCTTTGAATTAATATTGGAGGATCACAATGTGGGTGCCAACAGAGAAAGAGGCTTTAATGAAGCATAGAGTCTGCATTCAGTTGCAGATCAGCCAGTGTGGATTTTTTCTTTCTTTTTCTTTTTTTGAGGAAGACGGAACTTTGAGAGTCATGCCAACACAGAACATAAAAGTGTTGAGTGTATATATTTAAGAAGGGTGACAGAGAAGGAGCTGTGATATATCTATCTATCTATCTATCTATCTATCTATCTATCTATCTATCTATCTATCTATCTATCTATCTATCTATCTATCTATCTATCTATCTATCTATTTATTTATACCTCTTAAGGGAAGAAATATATTGTGAGTGTTGGTTTGTTTTCCCCCCAACAGTCCACTGGGCTAAACTAGCATTATAAGCACTATTAACACAGGAAAACATAGAGTGAGGCCCACATATAAAATTCTCCATTCTCCAGCCCTGAGAGTAAAATGGAAATGTGGCTGTAGGAGACATTCCTCTGGTTGCATTGAGGCCTTCTGTCTCCTCTAAACCTCCAAACTTTAACTCAATTCACCGTGGAAATGCGAGGACCCCTGACAAAGACAGAAGTTGTAGAAATTCCACATCTATCTATCTGTTTACAGTTATGGGTTATTGCCGTGCTGCTCGGTTGCTTTTTGCTCCCTGCGTGTGGGAGAAATGTATCTGTTTATATTCTTAGATGTCTCATGAGAATATAAGTTATGAAACTTTAGAATTGGATTAGATAGCTCGGATGTGGCAGCTACGTGTGGAAGTTTGCTACCGTCATAATTTTTGGAAATGTAAATTACAAACATCTTTTAAACTGCTTTAAAATATGGTAAACTCTCAAACTAAAATATGATCGTTCTGCTCTCATTACTCTCTAAATTTCCCTCACTCTAAATCCATGCCAAAGTCACAGGGAGCCAGTAACCCAGTTTATTTACACAAACAAAGTCCCACTCAGCTCCTCTGACAAAAGCAGCTAAATCTTTCATGTTTTGTCAGCACTTGATTCCTCCTGTCCCTCTGGCTATTTGCCTGCCTCCGGACAATAGAGGCAGGAGAATGGCAGCAGATTGTTGGAATGCACCTCAATGAAACCAATTATTACATGTTGACTGCGTTCACCATGGCAGATTTGAAAGAACTGGGCTCATTCAATTTGGCTCCGCAGGATTCCCTTTAAAGAGAAATTATCCCTTTGACTGTTTGTATTTCTGAGCTTTCTTTTTCTTCTTCTTCTTTCTCCTTTTTCACCCCCACTGCCATAAATGGATCCTGCGAGAGTGGCTACTCTTCTTTCATGACTTTGGTTACTTTAATTAGTTAAATGAGGCTAAAGTGCTAACAGTAATAAATAGAGGCATGGATGCTACCAATTAATTTAATGCCACTCATGGAAAAAAAAACGAATTATTGGCACCGTTGCATTATTTAATCTTCAAATTAAAAGTATACACCAGAGAGACACGTAGTTGGATGTACTCCTGCTTTATGGGCAAATGTGATAAATGGCAGAAATAATTATTCTCAAGCTGAAGCTCAACCGTTGCACGCTGTTAAAATTCTCTACACTTAAATTCTTCCTCAATAACTCAACTGTTAAAGGATATGTAAACAACTTAGCATCAGATTCATCGCAGCAAACATCCTTTTCCCACAACGCTCCAGCCACTTGCTAATGCCATGCAGACCTAGGGCTGCTCAGTATACTTTATCCCACAAACCTTAGCAGTCCTTTTCCCAGACAAATAAATCTAAATGAGTCAGCTTTGATCTTAGCACTTAAGGAAAGACAACAATAGTGGTAGAGGAGAAAGGGGCAGAGAGCAACAGGCCTCTCTCCACCACAACAATAGCCTCTACAAACACCTACTTAATCAATATTTGGCCAGAAGACACTCTCTCAGTCCCCAAACCACCCTTTTCACATTCTAATGAAGAGCTATAAAAGAGAAAAACAACAACTACTTCCACAAAGAGACACAAGAATGAAATAGTGCTGTTCTGTATATCAATGGGGGAAAGTGCATCAGACCTGTTTGCATGTAGAGTGTCACCCATTTGATGGAAGAAAAAAAAGGGGGGAAAAAGCTAATATTATTTGTTTTCTTTAAACAAAATTCACAGCAGTCTAAAATTAATAATTCAAGATATTTAAAAAAAAGTTTTTTCCTCATTGCATGTTTTCTGAGAGTTGCATCAAACAACATTCAGTTTAAAGAGGATGATCAACAAAGAATTAATTTAAGAAGCCAGGATGCATCCTAGTTTATTAATTAATTGGATTATTTATTTAAAAAATTTTTTTTGCAGTAATGAGTTTTAAAAGTTAGAGAAGTCAACTGATCAGTATTAGATGTGGCTCGCCTGTAAGAGGGAGAGGGAAGTGCCCACAGATAGTGCATGAATGTGTGCGCCCTAGGCAGAAAGGAAAGGGGCGGACTTTGTCTGAGATGAAAGTGGAAAGAAATAAAAGGTTTGGATTTAATCTAGTGGAGAGAAGGGTTTCCCTGCGCTCACTGGCTGAAGGTGTCACGCTCACTGCGCAAAGACTGTGACAAAAGCTCCGTGCGCAAAAGTAACGGCACCGTTCAATTTGATAACGCGAGGCCTGACGTGAATTTAATACATTTCAGGGAAATATCACGAGTCTTTTGCCAGCATCCAAATGCATTCATTTATGTTTATTTTTCTAAATCTAAACAAACCCACAACAATGAAGAAAGGGAATAAATCCTGCGCGTCATTCCATGATATTACCAAACACCACTGTTTCTAGAGGTGTAGTCATCAATAATTAACTACAGACTGCATTATGTCTCCAACAGCAACCTTTCCTTTTGCGGCAACACTGCTCAGACCCCAACAGGTCGTAAATCAACAGGTGTTTGTCTAAAGTCTGAGCTGTTTTTTCTTCATCTTTTTTTTATGAATGACAAACTGTAAACAGTGGGGGGGAGCCCCCAAAATTGGGACTTTTTTTGAGCAGTCTATAAACCAGGTCGCACTGGGCCCATTGGTGTCCCTGAATAATTCATCGCTCATTGCGGGTTCATAATGTCCTCTCCCGGCCTTTTGTCAGCACAGTTTTTTCTCCCTTTCTTTCCCCATTTTGAAAGGCCCTGGCGTCTTTTTGTACACCACTGAGCCGCTCACTGGAGTTTGGCTTTTGTGCTCGTCAAACTGAGGTGTGAGTCTCAATGGACTCTCCCTGCTTTGTCCCCTGAAGTTCATCCTCAAGTGTCCGATTGTGTGTAAAAAAAAAAAAGTTTCTCAGGCTTGGAAGTTAGACAAATGTTTGATTATCCACTTCAAAAAAATCTCTGCACATTTGTTAAATCTCAGAAGCCTAAACGCATGCGTAAACACCTGGAACTTTAATGTATTTAACTTTTCAGTGCAGGTTAATTAAAAACAGTTGCCGTTATAATTCCTCTATAATAAATTCCATATCTAAAAATAATTCACATTTAAATGTATGCATTATTCGGGATATTTATTTTATGATTTCTTTGTGATTATCATTATAATAAAACGTTTTCGTCTCAGCTGATGCAGACCATCAAACATTAACCATCCAAAACCAGATCTGGATATGTTCGTTCATTTAGTTTGCCACATATGCCTTTTCGTAAAAAAAATAAAAATGATGCACTTACATCTGTCTCCCAGAATGCCATCGATGCTGTGTTTTGTCCGTGGTTCGCTTTCCTCCATCTCCCTCTTCACCACTTCATCATCCTCCTCATCATCATCACCGGCTCCACCGAATTTAGACCGCATGATGCGACTGATGGCGCTCACTTAGAAAAAAAGAATGAAAGAAAAGTTGCATTTATATAGATAAATGTATAAAAGTTACACATGATAACAAAGAAGTCCTGCATGCAAATACATATACAAACATGTTTTGATAGACTGTGTTCACAAATGTTAATAATGAAATACAGGCCTAATTGTTTTTCTACACGTTTGAGCTCCATAAACTGTCGCCTACCTGAGGGAACGTTGTTCCTGTCGCAGACCCCATCTTTCAGTAGCTTGTCCCTGATTTCCCAGCTAAACATGCCCGGGTTTTCTCTCTTGTACTCTTCGATTTTCTTGTCCACCTCTGGAGAAGCGATTTGCTTTGATTGGAGGAAAGAAAGAAGAAGAGTTTTATAACTATCTTTTAGGTTCAAGGCCCTCAATTATAGGCGAGACAGAGAAGTTTAATTATGTGCCACATTTAAGAGTTTTGGTGGATATGCAAAATACACAGTTGTGACACAGTAACTCAACAGATTATTTATCTTAAGAGGATCCTAAAATCAAACTTGTTCAAGTTAAAATATATCTCCAAAATACTTTTTTCACAAAGGTCTTGTTGACTTTTGAATCGTATTTGTTTAGTTTTTATTATAGGGTTAAGGTTAGGTTTATTTAGCCTCTGTGTTTCACAAACAATGGAGGTTGTCCACTGTTTTAAATTTAAATCACATACTTTAACACATTGATGTTGTATTTTTACTATGTTGTTTATCCTGTACACACATCATCTATTGCACGTCTGTCCGTCCTGTGAGAGGGATCCCTCCTCAGTTGCTCTCCCTGAGGTTTCTTCCATTTTCCCCCTTTAATTATGGGGTTTCTTTTAGGGAGTTTTTCCTTGTGCGGTGCGAGGGTCTAAGGACAGAGGGTATCGTATCCTGTACAGTCTGTAAAGCCCTCTGAGACAAATGTGTAATTTATGATATTGGGCTATATAAATACATTTGACTAATCTGGCTCTACTCTAAAATTATTGCTGAGTTTCGGATACATTGGATGTCGCTTTCCTCACATTTCAGTTGTATGCGAATTTACCAAAACATAACCGGGTCGTGTATCTCTCACCTTTGGCTTGCTGCCTCCGATGGCCCCTGGCCTGATGGAGCCTGTCTCCTGGTACCGGCACAGGATTTTGGAGACGCAGCCGTGGGACACGCGCAGCTGACGGGAGATAACACACGGCCGGACACCGTGATGGGCCATCTCCACGATTTTATGGCGGATGTGGTTGGGGAGAGGTCTGCCGTTTATGAAGACACCGCCGAGCTGGTTGACCCGACCCTGGCCTAACGGAGTGGAAACTGCACAGAGATGCATGAGATTCAAGTTAGTAAAATAGCCTGTTTATAACTTGTAGATTAAACAATATGTGACAAAACGAGTTATTTTTTAGTGATGAGAAACAACTTACAACCTGACAAACACCTTTGTTGGATATAATCCACGAGCAGTTACACTTTTAAAGTGTAATCAAATATGGAAAATCAAAGTTATTAAATAGACATATCGTTCAATTTAAGCCTCAAATTTTGAATACTCCTAAAATAAATAGAACAAGTCTGCAAGTAGAAAGAGAAAATAAAAGAATTTTCTTTCCAACAATTGTAAATCATATCTTGCTCAATTGATGTTATAGTAATGTGATATAGTGATACATTACACCACATTAAATACAATAAACAGAATAAATAAATAAATACAATTTAAATAAATAAAAAAGCACATCATGTAGCCACTGGAATTACTTAACCCGGGATGTATTTTGTTTTGTAAGATTTCATGCAAAAAAACAAAACAAAAATAGACGAGTCGTTAATAATAGACTAGCATTATTTGAAGGTTTAGAACTTTTCAGGGCTCGAGTTTGTCAACTTTACTAAAGTTATCGAAAAGTTGAATTTCCTTCAGATTTTGAGCAGCAACTGGTGGCAGTGTCTTACCTTCCAGAGAGTATCCTCCCCGCGGGTAGTTCTGGTGAGGAGTCGGTCTCATCATTCTCGGTAAACCTCCTGCAAGCGCTGTCATGATTCCTGACTTTCTGTCAGGTAACACGAGAGCTGCTGCTTTGTTTGTCGCTTTTAATCCCACAAAATACCCTTTTGTTCGTTGTAAAATCTCGCCTTCTCTACAGACGCGATGCAGCCTGCTTTTCCTCGAGTAACAGGTTGCCTCGGCAAGAGAAACACTGGATCCCCACAAGTATTGTTGTCTGGTATCCAGTGGCCGATGTGGGCTGAGGTGAGAGTTGAAATCAAAGTGCAGGTCGCAAACAGTCCTGCGAGGATTGAGAGGATGCTTTGAGAGGATGGATGGAAGTCAAACATTTTATCTGTGGTCGCTGTCCCCTCTGACTCCGCGCTGCGCCTCCCGATTGGTCAAAGACCCGGACGTTCAGGGGCTGGGGGAGCTCTGTGATTGGACAGCACGAGCTCCCTTCTGTCTGACTTGACCTCACGAGGTCAGTTTGTGGTGTCACAAGCTTCTGCTGTTGCGCACGAAACTTTTCTCGAAGTGCACAACTTTGAATAAAAGCAATGAAATAACTGCCTGGACGAAGATATATCTGATTATATTTTTCTGAAATATGTATGTAGCCTATGAGTGAGGTATCAGGATACAGCTGGGCGTATAGCAGACGGTTTAATGATGTACGACGCCAGTAAACAGAACAGTGCAGGTTGCTTACATGAAGCATAACAAGTAACAATGACTACAGTGTGCTTGGCTTATATATGTGAAAAGTTTTCTGGAATACAAATGTTCGTTTACAGCATTGATGAGACCCCCCAGGTACTCGCATACACTTACACACACATTGTTAAATATCTTTAACGTTTGTTTATTTCCCTTACTTAAACATATTAAGAAAATTAATATTTGTTATTGGCATTATTATTATAAACAGTAGAATCAATTGTAGTTGTTAAAGTTTTTAGTTTTTTTTACATACATTTTCCCTTATTATTATTATTATTATTATTATTATTATTATTATTATTATTATTATTATTATTATTATTATTATTATAAACATGTAGCCCACTTGAAAACTGACAAGTGGAAAGAAATATTTAAAAACTATGGATTTGTTTTAGCATCGATTTAGGCTTAACAAAAAGATGGGGTTTTATACGTGTGGAGATTTCACTGTAGAGCAGAGAGAAGGCATGTACATGTTAAATAGCTACTGAGCACTCACTACTGTGTGGTGCATCCCAGGTGCTCACTATGCGCACTTGTTTTTGAGTAGAAAGGCGGCAGCACGTGGGAAAATATTCACCATCAACCTACATTTGAATTACTCTGCCACAAGGAATATTATAAAGATAGCACTTAACAATGATATAACAGGCCTATATTAATCGTATTGTGGAATAAAGTATGAGGATCCTTAATTTTTTCTCGTATTATTAATATTATTATTTATATTAATCATCAACATTACATCATGATTATCACGTCACAAAGCCTACACCCCATGTGTTGTTATTGCAACAGTTGTAATTCAGTTCCCAATGGAGTCCCCCATACTGTGAATGAGTGCATTGGTCTATAACTATTCTATAACAGCTTTGTAATTTATCACTTTGTAAATGCCCCAGAAATGACAAGCTGAATATGATGAACTGTTTCAGTCTTTATGATTGCTTTGAATTAGGTGTTCTTTATATTATATACTAAAACTACATTTAGGCAGTAAACACGTTGAAAAGAGGCAGTGGCTAATATATCTTTAATCGCCAAAAGTATAAATGTAATAAGATTTTCGCTCCAGCATACAGACAGCACTCACAATGGAGGTCAGGAGAGAAATATTGCGTGGATGCGGGGGATTCCCAGCGTGCAGAGGAGCATCTATTTTTTTCCACGAGTTCCACCACACCCCACGCAAAAGCTCTGCACGGTCTCCTAATAGTTGTATGAATTTAACAATAGTTGCTGCTCGGACCCGTGGCTCAGCCACACGGCAGTGTAACACATCCGTGCAAATGGTCGATTATAGACATAGAAACACATGAGGGATCATTTGACTTTTCTGAAGCTTGTAGAGTTGCGATAATTATGATAATTAGGCGTGTTTAATAGACCGATACATTTTCTTCCTTTCCCCCTAGGAATAAGACCATAATACTGGCCGATTCTGTTTAGAGGCCTCTTCAACCTGCATACCATAAGTGACTGGTTGGTCATGACCTCTTTTAGAAGAACTGGTGCATCATTCTGGCAGGCAATTAATTGATGACCATCAGATCTTGTCTAAACGAAATGTTCAAGAAAAGATTATTGTCACAATCTGAATGGGACCATCTTTGTGAAAATATGAATAAGCAAAACCAGCTGTTTGGTGCTACTGTGGTGCCAGATTTTATTTGCTAAAAAAGGGGGAAAATGGGGGACAAGTGTTGTAAGATGACATTTGTTTATCCATGTTTTTACTATAATTTGACCTAACGTTATAGAGTCATCTTTCTGTCCCTTTCATGTCACAGCATTTGGCATATATATTTTTTATTCCCCCTATAAGACTTCATGTAGGGGGAAAATGGTGTGGTGGACACAGAACATGTGGAAACATTATATGTCCATAAAAGAAGGAATGGGGAGGGGGAGAGAAAGTTATCATACTAAAGTTTGACTATCATGAAAAGGACATTGGATCTACCATGTCAAATCAATTAGTGGGGTAAGCTGAGTCAGAAATGTGGTGTGGTGGTGGACAAAATGCATCAAAAATAAAGAACAAAATGGCCCCTAAAATAAATAGTGTGTTGAATTTACTAGACCTACGCACAGAATAAGCCGGGGACTTTTAAGGCTGTATTTCTGAAACCATACACATAACAAATACAAGAATATTTAACTATTCGTCCAATAAAGATAAAGTTAGTCGAATGGCCTGATAACCCATAGGCAGTTTAGATCTTGGCTGGGGCCCTATAGCGATAAGTTCCGACACTGCGTCATACTAAGGCCTATTTAGAGCACTGGAAACATCTCCATTCTCTCCAGAGCAAGTTACAATACTGCTCAGTATTCATCATCAAGCATCAGATCAAAAATAGATAGAGAGAATCAGATCATCACAGTGATTATCTGACCATAAACTAGAGGGAATAAACTTCTAAACTAAGAAGCTTCAATTCTTCTCATAATTAAAATAGTCAGTCATGCATTCCTTCATGTAAAAGACACACTGTTGCTGTGGCACATACAGTACAGCTCTAGTTTACTGTCACAAGCAGATTGACAGATACCTTAAGTTGATAACCCTAATTTGCATTATTCATTGGATTTTTATAGAGGTTTTAGTATGTTAAAATAACAGCCAGCTGTAAAACAGCGTGTGCTTAATCTTTATTGGTCTTCAGAGAATCATGTCACTGCTGTTAGGGAATTTTAAATAATGTGCTATATTGTCTGTTTCTGTACTGCAGTCGACCACAGAGGTCTAATTATAGTTGAGGCTTTATAATAGAGCACGATTACTTCTGCCAATTCTTCTTTACAATATTTTAAACACAGATTTGAAAATAGTGTACTGTACATTTTTTCTTGGCCACATGTTATGCAGACACATTTTAAATAAAGCAGCGGACTTACACTGTATTTGTTGAATACAATGTATTCTGCCTTCATTAAGCAGATTCTTCATTTATTATTGTTGTGTAAATGCCATACAAGATGATTTCTGTATTTCTTTATGTATTAAATTCTAATATAATGCAACACACTATGTCTTATGTTAACACTGCATAGAAGTAACCAGGAAGTGTGCCTATAATGCCCTTTAAAATGAATTGGACTGCATCTGATGTTAGTTTTATTGTTTGTGATATATCATCAGTTATGTTTGATGTTTTGTCTTTATTAGCCTGCAGCAGTTCAGTGACAATTCAAAAGAGCTTTGCATCACAAAGACTACAGAGCGGACATTGTGTGAAGCAGGAGAAACAGATTAGAAGAATGGCCAGGCCGACATTTAGATAAGCATCTCAGAAAACGTTGGATCTTCAGAATAAGGAAATCCACTTTGTGATTACTATCCTAGGGATGTTACTGTTACAAGGTATCTCCAAAAGAGCCACTGTTTTTCTCATGTGTTTGATCTTATCAAATACATATGGCCCACGACATTTCAGTGGGAAGTCAAACTGAGTGCAGTTATCATAACAAAGAGCCACAAGGTGCACCCAGGTGAGAGAGAGAAAAGAAAAAGAGAAGCAGAGCATTTGTTAACCATACAGCCTATGGGCATGTAGGGTTACTTTAATAGTTTGGTAAGGATTGAAAATAGTGAGCTAATCGTCCCATGATGAACTGTATGTTCAGCGTTACCTCCTGTAAGATTTGTATACACTACACCTTTACTTCAGCATGTGTGTCTGCGTGTGTGTGCGTGTGTGAAAAGACATTGTATCTGGTGTTGTGACAACACCTTGAAGTGGATTTCACACTTCCGCAAAAAATGGATGCATTCTGACAAAAAGCAATAATATATTTGAGATGTTTGACATCTCCAGTACAATATTATTTAAAGGGTAAGTTTGCAACTGTATGACTGTATGATAGGTGATGTGAAAATGGACATGTATTATGCACATTTCTTTTGCTTTTAAATCACAACATATGAATCACAGATGTATCCAGTCCTTTGCTGAAAATGTTTGCCATTAGTCAAGTACATATTTTCAGGGATCACACATTTAGTTTTTTAAATATATGTAAGAAAAACATAGTATAAAAAACATTATAAAACAAAAGATGTGTGTCAAATACCTCTTGACACGTTTTCACAGTATTAAACGTTGCACTGAATTTATTCAACATGTATTTCATTACTTGTGAATTATTTGACTTATGAAATGTACATATTGGTAGAGTAAAACAACAATAAACATTGACGATAATTATGTCCTGTCACTCTCTTTTCACCTTCCTAAAGGAGGCCAAATGTAACAAGTACCTTTAAAAGCATCTTTAATCGGATTACTGTTATAAATAACTGTAACTAAATAAAATGTCATTAATTGCATGTAATTGTGTGAAATGTGACTTTAATCCAGTTAGACACAATATGCTACTACCCAGCCCAATACTATCAGTTAAAAAGATGCATGCATACATTAAGCCACAAGAGGGCACATGTTCAAGGAGAGACATTCTTCAGCTAATACTGCATGTAGTCTGTCTGACACCATGAAACCCACCAACCTCATTTTATTTATCTAACTACCATCGTGAACTTTTTTAAAGACCGATTACTTCACTTCATGAATATCTCTCTTTGTGCTATCATGTACGATAAACTTTCTGTTCAGCAGACGAGGTTTTAATACAATCAAGAGGAAAGGTGTCACACTACTTGTCCACGACTTCATCCCCTCAATGGATTGACTTTACAGCAGGAGGTTCCAATTTAAGATTATTTCTGCTTTCACAAGAATATTTCAAAGTGGTCTATTTATGGTTTGGATGATGCAGATGTTATCAAAACGTGTATGGACATTAAACAGTTGCGTCTAACATGTGCTGTATCTGAGCAAAGGCTTGCCTTGGCAACAGGGACAAATAATGTGCCTACATTTTTGCCTGAATCTTGAAAGATTCCGTCTGTGTGTGCTGGTCAGATAGCCTTTGTAGATGTAGAATTGCGTTTTAACGGGTCATAGAGTGGTTATTAGAAGTAAAGGGAAATGAGGCCTCATAGCATGAGAGGGAAAGACCATGTGCCAATGCCTGTTCTGCATCTTTTAAAGTTAAGCACGAATCAAAGAAGGACAGCACCTCAAACACAGACTGATATCTGCAATGCTATATAGCTGCAGCTCAGGGTGTCACTGCTAATCGCCCTGCTCGGCGCTGTCCACTGCATGTGGTGCTGAAAAGGCAAAGGGACAAAAAAAACGGTGCTGTTTACTGTCGCTGCAGGCACTATATTCTAATTATAAAGTTAAATGGGGCTATTAAATCCACCTAATACACATGACCCACACTTGTGACAAATCAAACAGGTGACACAGACCAGATTGGAAAATCAATTTGAACAAGTCTATCGCCAGGAAGATTTTGCCGTAAACTGGGTTAAGTTCTGGTAATGTGATCGTGATGAAGCCCACAGTCTGTCCCTGTCCACGGGTTGCGCCCCGGGCCGGTTACGCAGCAAGTCTGTGTTTGCATAACAACCGGATGAATCCACGACAGCTGACGAGACTGACTCAGACCGGGAACTAAGAGAGATAATGATCTCACTTGACAATGTTTTATTGCCATCCGGGCATTTTCTCATCAGGAAATATTCCACAGTATGGTCTTGATCAATTATGTAACTTTATTGTAGTGAATTAGAGCCGTGTCTGTAACCCAGTTATACGGAACATGGCGGAGGCGGTCATTGCATGAGGCGAGTGTGGCTCAGCTCTGCCTGACATGACCGACTCGTTCCCCAGCGAGGAATACGACCTGGACCGCCACACACCCAAACTGCTGGGCTGTTCCCACACCTTCTGCCACGAGTACCTAGACGCTCTGCACTCCCGGGAGAGTCGAGGATGGAGAATCAGCTGCCCCGTGTGTCGCCACCGAACTCCGGTGCCGGAATACTGGGCTCGCAACCTCCCCGACAACACCGCGTTGACTTAATCGCTGCCGCTAAAAAAGCACGAGACCGTGGACTCATCAAACATAGACGTCCAGACATGTTCAGTCGTCTATTCAGCCTCCTCCCAAGAGAGCAACGCCAGCTGTCAGACTTCCAAACAAGTTGCGTTCATGACCGGCTGCATGTGCACCATCTTCTCTTTCTTGTCCATGGTGGTGCTCTTATTTCTGGGCCTCATCTTTGTGCATAACTTCAACCACAGTTCGTGGCCCCTCAGCCCTATCTGTTTGTTTGTTGCCAGTGTCCTCGCCCCGTTCTCGCTCATCCTCACTTGGTTAATGTGTATGTTGAAGTACCGACCCGAAACTGAAGCAAGCCAGTTCAGTTCACTCACTTCTAATACAATGTGATCCTCTGGCTGCAGAGTTGGATACACAAGCTTAGCCAGGTCAGTATAATTAAAGAGGAATCTGTTTGTTTATTTTCTTGTGCTTAGACGTCCTTATATAGATGTCTTAGTCAGTGTTTGTGACTTGCTTTGGTTTCAGTGGTATTGTACATGCTTGCTCACTGTCATGACTTACCAGGACACATGAACAGAACAGAACATTGTTTGTGTCATTAGTAACATTTGAGCTTTTTGTACTATGACTCCAAATGCCTGCTTTGGGAAAAAAGGCCTATTTTGACCTAAATTGAAGGTTGTAGGAGGATTATGGCTCAAGCAAAACCTTTAGATTATCTACTCTATTAAAACATTACGTTTGGATTACTATATGTTTGAAGCTTCACTGCCTTCACATATTGTTTGCTTTTCTTACAGAATGCCCCTTTCTTCATTTTCACTCCCTTTGAAGGAAATGCACTTCAGCCTTAAATTATTATTGCTCGTTTGAGTGAAATGCAACTGTGATCATGTGTACATGTGTTGTGTCATGACAAATGCTTACACTGAAGGCTTAAAATCACTGAAAGAGCACTTTGACTTGTCTTGCTAATGGAAACATTAGCAGAAACTGACTTGAATAATAGGGAGATTGCTCATTACAGCGATATCCTCCCCTCCTCCCCCCTCACACTTGTTTTCCTGCATTGAAATGATTTACACACCTGACTTCATAAGGCGCTGGGAAGATATTGTGCAAGCATGTGTACTGTATGAATGTGTCAAACTGTTGGTATGTGACTGATTTATTATAATCTTATTGTGCCACCATTACTAACAAAATGACCTATTGTGCCAATGACAGAACCTGCTTACCTCATAACCACCTCTGTGTGATTACACTGACTCCCCGTGGTGGACCAGGTCAGCAGGGGATCCCAGGCCAATGACCCTGAGGGGACATGAGTCTTCACAAGATGAGAGAAATAACTTTGGGGTAGGGGGCCAAAATAAGTAGTGTTGTAAAGTAGTGAGACAATAGAGGTGCAGATGACCTCCTAAGGGTCTTAAATCATATGAGGGGCTTAAGTTTGCTTTCCCAGTCATATAAACGGCAAGAACATATCAACTTCACTAACGACTTGGTCCACACCCAGATCACTCTCAAAGGTCTCGGGTTTCAGGGAAATCTGTGATAAAAATAATGATTATTTTAATTTCTGTGGATTTGTTTTGTATAGATTAGGCCACAAACTCATTCTCCTCTCACCTATCATTTCCTACATTTAAAAAAATCATAATTGGACTAACCCTGCTGACAATTCACTAGGTTTGGGTTATTATTAAATGAGTTATGATTCAAGAAGATGTCTCCATTTAGTTTAGCTGAATCACAAAAACACAGTGGGTATTTATCTCCACTTAGTGTTGTTTTAAGAGGCGACACTGGTCTCAGGAGTTAAAATCCATCTCTTTCAGGTTTCTCAAAGGAACTCCTTCACTTGGTCATCCAGTCGGTGAGTAATGCCACTTAAATGCCACCGTGACAAAAGCTTGAGAAAAAAAGGAGGGGTGGCAGGTTTCCACTGGGAGCCATAGGCAACACTGAGTCTGGGGCAGAGGGCTTCATTTCACAGAGACTGCAGGGCTTAAAGTTAAAGATTACTTTGAAATCTGCATCCCCTACCATCAAACTATAGCCCACCCTCCCTCCATCCGTCACTCCCTCTCCCGAAAAATAAAAAGCTGTCGCCACAGAGCAGGGGATGAGTTTGGAGCAGATCCTCTTTGATGACAGAGAAGGATCCTTTTGTTCTCTAATCCCCACGTGAACCCCCCCCCCCCCCCCTTTTTCTCTATAAATCCAACTGGACGTCAAGGGTCTTCATAATCAACCAGGGGCTCAAAAGTTATTTGTTTAGTTGTTTTACTTTAAAAGATTGGAATGTAAAAGCATTGACATTTCATTTATGGCTTCTAATGTTGGTCTTTATAGTATATGAAAGACTCTTTGAGATCATTAAGTGAATGCCCGAACAAGCCACATGACACTGGTCAATGGTTGTCATAAGTGGAGCCTATAGGAAAAGCCATTAGCCAATGTGCATGCTGTCAAGAGAAGACAGGGTCACCCAGAGACAGACAGTTCCAGGATACATTTATTTTCTTCCTGTTTCTTGCCTTTAAGTGTGAGCAAAGTGTGTCCTTGTGTCATTATCAGATTGGACACACGGATTTCACAGAGGAGATGAAAGTGTTCCTTTTGCTCATAACATCTGCCCTCTGATGGTTTGTGTCCCATCAAGATGACCTCAGACATAGCCTGAGGAGAGCGATTATCACCACTCTGTACGCACTCTAGCTCGCCATGTGATCACATGCTTGAGTGAATGGCGTGTGTTTATGAGAAGAAAAAGGCATGAACTTTTGTGTTTGTGTGCACGAATATGACTGCACAGACATATGGCCTAACAGGCATGCAAACACTCAAAAGACCAGTGAGAAGGGATCAATGTCGAGGGTCAAAGTGTCAAACATGACTTACCTTGCCATGTAACTTTCATTATGTCGCTCTTCAGATGTTAAAGAAGACTTTCATCTGTCTTCAACTGTTGGATCTTCTCTCTGTCAAGTTGAAACAAATAGCATTATAAAGTGAAGTGCAAAGCCTTCATGAAAGAAATGTACACCGACTCCATCTGGTGTATAACTGTGAGAATACAGCAAAGGAAAATATGAACCATATACAGTTTCCATGATAAAATGATGAGTTCTATATAAGAAATATATAAATGTCTGCTTCCAGTTGTAATTCAGTTATAAAGTAGAGTTATGGGCACTCAAAAAAGGAATGAATCCAATAAAATTAGCTTTTTATCACAATGGCGGAAACACAACAATGTACAGTGACCCACATGCCCTGGGTGGGTGAAGATAGGCAGTCATTGGTGCATTCTGCCCAATGAAATCTTTTTTCAAACCACCACCAGTTACTGTCATGGGACCAAACTATATTGATTTTCAACAGCAAGAGTATGACTAATCAACACTTTGTTGCAGATGGCTCCATCAGGGATGGTGCTTGTCAGATGATTGCAGTAAAGATAGAAACAGTTTTTTATCAATCTGTGGATTGGGTTTTTGGTTTAGGGGGATTCAATTAAATCTTAATAACTTTACGGGTAGAGGTTGAAATGGTTGAAGGATTGTCCTCAAGCAGCTTCCTCACTGGGAGCTCCTCTTGTTCTATCTGATCCACACCCTTCTCTCTCATCTGGATCGCTCTCTTCTCCCACGTCATCCTGTACTGACTTTTACAAATGAGAGGATGGAATTGCACTGAAAAAGATACAAGTCCAGAAGGGACACGCTGAGGGAGAAGTACAAAGACCTACAAGCCAAAAATAGTGGTGAGACAGACAACTGGGAGGAAGGGGAAACTATTACCACATTGTTACTCAAAACTTCTCCAGAAGAACTTTCACAAACAACTGACAGGCATTGTAGACATCTCTTTCTTCCCCCTGAATCAGTTACTATTGTTAAAGACAAGTGATACTACCCACAGCAGTTATTAAAATGTTTAATTATGATAAAGCATCTCTATGTCTTTTCAATACAGACCTGTATTTCCCTCGGGACAAATAAAATATCTATCTATCTGTCTGTCTGTCTGTCTGTCTGTCTGTCTATCTATCTATCTATCTATCTATCTATCTATCTATCTACAGGTGTTACCAATGCAAAAGCAATTGCAAACGCTAAAAGCTAGAGTTTGTAGTATTACTGAAAAAAGATGAGGAAAATGTACATTAGCTTTACCAACTTCTGAAAATTAATTTTGCAATAGCAACGTATTACTAACACAGAGAAGAAATGCTTCCAAAATTAGTCATTGTCCAGCGGAATTTGAATACCATCAATAATAATTCAATAATTCAATAATTCAATAAGTAGGCCTATAGCCTACAGTGTGAATGAATGTCTTGGATAAAATGTGGATTATATTGGATTTTGGGGCGACCTCTTACAGAAGGGAGTGAGAAAATATTATCATGCCAGTATCATGTGTGTTGGTTGCATAAAAAATACATTTACTTCATTTTTTTTGTAGTCCCCCCACACCAGTCAGGGCAGCTCTACTTCTCTGTACTGATGTCAGACAGTTAATCTCTATCGCCTCTAGAATAAACAAGTGGTATTAAAAGATAGGAAGGCCGGGGCTAGTTAGTAAGCATGCTACTTTCAGTAGATAAGAGATATTATCTCTGCAACACAATACATACCTGTACAGTCTTTGACATGATGTCAATACTGTTAACTTTTTACATTCTGATGATAATGTTAGTTTTATTTTATTTATTTTCTTATTGCACCTGTGAGCCACTGCTATAAACCTATCTGGCCTATTCGAAACACAACTATTTATTGGTCGCATTTTATTTTGTTTTAACAATTGGGTTCCCCTTTCTTTAGATTCAAGTGGTTCTATTTAAGAATATACTCGTTCACAAATAGAGGAAAGTTGAGTTTCAGTGGTTTTGGTTTTGCTCTAATAACACTTTCATACCCTGTTTAATACAGAAGCCGCGCGTGGGAGAATCCGCTGGTGAGTGTTCACAGAAACTGCAGTCTAGACAGATGAAACACACATAATGTTTACATATTTAGTGAGCCGGGTCTAACCCGGGTCACATTGTACCGACGACTAACGGTCCAGACAGTTGTGAACGCTAGTAACCTCACTGACGTCCCCGCTGCCCCAAGCACGCGCCACCTCCAGTGCTCCAATCGCTGACAGAGAAATGTCCTACGTCATTCCATAGCTTCCGGGCTGGTAGAACTGGCCCGGTGATGCTCAAATTTACAATTTCACTTAATTTGACATTCGTAATAATAACAGACTAGCAGTTGTAATTTATAACCAAACACACCCTGATAGTAGATGATACAAATATAATGTCAGAGCTTGGGTTACAACGATAAAGAGACTTGATCCAATCCTGCTGCGACTCAGACATAGCGGCTGAGAAAAGAGGTGAGAATGTATTACTGTGTGAACGCTTTGCAGATGTTGATGAGAGGGACTGATTGTTAGCAACTGGTTTGCTTAAAATAGCTTTTAATGGGCAATACATTTGTGTACAATACGAGGTGTGTGCTCCCTTTTGAATCTTTACTGAATTTTGAGAAATAGACTGGTTTTGCTACATCAGCAGCGGGCTAACAACAGCTGCAGTGGTTAGCTGAAGGGCTAACTGTTAGCTACCCCGCTTTGCTAGCTGCTAGCGCGTCTTTGAGCTACTAGCTAGCTGCTAATCTTGATGCTGCGTCGCTAGCCTTGTAGCTTCAGAGACGCACACTGCGGAGTGAAACATGTCCTGATATCTAGCTCATTAGAATGAAAATTATCTCCTTGCCCGGCTTTGATAACATCACAAATAATATCTAAAATCATGTGCAAGTTGTCGTAACAGCAATGTGTTGTGATATTATATAACGTAAGGACACACATCAAAACATTATCGACCACATCGTATCTAGTGCTTCACATAGGAACAACACAGATACATGAATATTAAAAAGCGTTAATACTAATAAGAATAATATTCAGATGGTAAATTAAAAGGTGACGCATTATCTAATGCAATGATGAGATGGAGAAAGTTGCCTGAAATGATCACAAGATTTTAATCCTAGAGGGAAAGGGTTTATAATTTAACATCATCCTGTTGTCCTGATGCTTTCTTGGGTTTTGTATTAAATTATAGCTGGATAAAATCATTATGGATAGTTAGGCTGTAAACTGTACAGCAGAAATATTTTCTTAATTTGTGGTGTTTATCTCTAGTGTCAAGTATGTTGGCAGAAACTCTGTTTTCTTCATTGTTGAACACTGAGTACTTTACGTGCTAAACTTGTATGCATCTGTGTATGTGTGTGTTTGTTTAATCCCAATATGCATGTAGGCCTAAAGTCAGTTTTGTGACATGTCAAACCTGCATATATGTGCTTTGTGCGTTTGCTCTGTACAATTGCATACAATAGAATGTTGTCAGTTGGATGTGGTATGTGAGTTGCTGCAAAACAGGTGAGACGTGTTCAACGTTCACCTGTTTTTTCATAAAACCCTTCACTAAATATACAGAATAAAACTGAATTGGCTTCCTTTACCTAGAAATACTATATTAATATACAGTTTGATAATATATGTACCAATGTACTCCTTTGAAATTATTGTTTGTTTATAAGGTTAGAAGTCATGAGGAAGTTTGGAGCACACACCTCAACCCCCACGTGGACACACTTAACACATAAACCTGCTGCTTTGAATTCATAATGAACTCTGTACAGTGAGAGACAATGATCTATTGTGTAGGAACAGATTGGATCCTGCAGCGAAATATTATCCTGGCCATAGTGTCACAGTCCTTACTGGAGCACAAGACTGTGGTGCGGTGCAGGTGACAATCATTGGGCAGTCTAGTCTGACACTCACTGAGGATTTACACTTTAACTGAAGTAACATTTCTGTCTCAGTTTAGCAGAAGTGAAGCATGTTAGAAGGAAAACTATTTGTTTATTTAAATAAGAGCTTCCTTAAATGTTCTTGAATGTGCCGTTAACATGTAGAATTACTTAGCACTATTTTGGTTGCCTCTTGTAGCTTGTGTTTGCATAAGGCCCGGCGCTGCCCACTACATCGGTTAGTGTTAGATTTTACTCAGTACTGTTATATTAGCCGGCCAGGTTTTGCTAACCTCACATGTGACCTCTGAACCTCTCATTCTGCAGAATGAGTCACTGCCAGTAGTTTTAGCATGCTCCGGCTCTGTGGCTACAGGGCTACACTGGCAATTACACTCTGGCCTTAAGGATGCACCAGGAATAGCTGTGCTCCGGGAGACGATCAGAGTTGATCCAAAGGTTGTTGTGGTATTGCCAAACAAATGAGTATAGTAACAAGTTTAACACATGCTATAATGCTGCATTTGCAAACATTATACCCCGTGGTGGTATCAGTTCCAATCTAGTGTGGACGCATTGAGACTGTGCATCATTTGTGAGAATTAGAGGCAATGGAGATTCATCTTCTGTTTATTAACTAATCATTTTTAGCACTATTATCAATCTTGATGATTTTAAGTGTCGTATGTTTTCTCTGTAAGGCTTGGATCCGAGCCAGCGTAATTGGTGAAATTGATAGTGCCTCGGAAACGGCCTAAGAATAGGCAGAGATGGTCCTCAGGCAAAAGGATTTATTTACTAGGAGACAGTAGCAGACATTTTCTGCTGCTCAAATTTCCCAAATGTGCTGATAAATCTTGTCTACTAGACTGTACTTCAAAAATGTCCTGTTGTGCTTCTCTGTTGCAGTGCTAGAATTTACTGCAAAAAAGAACGACTGCCTGCAACCTTCAGCCACAGCAGCAAGTCATAATTTGTAAAGCGCAGTGACGTGTGCAGTGCCCCATTGCTTGTCTGGTTTAATTTATCTCCAGCACAGACTTCATCCTCAAAAATGAAGTTGAAGGAGGATATGAACCCCCTGCTGCTGCAGGTCTTCCGCTCTGTTGTGTGGGTCTACTCTGTCATCACCTTCATACCCTGGTACTTCTTCTCCGGAGCCGGCACAAACTTGGAACGGGCTCGCCGGATCAAGTCACGCTCAGTTAGTGGACTCCCGTTAGGGCCTTACAGGGCCATCAACAGCCAGGAGAAGCTGGTGGCATGGATGCACCCCAAGGTGGACACCCTGGACAAAATGTTTGAATACGCTGCGATCCGGTTTCCACAAAGAGACTGTCTGGGCACCAGGGAGGTGCTCAGTGAGGAGGATGAGCTCCAGCCTAACGGCAAGGTCTTCAAGAAGGTGAAAGACACTGACCTGTTCCTGTTACTCTTGCGCACGTGATTGGGTATCACCTTCATTATTCTTTTTGAATGTTTGGTTTGTTGTCAGGAGAAAAGATAGTCAAGTCAGTGGGTGGTACCGCTCATCATATGTAGGTTTAGAGCTGTATGTGCTTTAGGAGAATCTGTGGGATTACAGGAAGTTCACTTATGTCTGTAAGGTTGTCAGCGCAGTCTGCCACTGTGCACAGTGTGAGGAATGTGGGTGGCAGCTGAGAGCCTCCTCATTAACACCTGCATGACTGCAAACGCCCTCTAGATGGCGCTAACTGACTGCACATGAAGGATGATGTCTGGTAAAAGCATCAGACCTCTTTTTAGATTCAACAGTGTCGGTATTAATTTTGTGATTTGTGAAAAATAAAATGATCTTGGTTAATTTATCCTCTTTGCCACTTTGAACTGTGGAAAATTGATCTTGAAAAAGATTTACGCTAAAAACCAAACATTTAAAATCTACAACTGAGTATGCAGTCGATGTGCGTAAGGAGGGAGAATAATACTTTTGAATGAAATGAAATGAAGATTAAACACAACAATTAACTTCAGTCTTTGTTGTAATAAACAAAACAAGTTGTATAGGGCAAAGTTAAAACTGTCTTTGGACAAGATGATTTCTGAGAATTTAGTGATATGATTTTGTGAATAGTGCTCATATTATTTCCATCAATGCGTAAGGTTCCTAAAAAGTTATTTAAGCAATCTCTTCATATTTGTCATATTGACTAAAACGGCTCCTGAAAAAGATGCTGTGAAGCTACGCAGGCCTGTAAAATGTATGTACACACATCTGTTTTCATGTTGTTTGGTGAAATACGTGGAAATAATCCTGAATATTGCATATTTCCTTTGCATGATGTGTTTTTAGGTAATCCTAGGGAATTATAACTGGCTGTCGTACGGGGAAACCTACCAGGCAGCAAAGTGTTTTGGCAGCGGTCTGGCAGCGCTTGGCCAGAGGCCCCAGTGTAGAATCGCCATCTTCTGCGAGACCAGAGCAGAGTGGATCGTGGCGGCACAAGCCTGTTTCATGTACAATTTCCCACGTGAGTGACAGAAAGACAAATATATGTGCGTTCAGACGATCTTGGGCCTACAGTAAAGCACTCGAGATGACTGACAAACTTAACTGGATTTTTAATTTGACAGTTGTGACCCTCTATGCCACTCTTGGACCCACGGCCATCGCCCATGGCCTGAACGAGACGGAGATCACGCACATCATCACAAGCAAAGTCCTGCTTCAGAGCCGTCTCAAGGTACCCGCTTCGCTGTCATCCTCTGTCTCAGTCATGTTAAACAAGGCTGTGTATTAAAATGTATTTAAATGAACTGAACATTACAGGTTGTTTATTGTGTGTATCATCAGGTCTATTTGCATAAATACAAATAGATTTTTCCCTTCTCCTCCTTCCTACATCCACATCCCAGGCCATACTGTGTGACGTGCCGAGGCTGCAGTACATCATTGTAGTTGACAGTAAACCCACAAGCTGGCCAAACCTCCCCAGAGGCATCACGGTTTACAGCATGGACGCTGTGACGGAGATGGGATCCAAGCCCGACAATTGTGAGTATTTGTACATTGTGATTAAAAAGGTTTTTTTCTAATCTTTAGGGGGAATAAATGGAAGTGCACTGATGGAAGCTTAATACAAAGCCAACACCCTGATGAGTAATTGGAGTAATGTGCTGCGCATGACAGACTCATTAAGAGGTCAAATCACCACTTGTCATACGCCCAATGCCACGATGACATTGGGCGACTTTTCCGGAAAATGAGAAACATAAATAATGTTTGTCCTAAAACAATTAGTTGAGCCATTTTAATGATTTCCCTCCTACAGTATGTCATGAAGAAAACAAACATGGAATATTATCCAATCTTGGAACACACAATAAACATGTGAAATTCTCACTTTTTCTAAAATAATTGCAGCCAAAATTCACAACCACAAAGAAAACAAGAATTCTTTCCAAATACTCTCATAAGGATTTGCTGCTTCTTTTTTTTAATATAATCTTTATATCATTGGAAATTAAATATATTTGGCTTTTGAATGGTTGTTCAAGCAAAACAAGCATAGCGATCTTTTTACATTTTAAATACTAAACTTTTCATTGAGAAAATGATCAATAGCTTAATTGATGATTTAAAACACTTATTTGCAACCATACAAAACATATTCAGACACTTTCATAGCACTCAGTTGTTTTCACAGCACCGTTCTGTATTTTAGTGAGCGGACATTTCTTCATAATCACTTATTATTCCAACTAATAATGTTTGTTATGGTGTGTGATCCATTTCTTCTCTAACCATCACCCCTCTGCTTGTCTGTCTCTGCAGTAGCAGTAGACCGCAGCCAGCCGGAGACCTTGGACATTGCGGTCATCATGTACACCAGCGGCTCCACAGGCATCCCCAAGGGTGTCATGGTCTCCCATGGCAACATCATTGCTGGCATTACTGGCATGGCTGAGCGAATCCCTAACCTCAAGTATGCCAATATTTTTTCTTTTTTTCCCCCTGTGTTCTGCAACTCTCTAAAACATCTCATTCTCCTCTTCCTCTCTTTACTGCGTCTGAAATACTAACCCGATCACATCTCTCACCACATACTCAGTTTCCACCATCTCACTATGTTCTCTTCTGTGTCTATTGTGGAAATTAACCTGCGGTTATTTCTGTGCCGGCAGTGAATCAGACACCTATATTGGCTACCTGCCGCTGGCGCACGTTTTAGAACTCAGCGCTGAACTTGTGTGCATCTCTCACGGCTGTCGCATCGGATACTCCTCCCCTCAGACTCTAGCTGACCAGGTCAGAGTGTAAAAGCACACACACACACACACACACACACACACACACCTTGTGGCCATCATGTATTTGTTGCAGTCAACGTTCACATATATTACTAAGTCCACTGTACCTCCTGCAGAGATGCTAGATGCTGATGATAATTTTTAAAAATCTCTGTGTGGTCAGGCACCTCCCTACATCAGTGACAGTCAGCAGGTCACTGAGTATTGACCGATTGCTTCATTTTCACAGTCTACAAAGATAAAGAAGGGCAGTAAAGGGGACACCAGTGTGCTGAAACCTACTCTCATGGCTGCTGTACCAGTAAGTCTGTTTTTATTACGGCAAAAACTGTTTTATTAGTAATATTGCCTCTGACATTATTTATCATACAGTCAGACTATTAAATAAAGTCAATAACAAATAACGTCCACAGACTATAGACTTATAACTGAGAGTTTTCTCGCCGGATGTGCGTAGGAGATCATGGATCGAATCTACAAGAATGTCATGACCAAAGTGGAGGAGATGAGCAAACTCCAGAGGACGCTCTTTGTGCTGGCTTACAACTACAAGATGGAGCAGATCTCCAAGGGCTACAGCACGCCTCTCTGTGACAGGTAAAAACATA
Organism: Cottoperca gobio; assembly: GCF_900634415.1. Lineage (NCBI taxonomy): Eukaryota > Metazoa > Chordata > Actinopteri > Perciformes > Bovichtidae > Cottoperca > Cottoperca gobio. The sequence continues at coordinate 12,988,474 of NC_041371.1, forward strand.
TTATGTTCCTGTGGTACGTGAGCAAACCTTAACCTCTGGCATGGCTCATCGAAAGCGAGTGTGAGTTCCTGTCAGTACTGAGGGTTATGGAATAAAGTGAATCATTGCATAATATTGATTCTGATATTGTGTTTGCAGAGAGCATTCCTTAGTATAAGTCAATATCTGGATGCTTGTAGGTTCATTAACTTGTTAATATAGTAGTGTATACTTATCTGAATGGCAGTCTTTGTTAGAGTTGTTGTTGTTGTTGTTGTCACTCTTCATCTCCATGCTGTGTATTTTTGTTTTCACCCGCCTCCTCCCATTCAGTCTGGTGTTCAAACGGGTGCGTGCGCTCTTGGGAGGGAACATGCGGGTTCTGCTTTCTGGCGGAGCTCCTCTCTCAGCTGCGACACAGCGCTTCATGAACATCTGCCTGTGCTGCCCTGTGGGGCAGGGCTACGGCCTGACGGAGACCTGTGGAGCTGGCACCATCAGTGAGAGTAAGGGAGTGCATTTCATGTCAAACCCTTTTTAGGAAATTACAAACATAAAGAACTGTATTTGTAGTCATTACCTACATTTACCAGGAGTCTTTTTTTGCCGGTGTTTTTTTCTTCAGTGTGGGACTACAGCACAGGACGAGTTGGTGCTCCATTGGTTTGTTCAGAAATCACACTGAAGGACTGGGAGGAGGGTGAGTCAAATGGCAACCACCCAACTTTAGAGAAGGAAACAAACACATTGATATTCTAATCAGGTTTGTGCTCCTCCAGGTGGTTACTACAGCACAGACAAGCCCAACCCACGGGGGGAAATTTTGATTGGCGGTCCCAATGTAACGATGGGCTACTACAAAAATAAAACCAGGAACTGTCAGGACTTTTTTGTGGATGAGAGCGGCCAGAGATGGTTCTGTACAGGAGACATTGGAGAGGTTCACCCCGATGGATGCCTAAAGATTATTGGTAAGAAATCCACAAAGTGGTGCATGTGTGTCGTACAAGTGTCACATGTATTAGGATTGTGAAGTGCGTTCTCTTCCAACAGACCGTAAGAAGGACCTGGTGAAATTGCAGGCAGGCGAGTACGTCTCTCTGGGAAAAGTGGAGGCGGTTTTGAAGAACTGCTCACTCATAGACAACATCTGTGCCTATGCTAACAGGTAGAATCCTGCGCTAACTCTGTTTTCTTCCAAACGTCAAGTTCCTCAACAAGTACACCAACATTTCAGCCCGTGTCTTTTCTCATTTTCTGTCTGTGAAAAAACTAAACTTGTTTTTTTTCACTTTATTTTTCAGTGACCAGTCGTATGTGATCAGCTTTGTGGTGCCTAACCACAAGCAGCTGATGACGCTGGCGGAGCAGATGCAGGTGAGGGGCACATGGGAGGAGATGTGCAATAACTCCCAGATGGAGAAAGAGGTCCTCCGCATCATTACTGAAGCTGCCCTCGCAGGTAGGAGCCTTTCCGTCTTCTTCGCTTATATTCAATCTGCGTATGCACTCAGACAAAATGTCGGATCAAAGCCTTTCTCAACAAAACCAAAGTGGTGTTACTCTCTGGCATAACTTTGACAGTTCAGATTGGGTGTGATGGTGACTGCCTCGTGCCAGACTTGCACTAGTGTCACACTGTATCTGTCGCCATCTGACTTGTGGTTCTGCTCTCCTCAAACCAGCAAAAATGGAGCGGTTCGAGATCCCGATGAAGATCCGTCTGAGCGCGGAGCCCTGGACTCCTGAGACCGGGTTGGTGACTGACGCATTCAAACTGAAACGCAAGGAGATCAAAACACACTACCAGGAAGACATTGAGAGAATGTACGGAGGAAAATAACATATGCAAACACACTACAAACAACGCATACACATGTATACTTGCACACATACACAAGGAGCTCAGAAGCCACTACCAGGAATACTTGGAGAGCAGTTATACTTTAGATATAGGTAACAAACACACACACACATTATTACAGACACACAAAGCGTCTCGTGTATCTCCTCCTCGGCTTCCCTGCGACCAGCTTCGATCAAAAGAGAGGAAGAACTCTTGAATCCAGCGTAATGCTCCCTGTCAAGACCAAAAGACACTTGAACCAGCTGGCGCGACGCACTCACTGTTCCCCCTTTGAGTTTCTATGACAACCAAGGCCGGACATGAAGTAGGACGTCCGTATGACTCGGAGGGAAATAAATGTCAGGCTAGACGTATATCTGGATCAATGTCAGCGCGTCCTCTCTGTTGCGTCTCTTCCTCCCTTGCTCTCTGGAGCCTTCCACCAATTCAGCATGGTCGTGGACTTGTAGTGCAGATACCTGGCAGGGACATGGGGGAGCACGAGCCTGATAGAGGGATCCCTCCTGGGCTTTAAGTAACTTTCAGGTTGGAATCAATGCAGGGATCTCTATTAACTTTTTAATGATTTTTTTTATTTTTTATTATATATTTTTTAGGTGTCGCTATGTTTCCTTCATGTTCGGTTTGTCAGCTTTGAACCCCATTTGATGATCATTGTTTTGTGTGGGAGGAATCGGTGTTGCAAAGCCATGAGAGATTGAGCATTTTATTACTTTTTTCTTACCTTTTATGGTTATAATATTCTGAGTGTCTTTATTTCTCCTCCTGTTTTTTTTTATTGCCAATTTGTTTACACGAAGTACTTCAATGAGCTTTGTTTAAGTTGTTGTTTTGGGTTTTTTTTGTCTTTTCCTTCCCTTCTTCTGAGTGTGTCCCAAAGTTTGTACATTTGAGTGTGTGTGTGTTTACTGACTTGACAAGTAGAAGCATCCAGTCTCCCTTCTGCTGTCGGCCTTTGCAGTAGGGTCAAACATCAATTGTTAAAGGCATCCATTGGGACTTTTTCCATCACTTCTCTTTGCCCACAGATTAATTTAATCAGCCCCTGGATGCCCCCCAACCAGTGTCATAATAGATATTTTGTTGGTTCACTGATCATACCGTAGCCCTGCCACGTATTCCTCCAGTCATGACCAATGCTCTTAGTTCTCAAGGGGAACTTTGCCCGGCGTAGAAAAAAAAGTTACATTAGTTAGCCTTTCATTGGTTTCTCTCCCGGTTACTTTTTTTGGCACAACTGTACATGTTATCCTTTTTTTTTTGCCATAGGTCTAGTTACAGTTTGTCTGTTTTTACTCATGAATATGAAATACAAAATGAATGTGCAATATTTATACACAAATTTTAAACAAGTGTGTAGGAAGGAAATAAACGCACATAGAGCAGCCCCTCGGTAGTGTATGAATGTTAAGGTCTGTTACTCGTATTGGAAGACCTGTAAGAGCACAAGCATAGGAATAAAGAAGAGGACGGTAGAGAGACACTGACGGGGAACTCTAGATGTAGCCCATGTGAACGTACTGTGCTAAACAATGTAATATTCTTTATTAAGACTGTAAAGTGAAATTTAATATTGGGCATTGTAGAAACCACATAATGAAAAGTGTGCAACTGTACCAAAGCACCTGAATATATATTTAAAAGAGAAACGAGAGGATCGCGCTCCAGTCGGACAACTGAAGAGATTCCTTATCAATACACTCCTTATTCAATTGTAAGTATGAAGCATAAACTCACCAGACCTCATAGTATCTTCAAATTGGTTTATGTATATGACACTGTATGTACAATTTATATGAAAAGGGTCAACTGCCATTTGTTTGAACTCATGTGTAACATACTTTATGCATTAATTACTGTAGTTTTCTGAGTCATTCAGATTGCTGGGGATATGATCTGAAAAGCATAAGTACATGTGACAACCTTGCTTCAGTCTTTCTTTCTTCTCTTCACATTTATGGGCAGAAGATTAAATAGTGTTTGGTCAGTGGTTCGTCGTAAGAGTGACATCTTTCGCACAGCTGCCCTCCTTGTAACGCAGATCTGGCTTTGCTTGTACTAAAGACATTTAGTGTTATTAAAGGTACAGTCAGGTACTCTAACTACTCTTATCAGATGTCTGCTAGCGCTACGTAAAAAGGTTATTTTAGCATGTAATAAAACAATTGACAGTACTATCATGATGAGGGGGGGGAAGTCATTCCTCCCTGTTTTGTAGAACAGTTCTCTCGACATTTTAGTGGAAAGTCGGTAGCTTACTGTGCTGTTTGCTGCTTTTCCTCTGCCTGGCTGGAGGCGGCTAGTTGCCTTCTGACACACATGAGCTGTCTTCAGGGGTCTTAAGAATGTGAAGCACTTCCCACGTTTTGTCGATAGCACACATTGCTGTGTCCTACTACATCTATAACTAACGGCAAGGCAAAGACGGTGGGGCGGTGCAAAGACCACTCCTGTTGTTGTTTTCACTTGCTTTGTAAATAGGTTGAGAGGGGAGGGGGATCAATGATTCTAGTACATTCAAACTACCAATAATTGTACAGGTTTAAAATCTCCTGTTATATTTAATTATCTTTATTACTGACCAGTTTTTGGGGGTCACTTTGTTGATTTGTGTGGTTAAGTGACCCTGCGAGCCAGGCTATTTGCAAGTGTCTCCTTCCTTATTTATTTGTAATTTGGCCTTGAAAATTATGTAATAAATAAAAAGGTTTGTGTTGTAATTACTGGCGTGTGTGTGTTCAACTCCTGAATGCAATGTGCGACGTACAACATGTGACTGATACGATCAGCAGCTTGATTAGAATCATCCTGAAACCAGAGTTTCTATGGCAACGACGACCAGTGTGTGTCCGTGCATGTGTGTTTGAGTGAATGTGGTTTGTGAAAGACTTGTGTGGTACGCCAACGCAAATGGAACATGCATTCCTAGGAGTCGGCCTTCAATCAGAGTTGGTAAACAAAGGATTTTTCAGTCAGACTCACAACATGGAGAGCTCTGCTCCACACCTGTAAAACATTTGATGTATTAAATGAAGAAGCTTGGCTCCATGCGCCTTTCTGCGTACACATGTCCATGTCTCCTGCAGTCAGATGCATCTGAATAAGAGTTATTTTTGCATTTTCTCAGGATAAAGATGATCCATTTATCTTGGATATTAGACCCTGGTCTTGTGTCAGTGTTTGGTATCAGCACTAGAACTGCAACTAAATATTATTCTCATTATTGAATCATCCTTTTTATTATTTTTCTCAATTAGATTAATCATTTGGACTATAAAATGTCCGATTATAGTGAAATCATCACAGTTTCCCAGAACCCAAGTTCACATATTTAAGTTACTTGATTTCACTGATCAGTTTACTTATAGAAACTAAAATAACTAGCAAGTATTCACATCTGAGAAGCTTTAAAAAGAGAAGAATGTTAAACATAACGTTGTCAGGTGACTGATTAATGGACTGGAATCTGCTTTTGAGGTTTGAGGCTATGAGATGTTTTATTAAAAATGTATTTATGTATTCGAGAAGGAAAAGATTGACAACAACAAACCTCTCACGTAAAAGCAATCTGAACCTTAAAGGGTCCTTAAAGTCCTGCACGATGGTTCTGTCTGTGCTGCTTTTGCATTTCATTTGAAATAAAACGGTAGCTCTAAAACCACAGAGAGATGAGTGATTATTCTGACTCCTCCTCTCCTCTCTATTCCCTCCATCCAACCCTATGGGACTGGAGAGTGCGTCAGAGGCATAATGCTTCCTTCATTAGCCCACTGACTGACGCAGACACATACACACAGTGTGTCTCTACCACAAAGACAACAACAACAGCACCAGGCAACCAGAAACTGTGAAGGACATCTTCCATTGTGTGTGTGTGTTTGTGCGTGTGTGTGTGTTTCTGTGATGGTCTTCTCTTTGCTTTTTGACACGTTATTTTCAACTTTTTTCTGTCTCCTACTCTCTCTCTCTCTCTCTCTCTCTCCCCCCCCCCCCCCCCCCCGTCTCCCTCTCGCGCCTTGCTTGCTCCCTCTTCCTGTCTACTTATGACTCAGAAGTGCGCAAAAACTTTTATCTGGGTTTGTGCTTTATGCGCACACTCCGGTGTGAGCCAATAAGCCATATTGGAGTTTACCCAAGCATGAGTGGAGCTGAACCGGCGCTGCCTCATAACTCTGGAGAGGTGGGTGGTAGCTGGAGAAAACTGAGAGAGTAATTACTGGGCTGAGAGATGGTGGTACAGTGAGGACTGGGAGTGAGATATGACACTGGACAGTTTAAATGATGTGTAACACACACTAAGCTACATTAGGGATAGGCTTGATTAGAAGTGTGGATAGGAAAAGGTGAGCTTCCCTCTTTCTCTTTCTGCTGCCTCTTCTTTTAAAAAATGCCACGTTTGTATATAAAGTACCTCCCTAACATGTATTTCCGTATTTTTAACACAATTCCCCTATTTAATTTGTAGTCCATATTCAAAGGCATCCAAATATACCAAGCATGTTGTGTTGAAATACAGTAAAGGAACAGATACAGAAACATGTTTTATGTTACTCTGAAGCTACCTAGGGGGCAGTTAAGGAGAGCTACGTCACCTTATTAAAAGTTGGTGAATGTGATGCTCTACTTTTTTGGTTGGCTGTGTTTGCCGTATTGTGCGCACTCCTGCTGATTGTGTTGTTTAGTGTCAAGCTGACCTTTGGCAGCCCTCAGTAACACTGGCTGCACCATGCCAGGCACACGCCCTGACTTAGCTGAGCTAGGTCATCATGATGTGATGGCCAAAGTGGAGGTGGGAAAATGTGTGAGGTCTGGCAATGAGCTTGAGCAGAGAGAGGGGGGGGGGGGGGGGGTAAGGATGGAGAGGGAGAGGCAGAGGGAGAGGCAACCGATATGTCTGGGCGATGACTCACCGATGCTGGGTATTTATAGCATCAGGAGGGAGGGAAGTGTGTGGGTGGAGGAGCGAAGGGGCAAGCGGTTTGGGGGGCGGCCAGGACAGCATCATCGCACCGCTGACGGGGAGTGGTGGAGGGAGAGACAAGAGACCGCAGAGATGAAGCACCAGAGAAGAAAAGGGGGAGAGGAGGGATGGTGGGAGGGACAAAGCAGAGAAGGAGGTTGGAAAACAAGCAAAGTGGAGGAGAGGAGAGGAGAGGAGGGGAGGGGAGGGGAGGGGAGGGTGGATGAATGAGACTGAACATAATGGAAAGATGAGAGGATGAACTGTGAAGAAAAGGAGGGAGAGACAAAAATAGAACAGCATTCGCATGAGAAAGAGCATATTTAAATCTCACATAAAAACAATCTTGCTGGGTGTGCCACACTGCAGAGACAACTGCAGAGTTAACATGTGGGCATAATAATATTAATAATAATTGGACATATTGAGTTTTGGGTATGATAACAAATATACAGTATCTATATCTATCAGTATCTGAGCTGTTATGTGACCAATATCCTTACACATTTGCAGAAACACACACTTCCCTGCAGCCTCACATTCAGACAATGGCCAGGTAGTCATGCAGAGGAGGACAGGAGAGGTGACTGACTCTAATGAACATTGAAGACCACCACAGTAACATGAGGCTGTTACACGCACCCAATTAGTACGATCATTTGTATCATTCTTGCTACGGATATTTGCATTATTACTGGGCTTATTCAGTTTTCTCAATCCGCTCTTTTCATTGACAAGATTCCTTCATAAAAAAAACACATCCTGCCTCTGCCTCTGATGACGTCAGCCAGTGAGTCACGCTGCATCTCTTACCATAGACACTAACATAATCTGTGCACATGTGCTCTCATGCACAGTAGGGGGGAGGAGTCAGAACATCAAGGTGAACACTTGCAGCCATTAAGATGTACAGAGGTAAAGAAAATTCAGGAGGGTGATGATAATGAGCAAAATGGAGGTTGACAGGTTTAGTAGGAAGCAGAGCGGTAAAAGGAACTGAGACTGAAGATAAGTTTAGGAAAGAGAGAAAATAGTGCTATAGTCTTAGTTATGTGAAGAAAAACACAAGAGAAATGTTTCAGAAAGATATTAGAAGAAAGATATTAGACATATTTGCAGATTCTAAGAGGTATAGATTAGATTAGAAAGTGATATATTCAATTATAAATATTATTAGTTGAACTATAAAGCCTTTTGTAAAAATAAAAGGTCATTTAAATGAATGAATACAAAAACCTTTCACGGACCCCCTGGCAGTGTGTGATGGCGAATCATGGGCTAAGGCTTTGTCTTTGTCCAAATCATTCTCTTGCCTCTTTTCCTGTCATCTCCCCAACATCTAATCTAATAAAGGCACAAAATGTCCACAAAAAATATCTCAAACAATTGAAAAGGATTTATTCAAGAGTGTATTTCAAGGGTTAAAGGAATTCTCTTTAGATGAGAAGATCAGCTAAATATGTAGCTAGCATCTGGTTAGCTTAGCATAGAGACTGGAAACAGGGGGGGGGGGGGGGGTGGGGACAGCCCGGGTCTGTCCAAAGCTAATACATTCACACTGAAAGTGAAGAACAATTCTCCGTGTTACTGAGGGTTATGTTCTGGACTTCTCTTGGCTGAGAGCAAGTTGCCAGGACAACAGTTACAGCTCTTGCTCAAGAAATAATCTGGCACATAAAACCCGTAAAAGGAAAGATTGTTCATATTGTTTTTGTACGGACTATTTGGACAGAGCCCAGCTGGATGTTTCTAAAAGTATCCAGTCTTAAGTTAATCCGCTGCTGGCTCCAGAGACATGTTTACCACACAGAAATAGGAGTGGTGGTATCAATCTTCTTTAACTCTCAGCTATAAAGTGACGTGTGTCCCAGATGTCAAATATTGCCTTGAGACGAAATCAAAAGATGCCCACTAATAGATGACAGAAGCTCAGCTGGTGGACAGTCTCATTAATACAGAGGTGTTTAGCCCACTCCCACAGGTTTTCTGCTGCATTCCTGTTACATTAGGTGGACATGTGCCCTTTTCAAAAGGCTAAGCTTGTATAGAATCTCCACCTTCATTCCTCCCTCACACTCCTTCCGTTTTCCTCTCTTCTCCCTATGTTGCTCAAGACAGCACACTTCTATCCTCATTTCTGCTCCTCTGTCCTACTGGCTCAGACAATACATTTCAGCCCTAATCACCCCCCATCTCTGCTCCCGGCTGAAACCACCTGCCTCCTGAAGACAAGGACCGTGCTTTAACCACAGTAATTGGCACAGGAGGAGAGATGAGCCGGATGGGTACAACAGAGGAGAAGAGTAATGAATGCAAGCCACTAAGAAAATGTTAAGAAAGGAAGCGACTTACGGAGGAGAGGAGGATACCAACCTGTGGGAAGAGATGATGGTGGAAGCAGATGAAAGGCTGTGAGGCAGTGTCACCATGGAGACGTTGGTTGAAAAGATGGTGAGCCATGACAACAGGCGTGCCATTCTCTCCCCACCTCATGACGGGGTGATGGGGGGTGAAGAGGTGAGGAGGAAAACAAACAAAGGAGTGGGGGAAGGACGGCCACGTGTGGCCTTGACGCCTTTTTTTCCTCTTTCATAGTGATCACCGTATCTATATTTAATTTTTTTTACATGAGTTGATGTAACAACATCATGTTTAATTGTTAAGACATCCAAGAAGAAATCCAGGGTTGGAACAATGAAGGGTTTGCAGTTTCTTAAGGTTGAATCATGGGGTCCTTGAGCTGATAAAGTATCAAAGCAAGAACCTGAACACACTCTAAATATCAGAAAGACCCCAGATGTTTTATAAGGCTGTGTGTGTGTTTGTATGTTTACAGTTGAATTTCAGTGAGCGCATGCATGTGAGCATATGGGTGTTTTCTTTTGTGCCATTGTGACGCACACACACCGTTGTTGAGCTCGTTGTTGTTGAGATATCATTCTCTCCCTGCAGCTTTGATTGACATGTGGATAAACAGCAGAAGTGTCCCAATTGCCTGCTGTGGTTTTAGAGACTGAAAGAGGAGGGCGGTAGTGTAGATAGCGGCAGATATTTAAGGAGACAATGCCACAATGCCACTGTGTAACCAACAGAAGACTATTCATGTCATCAATACTTTGCCAACAAATAATGTTTTATTCTACAGCGATAAAGCTTGTTTGAAGAGGAAGAGAGAGAGAGAGAGTTAAATAAAATCATATAAACCAGGAAAAAAAGCCAATGAGAGAGTGAAAGTGGCACAAGGGACTCCTAATCTATTTACTCTGATTTTTCCTCTTGTCTGCTAAGTCTCATCAGTAAACACAGAAATAGAGAGAGAAAAGGGACATAAAATGTATCAATCACTAGAACTGTTTCTCTTGTTTTTAATGTCTCAAGTAATAAGTGGAGGTCTGTATGGAACGATGCACACAGACAGCACATCACAAGCCCTGAGGAGGAATCACAGATTCAGCCAGTGAATCTTCCACCACCCGCGCGACCTGCTGGGATTTGAGTTTGAAAACCTCTGATCCATCACTCAAGATCCTCATCGTGCCCGGGGGGCTGATAACGTACACAACAACAGATAGACAAATGGCAGACGCAAAATTAGATATGGTGAGATTCCACACAAATACGGATATATGAAATGTCTTTTAATGGCCTCAGTCCAGTTATATTTCCTGTAAACCTGAATTGGTACAGTGAAACCTAAAGAGAGATAGGATAGGAAGATAGGAAGCTGCTCTGACACACACTTTGCCACATGACTCAATGTAGACTCAGTGTTGGACATTAACTAAGTCTAGTCCAACTAGTCCATTTCCTGCTTCTTAATACTCCACTACATGTCAGAGGGGAAAATTTACTTTTTACTATACATTTATTTGAAAGCAAAATTATGAACTTACAGAAGAATGCATTTCTGTAGATCAAACTACACCTTACAGTATATAAAGTAAACAGTACAACAGTAAAATGCTACTTATTCCTTGAGGAATCAGTATTAATGACCTTATAATGTAAGATATAATAACATATATCCACAGGGGTCATTTTTCTACAGAACAAGTACTTTTACCTGAGGACTTTCATGGCCATCTAACCACCAATATGTTTTTCCCAAACTGATCCATAACTTAGACACTGGCAGAGGTAAATTTGAAGAAATAACAAATCCCTTTAAAATGCATTTCTGTTTGTTTGTTGTGATGCATAACAGCTTACTCACACACCTCGCAGCAACCATATGACAAGTTATTTTTAGAAGTGAAAAAAGCCCAACGTTTCAACATTTCTGACTGAGACATAGAAATACAGGGCGTGTGTGTGTGTGCCCGTGTTTCTTCGCTTCAGTGCGCTCCTGGCTGTTAATGGACACAACCCAAAATTAAAGGGCCCTTGAGCTGGACAAATATTCCCTTAATCTTTCCAAAGAGGATGACATTATAATCAGTCAGTGGCCTGGCCATAAAATGACTTGAACAATGAATTAATCTTTAAATAGCTCTTGTGAGCGTGTTCCTTTTCAGTTAAATTGATAACAGACATTGAGCATATTCTATTATCCATCTCTCCTAATGGGTACGCAAGAGAATGTAACCTTTAAATGATTGATACTACAGTGTGCTGGCTGTCGTGACCTCCAGAGTTGAAGCCTTCCCTCAGGGTGGAGGCTGTTTCTGAATGGAGATATGTGATGTCAGAGGGATTATACAACACGTCTTACAAACACCACACCTCTCCTTCTCTCTCTATTAGCCTCACAATCTGTGATTCAGTTTTATTTTCCCTTTCCTCATTCTCTTTTGCGCGCGCACACACTCACACAAACAAACACACACACACACACACACACACACACACACACACACACACACACACACACACAGCAGGCAGATGGATGTGTTAGGAGGCTCTCTGCAGCTCTCGGCGGCTGACGGCACATTCAACTAAAAAGCATCTCCAACGTTGTTGTCTCTATTTGATGACACAACGCGTGCTTGGCACGGAGGTTGAAGTGAACAGATTAAGTGTGCAATTTTTCTTTTTACTAGTTCAATGGACGTGAAAGGATTACAACATGGAATAAATAACGGGCACATTGGATGCAATTAGATGTGCAATAAAAATTGGGTGGCGTTAGTTAGAGTAGGGCTAACATTGGAAAAGCACTTATGTGTATGGGGTGTTAGATGGCATTGAGAGCAATGGTTAAAATCACTTTAGAGGTTATAAAGGAGACTTGAGATGTTGCTGGAGCATAAAATGATCCTAATGTATTTGACGGGCCATGTGGTTAGCTTGTCAGGAGATACCAACAGAGACTTACGCAATAAAAGCATGAAACAAGGAACTATCCATCCATCCATCCATCGTCTACCGCTTATCCGGGGTCGGGTCGTGGGGGTAATAGCTCCAGTAAGGAACCCCAATCTTCCCTTCTCCGGGCCACATCCTCCAGCTCCGACTGGGGGATCCCGAGGCGTTCCCAGGCCAGTGAGGAGATATAATCTCTCCACCGAGTCCTGGGTCTTCCCCGCGGTCTCCTCCCAGCTGGACGTGCCTGGAACACCTCCCTAGGGAGGCGGCCAGGTGGCATCCTCACTAGATGCCCGAACCACCTCAACTGGCTCCTTTCAACGCAAAGGAGCAGCGGCTCTACTCCGAGTCTCTCACGGATGGCTGAGCTTCTCACCCTATCTCTAAGGGAGACGCCAGCCACCTGTCCTGAGAAAACACATTTCAGCCGCTTGTACCCGTGATCTCGCTCTTTCGGTCATGACCCAGCCTTCATGACCATAGGTGAGGGTAGGAACGAAGATCGCCCGGAAGATCGAGAGCTTTGCCTTCTGGCTCAGCTCTCTTTTCGTCACAACGGTGCGGTAAAGCAAATGTAATACCGCCCCCGCTGCTCCGATTCTCCGGCCAATCTCTCGCTCCATCGTGCCCAAAGACCCCGAGGTACTTGAACTCCTCGACTACGCCTCGACTCAGCGTACTCCCAGGCCCCCTCCAGGATCCTTGCGAGAGTGAAGAGTTGGTCCGTTGTTCCACGTCCAGGACGGAATCCACATTGTTCCTCTTCAATCAGAGGCTCGACTATCGGCCGAACCCTCCTTTCCAGCACCTTGAAACAAGGAACTACTAATATCTACAAGTCATGTAAATATTAAATGACATTTAAATATAGTTATTACCTTTCAAACATTTAATTACTTGGCTCCAGCTAAGCATATGTATACATGTACTGAAATGTTGTTCTATATCTTGAAAACAACAAGCTATATTGTGTCTAGAAAGGGATTCAAATGAAGTCTAAATGTGGCTCCCCTTATTTTGGTGAGATGTACTTTGTTTACAACACCTTACACCAAGTGGAAAATGCTACTAAAAGTGACACAGCCTACATGATGATGATGCTATTTTTTGATGATAACCACAGATGTTCACAGGATGATTGCAGGAGTAGCTTCTTTCAGTGTTTAGTGAAGCTTTTGATGTCATCACAAACTCTGTCCCCACCCATCCGTGACCTTTCATCGGAAGGTGCCGTGCTGTGGCCCCTTTATCTGGTCGACTTGCGGAATGCGGAGCGTTGGCCCCCAGCCGACAGGAAGGTGTTTATCACCGTCTCTGTCAGAAGAGGGGGGGGGGGGGAGGGTTGAACTGCGACAGCAACTCCGCGGTGGTTTTAGCCTGTGAGTCATCGCTAGAGGGTTTAACTCTTTATATACCAAGAGGGTGGTACTGATGGTAAAACTGCATATTGTTTACACCAAGATGACTAAATTGTTTTTTTCAGTGTGAAAGGTAATGTCTGGTGCATGTGGAATATATTTTTAAAATGACAAAGTCTCGTCAAATTGGTGCCTAAATGTTGATGTATTGAATTGGAAAGGAACATATCCTCTGATTTAAGATCTGATTTTAATAAAAATATGTCCATGCAAGGTGAACAGTTTTCATCCATGAGAATTCACATAAACATATCGCTCTTTGTGAGACGTGGAAAGCAGTGCTGAAGTCAACACATCTGCTTCCAGACTTTTAAAAATCTTTCCAGCCAATACCATCTACATAACGGTGCAACAGACAGTGCAGAGGAGTATTTTTAAATGCAGCGAGCTTTTTAGTATGCCATATCATAAACCTGAATCATTTATATGGATTTTTTAGGACCGGCTATTGCGTGTGTTGTGTGATGACGCGGTGGTCAGGTGTTGCCTCTTATAACGAGGGGAGCTGTCCAAGTGCTGAAAACAGAAGAGCACAGCACCGCTTCTGAGGAGATGCCATACACCTTCACTGCTGTCTGAGCTTCATTGCCAAAGGTAAGATACATATTTTACGTCTTTAATATTTTTTAGTTCAAAGTATTAGCCAATTGTCTAAGATTGAAAGACGGTTGTTGTTTTTCACATTCGCTTTTTACAGATCTCGACACTTGTCAATGTGATTAATAAACCCGTTTCTTCAATCAATCGATTATTACAATGCTTTGTTGTTGTTACTATCGTGAAATAATGAGTAGGGGAAGGGTTTTTTTTAATAAAGGATTGTGCTGTTAAGAGGGAATCGGATGTTGGGGTTGCCCATAACAACGCAGGGAATGACTCATCCAGTGATATGAATGTATCTCCTCACGCACAGCATCGTATCATTCCATTTGCGGAGCGTAAATCCCTGATAGGCATACAAATCCCGGATAAAAACAGACTCGCGCACATTTATGCGCGTTGCTTTCGAGTACGTTTTTGGTCAAAATAATTCAATGCTCTATGCTTTCTTGATTTGCAGGTAATACATTGCCTATAATGCTGCATTTCCACCACAAGTTGCCCGCGGGGGGAGCCGTGGTCCTGCTCGCCTTCCTGCTCCATGGATGCACCGTGCAGGTTGCGTCTCTCCCTCGCCACTACAGGCTCCGAGGCGGAGAGAGTGAGGGGCAGCCGGCTGCCTACCCACCCAGCTCCGACATGATCAAAGCCCTGGAGTACATTGAGAGCCTGAAGCAGCGGAATGGGGGCCGACCTGAGCCCGCGGATTACGACGAAGTGGAAAAGTTCAGGGTCCTGCTTCAGCTCGCCTCGCAGCAGGACGAGAGTCCCGGGGACCGTCAGCCAGCCCCCAGCATGCAGAGGCAGGACGTTACTGCCGAGCAGCTGATGAAAGCCCTGCTCAAGTCTCTCCAGGATCGTGCTGGGAAAGACCCGAAGCTCGCTCCCGTTTCGGCGCCCAGGAACGACCGCCGCACACACAGGCATCGCACCAAAGACACTGAGGTCCCCGAGGGCGCACCGGCAGACTACGGTAATTTCCCCAGACCCCACAAGAAATACCCGCTGATGTTTGAGGACGAGGAGAATACAGATGCTTCCAAGCGGGCCACAGAGGACCTGGATGAGCAGTACACACCCCAGAGCCTTGCCAACTTACGCTCCATCTTTGAAGAGCTTGGGAGGATGCCTATGATCAGTGGCCAGAAGAGAGACGTGTTCGGTGACGACGATGACGATGAAGAGGGCGGGTTCAGCCTGAGAAGCCAGGCGTACGAGGATGTGGCCGGAGGAGAGGAGTGGGTCCCCGTGGAGGAGAGGGAGGAGACGGAGGAGATGGTCAACGGGAGCCATGAAGAGATGGACAGGGCGATCGGTGAGCAGGAGGAAGCAGAGAGAGAGGAGATGCAACGCCGGGCGAGCCAGGACCAAGAGGGGGCTGATGATGACACTAAGATGGTAGATTACTACCTGTTGAAGGTCCTGGAGATGAGCGACCAGACGCAGAAGAGGGATACGACCGGAGAGCAGAGAAAGAGACTGATCCGCCCCTCCATCGTGGATCCTCGGACATTGAAGGAGTTACTGCAGCTCTCCCTGAAGCTGCACATCCCTCCACAGGACCTTATCGATATGCTGCTCACAGAGGAGCTCAGGAAGTTCCACCGGGAACCCCCAGCCCCATCCCGCTACGCGACTGGCCAGACTCCAAAGATCAGGTACTACAGCCGCAGACTGCCAGTGAAGAGCAAGCCCGTCCCCGAGGACATGGACAGAGAGGACTTTTTAGACATCATCGGCGTGGAGACTATCAGCAACGAGTATCCTGTGTTGCAGAGACCCATGAAGACGTCCCCTTCCTCGGACAGAATCCCAGTGGCGTCCAATCCTGTTGCAAAACCAAGTCCAGTAAAAATCCCTCCTCCCGCCGGGCGCAGGGAGAACCTCTTTTTATCCGAGCTCAACAAAATGCCGCTGAAACGTCAGTCTGATGTCGCTGATGATGAAGAGGAGGATGGCGATGTGGAAGACGAGGTGACGACCTACCTGGCGGCCAAAATCCTCACAGAGTACCCTAACCCCAACACCAAGAGGGATACCCTGGCGCAGCTGAAGGGACAGTTCCCCTACGATCTGTACGAGCGGGTCATGAAGGACTACTTGGGGCAAGCGGACACTGAAAAGAGGCCAATTTCCAAGAGAGAAACCGAGGTGGCAACAGAGGAGAATGTTGAGCCCACAGAGATGCAGGGGAAAGAGGAGATAACTGCCAAGACCTCAGCTCCACAGACCGTAAAGGAAGAGGAGCACCGTGATAAAACAGTGGCTGGGATGTAGCCTGCTGCCCTGCAAGACGCACGAAATGAATATAGTATTTATAATGTCTCAAAAAAAAAAATTGGTGGACGTGATCTAGTTTACAAATTTATATTATAGCTGGTATTAATAATATCACCCTAACAAAAATGAACTATAGCAATCTTACAGGTCCAAAACATTTTTAAAATATATACTAGTCCCTACTTGCTGCAAGAACATTGTAGAAATATTATATTGATATCATAGGAGATTAAAGGTTCAATCCGTGCATAAACAAAATATATCCTCAAACACTTTTGATTTGTTGTCACTCTCAAATTGCCAATTAATACATCAACTAATATCAAATCACAATGAAATCCAAGTTATTAAAGTTTTGTGATGTTGTTAAAGGTTTGTTTACATTAATGGTGTTTGTAAACAGGCCTATATTTTCAATTATAATCAACTGAGTAATGGTAAAAAAACGCTTATTTTTCATCCATGTCAAACTATTCAATTACAATTATTATGTGAATATATCTGTAAATTATAAAGTATAATGCTGACTCGGCCTTAACACAAGCATACAGTATACAGACAGGAGTACTATAGGAATATTATGTGCTGGGCTGAGAACGAGTGTTGTTGTGACTCGTGATATATTCAGGGTTAGTGGATTTAATGTTATTATTATGGATAATTATTTCCAAGTCTAAATATCAGACCGTCGCCTGCCTTCCAACCCTTTCATACTGCGAAGCTCCGTATTGTTGGCCTACCAGTGGTTGTGCTATGTATGCTCATTTTTAAACCATTTTGTACATGTTCAATAATGTGTGATGAATCACAGATGAATAAAGCATCAGCTGTATTATTTTTCTTCTTGCTGAGTTGTGTTGCCTTATTAAAAACACACCATACACTATAAAGCCAGAGTTTACAATAAGAGGAAGCAGGGGAAGTTTTTTTTTTTTTTTTTTTAAATCATGTTGATCCTAGTAAACACTAAAATTAATGGAGGTTTGGTGAATTGCAAATACACAAAATAAATTACGCAAAATCAGACTGCTTATCAAAATACATTTTAATTATTAACTCAGACATCATAA
This sequence comes from Cottoperca gobio, assembly GCF_900634415.1. NCBI lineage: Eukaryota > Metazoa > Chordata > Actinopteri > Perciformes > Bovichtidae > Cottoperca > Cottoperca gobio. The sequence goes on from NC_041371.1 coordinate 13,005,952, forward strand.
ATTGCACATGATAAAAAATAGTGATATTCACACCCACATATGTCAAATAGCCTATACAGATTTAAAACAGTAAGAAAGTCATCATAATCTGTTCAAATCTGTTGTTTTTGAGACTGAAATATTTCCAAAATCAATTGGTGGCATTTTGGAATAGAGTCACTCACCAATATATTAATACATTTAAATAAAAATCAACAAATTCATAAACCTTAAATCATTTTTTACATCCCAGATCCTATTGCTACTTCAGTTACATTTTAAAACAGCAATCAATGTGAAAACAACCCACCCCCTTCCTTCCTTCCTTCAATTGAGCGCATGACTCTGAACAAATACAAGACTTACTTTTAAATGCAGTTACATTGCAGCAAAGTTTTAGGCAGAAGGTGAGCAGACATTCAATATGCCCGTTTCGTCTTTTGAAAATGTTCAATAGAATCAAAGTAAATCCCATATCCATATTCAGAAACTTCTTCGACTCAAATACAGAAATATATTTGGTTCTTGTATTCCTCTCCGCGCTTCCTACTGTCCTTTTCCCCCACGGGTTAAAATGCAGGTTTGCTCATATACTCCTCCATGGTCTAGAAAAAAGCACAAAGAGTTTAGTTTAAAAAAAATCAAAGCTCTACACCTTGTATAAATGCATAAGAATACAATTAATATTCACAAGCACACATCTACACATCGCCGTTATTAAGTGCCGAGCATACTAACTATCACAAGCAGAACATCTAACCTTTCTGTCCATATTCAAGGTCATCCAAACAGCTCCACCTCAAACCACTCACTGCTGTCACCCTGAAGCGATAATAGTCAAAATGAATGGGAGGCTACGCTGCACATAATCCAACTCTTGATTTAAAAGTGTTAGACAGCCCTACTCAGAAGCACAGAACAACACACCCAGTTAACTACTGTACCACAGAGAGCCATGAACCTACAGCGAAAGCGGGAAGCATCAGCCAAACACTAAACCTACGCCGCGTTCCAGGAAAATCTGTCTCTCACTCGCAAATACACTGGCAGAGAGAGAGAGAGAGAGAGAGAGAGAAAGAGAGAAAGAGAGAGCGATAAACACACAGAGGGGTGAAAACAGCAGCACAAACACACATCTATACAAAACAAGCTAATATGCACAAGTCTACAAGCTTTAAGAAAGAAAGGCACACCAGGCACTCTGCACCACTGTTAATTGAACTCATTACGACGCCGACTACTTGCGACGTAAGTTCTCACACACACAAACAAACTGAAACGAGTTCCCACACGGGAGCTTGATTCATGAAGTGTTATAAAAGAACCAATTTCCTCTAGGATCTGTCTAAGTAAACCACAGGCGAGATGTCAAAAAAAAGATGCAATCAACTCTAAACTACATTGAAAACATGTCACCGCTTCTTTAATCATGTCGAGCCATTCGACAGATGTTACATGCTCACACACATACACACACACACACACACACACACACACACACACACACACACCACAGATGCAAGCCACGCCTTGTGTTGTTTTGTGTAGTGTATGAGAGTGTGTGCCAGCGCATCTCACCTCCTGTAACATGTCCGAGGCTTCAATAGAGCGATTGACCATTTGTTTGGAGGTTTCTTGTATTTCGCCCCCAATTAGAAACTCATCCAGGATAAAATAGGCCTTCTCAAAGTTAAAGATTATGTCCAGCTCACACACCTGAGGAGGTTATTGCAATTATTATACAAACAGTACAGAATGCACTTAGATTAATTACATGTTTACTTTAAAATGGCTGTTTGATGTGATATTTACAGCCTAGTTTAACAGTTAATATGTGTTTGATTTAAGCTACCATCACATTTCAACAGTTACACTTTAAGCTACAGTTGCATATTCAATAAAAGAGGGTGAAACATAAAAAAATACATTGCCAAAGTATTTGTCCAGCAGCTCCACGTAGCGTTGAATAACCTCCAGGGCTATCAGCTCATTCTCCTGGTTATCTATGGCCAAGCAGAAATACAAGCTTGCATACCTGAGGAAAAGGTTAGGGTTAGGGATTGTAGATTAATCTGTTGATTATTTACTCGATTAGTGGTTTGGTCTAAAAAATGTCAGAAAATGGTGAAAACTGTCGGTCAGTGTTGCTCAAAGCCCAAATTGACGTCTCCAAATGTCTTGTTTTGTCAAAAGATACTAAGTTTACTATCATAGAGGATTAAAGAAACCAGAACATATTCACATTTAAGAATTTTGAAATCTGATTATCAAAATAGTTGATAGCTGATTAATGTAATACTTGAAAACAAATCTATTAATCTTATATAGAGGAGTTATACATTATATATACACACAGCAGATGTAAATATGAGTAGAACATAGTCTGGGGGTCCTGCTGCTTCAGAAGGAACATTTAACTAGTTGAACATAGATGCAGGGGCACCACCCACCTCTTGTAAATAATCTTTAAGTCTTTCCAGTGCAGGAAGTTACAGGAGCGTGGTTGCCGTGACAACACCATGGTGGTCATGTCCCTGGTGATCTTCTTCTTCTCACGTTCGGTCATGGGCGTGAACCACTTCTGCAGACGCAGTTTCCCCTGGCGACTGAAGAGCAACAGGAAGCGCATCTAACAACACAGACGCATCACAGGGTCAGAGGGGCAGTGGTGATGCATGTCTAAACCGAGGGGATTACTTGTATGAACAATTATGCACACGTCTGCACAAAGTCTTTGCAGAGGACATTATTAACTACCCTCTAACACAAACCAAGAGTCAAATGTGTGGTTTACTGTTGCCACGGCTCATTAAAGAGTAACTCCACTGACCTAACGCGTCACTAAAGGGGGGAAAAAAGGCTCGACAGGAAGAAACGTTAAGGTCAACAAACGATTGAGGAAGAGTTTTGACTTTCCTTTGAGATTTCCAAGAGAACAAACGGAGTTGGGTTTCGGCTGTTTACACAGCAATGGAAATAGATTTAGCTATGAATCAAAAAGGACATAGATTTAACCCCATCTCTATCGGACTCACACTGATACTGTTTCCTTAAAGTCTTCCTCTCATTGTTGATGCAAGAGAGGGTGAAACTATGAATGGATTGTTTGTTTTTTTTATTAATGGTCTAAAGATGGTGGTGTTTTGTGTCGCACCTCTAAGTGAAATTTGTAATATGGGCATATATAATTAAAATGGAATTGACTCATCTATCTGTGCAAAGTGAAAACTCCTATTTAACCCTCACAGACGCACCAGGGCAGAGATCAGCTCATGTTGTGCAACAAAGCACTGTTCCACAAACAACGACAACAAATCCCAAAACGAGCTAATCTGTCAGAGTTAATGATCAGGAAGTGTGAATTTTATAATGCACAAGATATTTCCCATTTGTTGTTAAGCTGCAGCCATGGTAAAAGGCTGTTTAGGATTTAATCATAGGATTTAATATATTACCCAACATAGATTTGATGAATTAGGAAAATGTCAGCATTCAATTGGGTTGTTTTTCACAGAAAAAGAACAATACAGCGAGACAGCTTTCAGGATTATGAAACCAGATACCACATATAAAACCACATTATACTAGAAAACTACAACTACTAGTATTTCCAGCTTTGTATCCTCTGTGTCACCCGACAGGCAAATTCATATGGAAAGCCTGAAACTGCCACCAGGGACTCGGCTGAAAGTGACGAAACCTGTTTAACTGAGGGGACCGGTTAAGGAAACGTAAACCTTACTTCCGGCTGTCGCCTTTAAGTGAATTCAAGTACAAAACACACACATTAAACCTCACCATAGAAACTAAATACAGCCGCTGCTTGGCGGCTTGACAAAACAGGCCTCGGTGTGTAAAAGGAAGTGGTGTAGAGGTGTATGTCCTAGCTTTAGCCACCTGTCAGCGACAACAGGTGCAACAGGTGAGCAGCCGGACGCTATTTTACCGTCATGCGAAGAAAACAACCATAAAACACTTACCATGTTGAAGCTGCACCAAGAGCTATAAACGCTACCAAGGAAATATAAAAATAAGCACTTTAACCCTTACAAAGGGTCAGCTAGTCCGGCTGAACACATATCTATCCGTCGTTCACTACAGAAAGTTGGTTAACTCCGCCCTCCTGGCCGCCGGGGGAGCGGTGTCTGCTGGACGCGTCACCACACCTCACACTCATCTGGATTGGTTATTGTAGATTTGTTTTGCAGGCATGCAACCCATCAAAACCTTTTAGAAACCTACCACGTGATTTGTAAAGAGCATTTTAATGAATGAGCTGATAACACTTTAACTAATATTATCTCTTGGCTGTCAGTGTATGAGTGTTATTCCCGTGCGGTGTCAGCAGAGAGCAGCAAGTCCCTCTCTGTCTTCTTCATGTGATTCTGATCTGTCACAGTGGTTGACAGGGGGAGCAGGCTGGCAAGCTGGTGCACTTCTTGGGATTGTTATTCACTTGATAACATGTCTCTGTACCGAAATGCTATCTGGTTTTTGAATGGACTCCATCAGTATACAAGGTCAGTCAACAATATTGAGTCCTTTGGAGTTTATCTAGACATGAGGGCCCAAAGAAATTGCTGTCAGTCAGCGTATATAGCCTAGTCTAAATTGTTATTCCTGCATGTTGGCTATCTAAATATAGGATTTATTGTCTGTAAAATGTATTTCATGTCATTCATGTAATTTATTTAAGCCTAAAGACTGCTAAACAGAGGAACATCAAAGGTCTGATCACCGTATGGCACACACACAAACTGGCCTTTATGTACAATTACAATAGTCCCATTGATAGCTGATGTATCTTGACGATGACATTCACATCACTTGACTCTACTGAAGCTAAAATGTGGAGACATGAAAACACAACACTTATTGATTAGTGTTTTCTCCGTGTGCTTTTAGGAAGGGATATGAGACAGCATTTAAAGACTTTGTGCCCCGAGACCTGGAGGTGTCCATTGTGGGAAGGACTTTTATGATCACCGGAGCCAACAGTGGGATTGGCAGGGCAACAGCCATGGCTATAGCCAAGAAAGGTAAAATACTAGAGCGGTATGCTCTCTGCCATGCACTTTATATTGATAGAAAATAAACGTTGATGTTTTGTTTACAGGTGGGATAGTCCACATGGTGTGTAGGAACAAAGATAAAGCAGAAGAAGCAAAGGTGGACATTGTCAGTGAGTCTGGGAACATGGTGAGTGTTGTTCGCCTTGAACATGTCCATCACTAAATAGAAAAATCCCATGATTTATGAGAGACAGACTGATACTACTCTGGTTATTCTAGGAGGTATACATCCATATTGTGGACATGTCAGAGATACGCAAAGTGTGGGAGTTTGCAGAGGCCTTCAAGAAGCAGTATCCATCTTTAAATGTGTTGGTAGGTATCACCTTTAATCATCCTAAATATGTTTTTGTAAACTTATAATGTTGTTGCTGTTTGATCTGACTTCTCTATCCTTTTTGCTTGACAGATAAACAACGCAGGGTGTATGATGCACAAGAGGGAGGTGAATGCTGAGGGCCTGGAGATGAACTTTGCCACCAACACTATGGGTGAGGCCTCGCTCTGATGTAAAAGAGTGCCATGCTGCCTTACACAGAACCGTTTTAAAATTTAGACTTTTTTTCCTCATCTCTTTAGGGATGTATATACTCACCCAGAGTCTTATACCACTTCTACAGAAGAGCCGGGATCCAAGGGTGGTATGAACAAGCACGCACGCACGCACGCACGCACACACGCACAAACAAAGTGCTCATCTGCATCATGTGGACAGCATAACGTCACTGTTGTCCAGACTGTAGTGGCTGTTGTCTCCGCACACTGTGTCTCTTTTCTTCCTGCCTGTTAGATCACTGTGTCCTCAGGAGGCATGCTGGTCCAGAAACTCAGAGTTGATGACTTGCAGTCAGAGAAGGGCTACTTTGATGGTGTTATGGTCTACGCCCAGAATAAGGTAGGAGAGGAGAATGTAATCCAGGTTATAGAACAAGTATGTCTGTGTGTTGGAGTTCTCCTCGCTTAGTAAATTCATCTGTCTCACGGGGGTTGTGATTTGTCTGTGTAATATGGTTGAACAGAAAACAATAAACATAAAATATTAATGCAAACTACATTTACAGCAATAGTGAGTACTGTAAAGGTACATTTCTAAGATGAGGCAACCGTGTGTTGTTCCTTCTCAGAGACAGCAGGTGGTGCTGACACAACAGTGGGCCACAGCTAACCCAGTCATCCACTTCTCTGCAATGCATCCAGGCTGGGTAGATACACCAGGTACTGACTCATGAGGCAGCTGACCCAAAGCGCCTACAAACTTTTGTTGCTGCTGGTATTTTCTTTTATTTGATCAAAAAACACATACCTTACAAATACCTTTACAGCAATATAGTGACAATTCTCCTAGTGGTGCTACAGCCAATGTCTACATTGTTATACAGTAAATTAAACCACCAGAAAATGAGTAAAAAATAGCTCTACTGGAATCAGCTACAATATTAAAATGGTGATTGAATGTGTAAATAGTAATAATAATAATAATAATAATATTATAACATGTAAGAATGTTACAATGACAGAGCCCATTTTGGCTGTTTTACTTTTATAGTTGAGAGTACATTTTCCTAATAATACTTACATCCTTGAGTAAGATTTTCAAGGCAGAACTTTCACTTTTAACAAAGTATTTATAAATTGTGGTATTTCAACTTGTAGTAGAAAATCTGAATAATTCTTCCACCACTGGTTGTTTAGAAAAATCACCTACATTTGAAACCATATAACACACAAAATGTGTAACCATAAACCCTAAATAAACATCTTCATTCATAGCTGAAGAATATTTACCCAATAGCTGCGATTCTGAGATATGACACGAGGTAGATCAAGTATTTATCATTTAATTTTGACAAATTTTCACATTTTGTAATTAGTTGTTGAAATGAACAGGCAATTGAGAATTTATTAGAATAATTTATAATGCATAAATTTTGAATTCTTATCCTACCTTCATTTTGTGAAAAGTTACCAAATTTGCAGATCATTCATGATTCTTTTTAATGTCTGTAGTGGAAACCTTGCTTCAGTTGCTGGTGTAGAAAAAAAACAAGTCACTCTTTGTTAAAATGCATAAATATATGGTCTTCCTGTTTCCAGCTGTTTCTACATCAATGCCTCAGTTCCACCAGATGATGGGGGAGAGGCTGCGCAGTGTCGAGCAAGGAGCCGACACTGTTCTGTGGCTGGCCTCGTCTAGAGCTGCTACCAGAACACACAGCGGGCAGTTCTTTGAAGGTGAGCAGCATCAAGTGGACTTTTTGACACACACAGAGCTGTTGCAGACATTTTCTTTCTTCAATCTTCTCAGGTGAATTCTGACAGACTGTTTGTGTTGCAGATCGCACTCCTGTTCCTGCCCACCTGCCTCTGGCCTGGACCAACAGTTCTGCAGAAGAGATTCAGAGTTTCATGACTCAGCTGGAGACTTTGGCCAAAGACATTCAGCAACAAACTAATGTAGAGCTGAACAGTCCTTCCAGACATCAATTTGTATGAATTCTGATACAAATGTTACACCATATACCCATTAAAGCATAAGAATCAATTTCTGAAAAAAAAAAAAAAAAGAAACATGTCATGTTTGTCTAACGTATCTCCTAATTCTTCAGCCATATTTTCATGACAGTGCATAACTCAGTATCAACGGATTGATCCATTATGTCAACATGTGGTAAGTGGATTGTTTGCATTGAAAATGTCACAAATGATTGACTTGAAGACGAAAGTATTTGAATTGACGATCTCATTAGCAGTTCCTGAACACATGTAAACCTGCCCGTCTACTAGATGATAAAACAAGCTATATTGGATGTGATTTAGATTTTTAACGTGTGACTAATGCATATAAAAAATAAAATAAAAAGTACCACTGTTTACACAGGAGGTGCTTACATCTTAGGTGTTAGATATTTAAAGTTTTAATAATAATGGAACATTAAAAGTCCAGTCTAATAGATGTAATGCGACGTATCAGTCGTCTGCTCCTGTTCAAATTTCTCAAAATATTGTACATTTCTTAAGGGCAAAAGAAATAAAAGTAAATTTAACTGGAGCAGTTGACACGGTTGTGGGTCCTTTGGGTGACAACATTCTGTTCAATATTTAGGACTCAGCACCTGGACAGAATGGATGTTTTCAAACAGACTATGCTATGTGAAAATCACAATGAGAGTAAGTATGTTAGAGTCAAATGTAGCAGAGCAGATGGGCAGAGTATTCTGTGAAAAACTACAGAACATCAATACTCATTATTTTTATTTTTGTAACAATCCACATTTGCTGTTTTTAATAATTTTATTATTTTTATACAGTATTGAAACAAAAAAAATAATGTGGTGCATTCACATTTTCCCAAGGGATTCTTTGCAAGTTTGATCTCTACAAGGGTAAAACAGTGAAAAGCTTGAAGCTGGATCCATCCATGTTAAAACTCACAGGGAATAGGAAGACTGGGCCTGATTTAAAAATCATCTACAACTTTTGATGGATTTTATTTCTGCGCCAACATTTTATTCCCCATTTACGTGTGTTTACTGTGTTTTTGTAAGGGAGGATGAATCAGGTTCCCAGCATTTGTCTTTAAAAGAAACTTCCAGTCCATGCGTAACAACAGTCCAAAGAAAACAAACAAATCCCATCCCCCCCCCCCCGTCGAGTCTCTTCCTCCACAGTCCATCTTCTATGCAACGTAGGTGTACACTTTGCGATCTTCTGGTGTCCTTGCCAAGTATTCTCTTTCTATTAGTCCTTCTATACGCTTTTTAATTACGACAGGGCTCGGAAGAAAACGTGACCGGAGCTGCTGTGTTACCTGAAGACACAAAAAGGCACAACATGTTAGAGAGTGGCACCTTTTCAAATTTCTCTGCAGAACAAAAAATATTTCTTTAAGTGGAGAAGATGGAAAATGACTGGATTCAAATTGCTGTACATTATCAAAAGTGAAACAAACCAACATTTGTGTTCTCATTTAGAGTTCCTTACCTCCGCCACCAGAACATTGTGCTGCATCTTCTTCCTTGACTTCATGATTCGGACAATGGCTGCCTCAATCTCATGCTTCCTGTCATCATCCACTTTCTGCCGCGTCTCTTTCCTTTCGGGATCTGATTCCCCTTGTTTAGCAGCAACTGGGAAAGTAGGATACAGGCACATGATGAGGTTCAAGGACAACATGTAGAAAAGGTCCAGTTTCACAATAGCAGAAAGGAAGAGTTCCACCCCAGTTCCACGTCACAATGTATTTTTGAAAACAGGATGTCATTATCCATATTTCTGAAAGGCTGAAACCCGACACTGGGGTATTCTTTTCACCTGACCTAAATGCTAATAAAATGTATAAATACTTATATTTGTTAAAATATTACAAGGTGATCACTTTTAGAATTGCAGTAGTAATGAGCCATTTATCCCAGAGTAAAGAAACAAGTCGACTGTTTCAGATTTACACGAATGAAACCCTCTAATCAAAAATACAGTAGTGTGTTGGACAGAAGCTGACCCAGTAGTGAGGGGAGACTTTTTGTAGAGATGTGTGTGTCGTATACAAACTTTGCCCACCTGTCTGTATTTTGACTCTGTGCAGTTTGGAAGTAAACTGATCATTAACTGTAAACACATGGCCGCTCTCAATCTCCTTAGACTTTGGCTCCTTGGTGAGAACTCTCTGTGTCGGCTTCCCACAGGCCAAAGACTGCAACGCTCGCACTAACTCCCGCTCAGGGATATCTGTCTCCTGCTGGATTTCCTTTAGACAGGAACAGAATGGTCCAATAGGTTTAAAAAAAAGAAAAGAAAAGAGGGACACAGATTATTGTGAAATTATGTCCTCACTTAGGATGCATGCAAGTCATACAGTAAGCAAAATAACACATAAAAGACAATCTAATGCAAATGTGAGATTAAGATGGTCAGTTAAAGGTGCTTTACTGTGTCCAAACCTCGAAAGTACACTTTTCTCTGTTATTGAAGAGCATGAGGATGGTCATCTGGAAGGTGGAGACCTGTAGTATGTGCTTC